>NC_052359.1:50639484-50672072 GCF_009727055.1 Benincasa hispida
ATTATTTTGGAAGAAATTAGATATAAATATGATTTATATCAAGTAGAGGAGAAAATACTATAGTAGATATGTGATATCAAACTATAGGATATAAAAATAATATGATTATATTAATTATATGATAATTAACCAATTTTTTTACGTTCAGGAGTGGGTAGTGGGCAGCATTGGTTATGGTAACTAGCGGGTTAAAAAATGAAAAGAGTTTTCATTTTTCGGATAGAGCATTTATTAATTTCGTCCCCCAAAAAGAATTCGTGAAACAATCACCCGATAGACTATACGATAGTAGCTCTTCCGTCTAAACGATCGTCTACTTCACGATTTCTCTAAACGATCGTATACATTTTTCCTAAACGATCGTTCAGCCTTTCATACACGATCGTGTAACTCTTCTATATGATAAACACTTCCGCTATACGATAGCACTGTATTATCTCCCACTTGTTTATCGTCTAGACGAATCGTTGTCCTCCGTCCTCTACCAAACTCACCAAAGCCCACTCTTTGGGTTTTCACTCCAAGAATACCCAGGGTTCATTAGTGGTGGTTCCGTCCCCGCTGCAGTATTCGTGTTCGTATTGATCGTGCTGTTGCAGTCGACGTTCCGCCAGGTGTTGGTAGATCTATTGGAAGGATCCGCTGCTTGGGGTTCAGAAGTTCGAAGAGAGTCTTCAACTGGTATGGAACCATTTCCCTATTATTTATTGTGTTCTGAGCATGCCGATAATTAGATTCATGTGCATAACTGTATGTGTTGAATGTATATCATTATATGAGATCCTTCATCCATAAGGTTCCCTTGGTAGCTCAATGGATTTAAGTTGAGAATCAGTTCTTGGGGTTAGTTTGAAGTGTTCAAATTAACAAGAGTAAATTCAATTATATATGATATAATTGACATGATGTATGAGATACATCAAGTGGAAGAATTAATGTACATATGATTTATATTAAGTACTATAAAATAGAAAAAGAACTATGGTTTGTATGTTTCATGAGATGAAATATTAAAACGATGGGTTATAAATATAATATGGTAAATTGATTATCATATTTATTTATAATATATTAATTATTTGATAATTAATTTCTTTTTCTCTAATAACCGATTGAGTGGGAGGTTATTAGTGGTTTTATGGTAACCGTGAGATAAAAGGAAAATAGTTTTCCTAAAATTAGAAGTTACTTCATTCAGAAAGTTCTTACGAGTAAGCTATCAAGTGAAAGAGTTTCGCTAAGTGATAGCATTCAAAGGCTAAATGATCTTATAGAGTTGACTATACGATAGTCATTCAGCTGATTATAGCTAAACGATTGAGTGGCAAGTCTATACAATAGGTTGTCGTTTACTAAACGATCGAGCACATCGTTTATACGATAGATAACATCTTATCTCCCACTTGCTCGATCGTCTACTCGATCATAGTTCTCTAGTCTCTTCCCCAAGCCAAGATCATACAGAGCCCACAACTTCTGGATTCTCACATCGAGAATATCAAGGTAACCATTGTGGTAGTGTCCTCACTCAGTTTGTGGATCGAATTAGACTTGATTGAGTTCATGGAGGCTGCGTTTGTTGTGTTCGTGTTCATTGGTTGTACTGGTCATTGCGTTCGAATGTGCTATTCTTGGATGCTTGTAGATTGATCGAGGGATTCGTGAAGAATGTTTCTTCAAAGATATGCGTCCTCCAGCCTTTGTAGCATCGTTTAGCATGTTATAATTTCTTGTTGTGCATGACCTGTTAGTTTCCATTTTGTACTGTATTTGTTTGTGTTCAATTCGAATGAAATCTTGAAAGATCCCTTCCACTGCTCATGGAAATCCTCGTGTTTGATTTCCTTCATACATAAACTGAAAGTAAAGATAATTCTACGAATTTCCCTCACAGGCGATCTACAGCTTTCCCTGAAAGCTTTAATCCAACTACACAACTACCAAAATATTCACTAAAACTCCCCAGTTCACTCCTCTTTCCCTTTTTAACATACCACAAGTTCCCTAACTAACTAAGAGTCCCCTGTAGACGTGGTCCCCATCTTCTCAACCGAAACACATTCCTCTTTTCTAAGTTTTTCCATATTACCCTTACTCTTCCTCCTTTAATATTGAAATAAAATTGGTCGTCTATCATAGTAATATGGAAAATATGATTTTAAGAAATGGTAAAAAGTTTTTGAACTCAGCAAAATGATAAAATGATTTTATGGATTATTATTTGAGAATTATCAACTGTCAATTTAGAAAGTACAAGATCCAACCCGTATTCCTTGGCATTTTAACAAAAAAAAGAATAGGGAAAATACCATTTTGTACCCTAATTTTCGATCTAATTTCTATTTGATCCTTCAAAATGTTGCATTTAGTTTTTAAGTTTAAGTTTGGTTTCAATTTAGTACCTAGGTTTCAAAATGATACAATTTTACCTTTAAGATTTAAATTTTGTTCCAATTTAGTCCCCAAATTTCAAGATTTACACTTTTAACCTAATACTCACTTCTAGTCTCTGACCTTCATGTCTATTAATTAATTCAAAATAATTATGAATTAATTTTATAGATTTAATTTTAATAATGATGAAAATATTAAGACTTAATTAATTATAATTCTTTTAAATTAATTAAGAGACAATAACATTAAAATCGTAAATTGAGTATTTAGTAAAAAATCGAAGTTAAAAGTGAGATCGAGATGTTTAATTGAAACAAAACTCAAATAAAAGTGTAACTTTTTAAAACCTAGGAAAGAAATTAAAAACCGAACTCAAAACTTAAGATGTGTAACATTTTAAAACCTAAAAACCAAATATAAACTAGACCCACAACCTAAGAACCGAAAATGTATTTTTCTCAAAAAATTATAATAATTATAAAAATGATTGAAGTTGTAACAATTGTAAAAGTTATCCAGTAGAAACTCTCAAATTTACATAATGGTAGAAATTATAACATTTTTATAAATTGATAATTTAGTACTTATCACTTGTGGATCTAATTTCTATAAGTATTATAAGTTTGAGAATCTAATTTTAACACTTATATAAGTTTGAAGGCTAAATTTTTACAATTAAAATTTGAGGGTATAATTACACCTTAGTGTTTTCAGCAATCTACCCTTAAAAATAACTCACCTAAAGAGATGTTTTCTCCATTCCTTTTGAACTTTTCAAATTGAACTGGCCTCAAAATTAGAAATAACAGAATACAAATTTTCAAACGAAATCTATCGTATTTAAATGATCTAGAAGTCATAAACGCTTAAAAGAAAGTCCATCCCAAAAGAAAAACACCAAGAGAGGCTAAGATTAATAAAGGGATCTCGAGAAGAGAACTGGTTGCTATAGAAGAAGAAAACACAGTAATTTTTCTGCTTACCATGGTCGTCTTCACTTCTATACATGTATGCATGCACACAATTTAATATAGTTCTCTCATTATATACCGAACTAATTCTACAGACTGCTAAAAAAAATTACCCTACTAGACATATAATTAAAATTGAACTCCCCTATTAGGTCCGATCCATTCATAGACATATCAAACACACTTGAAAATTCAACCAAATACACAAGTACTAAAATTTGTAATCTCTAAATATAACACAATGTAAATGAATCTGCTAAAATAGCAAAATTTAGATTCTACGACATAATTACTATTAGAAATTTATGAGTAATAGTCTATATCATTAATAGATTTTTGCTACATTCCCAATTCTTTAAAAACACTTAATTTTTATCCTAAAAGTGCTACAGTTACCTTCTCTTTTTTTTTCCCCCTCAAACATGGTTTTACTTTATAATATTTTCACTCTCAAACGTAGCCTTCAATGACGAGCAGTTTCTCTGATGTGCTACAAAATTTCATATAAAACGTATGTTCCGTTTCACTATCAAAAGCAAACGTATTATTATTTTATAAATTGCCATTTCTCTGTCTCAAGACATATTTAAAAGCCTCAGTCAGAAGCATGCAACTGCATACACCAAGGCAGAAATTAGTTCATCCTGGCTTTCAGTTTCAATCACAGGGGAGGTGACCAGGCATCAAGAACAGATCTAAAATTCTACTGTCACACTTACTCCGTACATAGACAAGATAAGGCTATTAAACAAATCTTCAGGGAATCTCTGACTATTATGAGTAAAATTGGAATAGGATTTACATCATGTTGCGGTAACATGTTCCACTCCGCATTATTGGTTCTTGAAAGACTGCCAAAAGATCGAATAAGGCGTGAGGATACATCTACACCCCTCAAAATAAAAAGATTTTAAGTTGTAAGAAGCATCTTACATCAAAATTTTTGGAGAGGTCTTTCACTTGTTCCGCAAGTTCTTGCTTCTTCTGCGCAGCTGCAAGACAATTCCAGTCTTATTAGCATTAGTTAAACCGGCTCAACAATAAATACCATACATAAAAATTGAAATCAATGAAACAAAAACAGAATAGTAAAGTTTCTACCCTTGTTAGATATCTCCTCAATTTGCTTCGATGTCCTCACAGCAAACCTTTGAAATGTACGGCTGCAAAAAAGGAAAAGAAAAAAGAAAAAAAAAATGAGGGAATGAAATAATTTCTTGAGAATGAACAGTTAGTATCAAGCAGACAAATGTGACTTTTCAATTGTCACCGAGCTTGAACATCCTCGATTTAATAGCAGACATATGCTGGAGAAGGAATGCCTAAACAGCTAAACTCTTAGAAGTGTAATCGATACAATCATATCCGCAATCATTGTGCAAGTCAGCATTAGATACTGTTCAAACGAGGAAATAAGAAACAATCTTGGGGATGACAACAAAGAATAATCGTTCTTGACACTGTTCCAGATGCCAAAATGACAACAGTTAAAGCCCATTGACACAGAATTTTGAACAGAACAAAGAAATACATGAATGCAAAGGGGAAAATGGACAGATTCCTCTAATTGCGAGTGAATAAACAGAATTGAGAAAATGATCTATAAAACCAAACAAAAAGACTTTTCTGTTTTATGGGGTTACATTGTGTCTTTTTTGATGAAAATGGGGTTAGGTTGTGTTAGTGGGGTTCTAACTAGGTGTTTGCTTTCTAGACCTTCTCTTATGTTTGAGCTTTCTCCTTTACCTTGGATAAATATTTCCTCTCCTGTTACTTTAGCATAGTTCATGCTTCCAATAAAATAAATTTCTACAAAAAACAAAACCATTAGCTAGTACCTTAAACTGAACCTGATAATGAACCAAAATAATATCTTAAGAAAAAAGGCTAAGTTAAAATCTTTGTTATAATCTTTTTGTCCATTTTATATCCGTAATCCCAAGAATATGGTTCATTCTCTACTCTCAGAAATTATATTTAAAATAGAAAGTGGTGCCCCATCTTCTTTTATACAAGCTTTAAGGGAGTATGTAAGGGGAAAAGAGGCTATAAGTAGGCCATTTGCTTTGGCAAGTTGGGCTGCTTGCCTTTACGCTGTCACTCATGACTTGTATTGTTGTCGGCCTACAAAGTTGTAGTCTAACTGTTGGAACTTAAACAAATAACTAAACTGACCACTCGACCACTTAAGTTACGATTCTAGCATGGATTTAAGAAACATAGAATAGGCACCATCAATTCTATATAAGAAATAGAAAACGGATCTAGCAAAAGTTTAACAAACCTCCTAATCTGCGCAACGTACAACCATCAACCAGCCGCTAAAGCTAATAAAACTAAACGAAGATCATGGGACATCAATTCCATAAAAGGAAAATAAATGGACCTGTAGCCAAATTTTCTAAGATTCTCCTCATCTGCAAACCCAATCATTAAGGCAGCAGATAAACACAAAAGAAAATCTAAGAATATTTTGCTTCAATGGAACGAGCCAAATAGGAACTAATTGATCCATCCAGCCAGAGAATGAAGCTTCTTCATACATACATATATCATCATCGTCCGATTCAAAACGACGCAATAAAGCCTTGTCATTCAATTACCTGTTCGCAAGACTGTTGACGAGAACCTCATTCACGAGGTATGAAACTACTCTGTGCATGAAATTTCCACCCGCCATGCTCCTTTCCAAAAAACAAAACAAATCAATAACGATTCAGATGCCTACTTGACGCTTAAATGCTTATACCTGAAACAATTGAAGAAGATCACAGAAGCTAGTTTAACCTCCCTTCCAGGAATCAAAACAATCAGCAAAGACTATAAGAACCCGTAAAAAGTAAAGAAGCGAAAAGCATACGCAAAACCCTTTAATCAATGGGAGAAAAAAAACAGACATATGGATTTTCAACCAAGGAAAATCGATCGAAACAGATGAAGTTAGGAAATGTTTACGTAAACAATATCGTCGCGGATGAAAATTGTTCGATGCCCTAATTTTTCTCGATCGCAAGCCAACTAGCCTCTCTACGCGACAGCCGGACTTCTCGCCTCAATTTATAATGAGCGTGGTGGTATTGCCCAGAACCCTCTCATAACAATAATTCATTTTTATTTATTTATTTATTTGAAAAATCAAGGAAACAAAATAAAAAGTAATAATAAATATATATGTGTGTGTGGAATTTTTTTTAAATAATGTTTTTTTTAATAAATAATGACAAAAATAGGGTTGGGGGAAGTATTTAAAAAATAGGTGTTTTGGGAAAGTATTGACAGATTTAGGGTAGTGAACGTTCATTTATAAATTTTTTTTCTTTTTTTTAAAGTTAATTATTAAAAGATAATTGTTAAAACTTAATTCCTTCGTTGTTGCTTATAATTTTTTTTTAATTGTTAAACTTAATTATATATTTAATCTACCATGAAAACATCTTGCACCCATATTAAAAAAAAATACAATGATATTAAATAATATTTACAAATAGTTCTTTTGAGATTTGCAATTTGAAAATGATACAACGTGGGATTTAAAAACGACCCCCTGGCCCTTACTCCTCATGGGGTTGTCTTCATGTCCCTCTAAATTAGGTTCACCCCGTTGTCGCTATCGTCTACGACGAATACATCTTCGATCGGTGTCAGTAACATTGAGTCGTCTTGTTTGTTGAATAATACTTTCTACGTTCATCAATGTTTGCTGACATATTGAACCCAATTATGGTAGGTTGTTCTGTACTGAATATTGTTGAACATCGCCGATAAAATTATTCTGTAGAATAAAAAAATTATTAAACAATATTCATATTATATATATGGAAAATGTCTTATTTGAAATCTCTTGCCATGCAGTAATAGTAAGCGTCATCTGGTGGTGAGATAAATCGCTTTGTGATCGAATTGTACAGGGAAAGTAGTCGTCTGATACAGCTGGCCCATTTGTTAATTCTCCCTGTGCACAACAATCATGTCATCCATGCCAGTAGGATAAATACTACGCATAGATTCGACGTCAGATTTGGTCGTGCTTACCTCTTAAATCGATCTGGTGTAGTTTTGGGAGTGTATAGGACAATGAAGTTATCGTTTGTCGCATCCCGAACTGTCTCAACACACGATCTGAATGATGTCACTCTACTATATGGAAGCATATAAGCTGTCTCTTATACACATCTAGATGTGTATAAGAGACAGGCATATAAGAGGGCTAAAAGTCAACCAGATGTTTTCACCATCACGACAATAATCAAGTAAGGATGACCAAATCTGTGAGTATGGCGTCCATATAACCTGACAACAGAAAAATAATAAGTATACATATAAAAAAAATTTAAATATTAATTTATATACATATTTACTACCTGATTGAGCGTCAGCATGTCGAATGTTTTTCTGTACACAAGCAACATATTTGCTGACTGTTCAGAGACAGCTAATACACCACTCCATCTAAAATTATAAAAAAAATACAATTAATTTCTATTCGCACTCCATCTAAAATTATAAAAAAAAATACAATTAATTTATATTCTTACATAAAATGGTAATGAAATAAGTATATAAATAAAATAATACCTGGCACTAAGTGGCCGATGATCTGGGGCCTGTAATTGGACTTATGGTGCTACAATTGAAAATCGATTATAAGCCCACACTTGTAACAGTATCAGTGGCCCCGCTATTTCCAACGCTCGTGCATTGGAAGCACGACAAAGTTCTCTGTACAACCATGCAAGACATGCACCACCCCACGAGTATCGTACCAGCGTGCTCGAAATCAGATAATAATGGGAGGAACATGAGATGCACTAAAGTATTTGACTTGTCAGCAAATAAAAATCTTCCAATAAGCTACAAGATGTAAGCTCGTGCGTACCTACGTACGCTGATGTCGTCGACATTGGGAGGTAATTCGGGAAACTGGGACGCCAACCAAGGGATATTCAATCTTGATCCCTTTAGATCCTCTGGTAGAACGCCTAAGAGCTTTTCACCGACGTTCTCCCAGTCATACTGTAGTGAGCCTGTCAGTGGTTGCCCGTCCACTCTTAATCCAAATTGTACAGCAACATCATGCAATGTAATAGTGCACTCCCTATGGGGTAGGTGAAATGTATGGGTCTCTGGTTTCCAGCGCTCAACTAGAGCAGTAATCAGGTGCCAATCAAGTTGGATGAAACCAATTTGTGCAACCCCAAGAAAACTCGCCTCCTGAACGTATGGAATAATGCGATGATCAAATAGGATAGTACTTTGTGCAGTCGCATCCCTCCGACAATTCAACACTATAGTGGATGAACTATCCCATACTGTCTGTGAACGATGCGTTTTTTGTTAGTACAATTGGACAGAATTAGAAGGACCAGGCTCCATTACCTAAAAAGTTCAAATTATATTACATTATAGAATCGATAACATAAACGATACATAAAAAGTACATAAGAAAGTACAATTACATAAAATAAGTTTATTAAATAAATTCGTTACATAAATTCATTATAAATACATAAAGAATACAAATACATGAAATATACAATTACAATAAAATTATAAATACATAAAGAATACAAATACATGAAATATACAATTATGTGAAAATTATAAATACATAAAGAATACAAGTAAAAAAATAAAAATAAAAATCCTAATGGCCCGAAGACGACGAAGCACCCAGTGTATGGTGTGGACAAGAGCGTCTGTTATGTCATTCTCTTTAACAAATTGTACATCGCACTTTTTGGTTTGCTTCTATCCAATCCATTTCATTATGAATTCGCGTACTTTTTGGCCGACCTTGTTCTCTGACTAAGTCCGCATTTGGATGAACTTCTGTAAATGATAATTCTGGCCAATAATCTGGGTGTTGAATTGGATGGAAGCGGCCTTCATAACAACGCTTGAAATTGGACAATTTGTGGCATTCATCAATAAGTGGTAGGTATGTCATATGCATGAGATTACAAACTGTAATTACATGAGAGCATGGAATATTGAATGATTGCCACTTATTGCAAGAACATGTCCCTTCTTTCAAGTTTAAAACTTGGGTGTGCTATCCTTTGTAGGGAGAAATCATACTTATGTCAGTTTGTACTTTGAAAGTTTGACTTCCCCTGTCAATGGATGTCATCGTATGTGTCGATGCTCGTTTTTCCCACCTCTTCAGTTTCTTTAGGGCATATTCTGTATATATGTCCCCACGATCGAGTGCTTCACTGATTTATTGTCTCCGACGTTCAAAATACAATATTGTGCGATAGAATGTTAGCCTAATCAAAGAAGTAATGGGTAACATTCTAGCACCTTTAAAAATGTCGTTCATGCATTCAGCTGCATTGTTGAGACATTCCGGGTGCAATTGTTTCAATTCTTTCATGCACCGAATGAACTTACACCTTTGGTGTTGATTTCCGGCCTTAAATACCAAATTTTTTAGTAGATTTGATTTGTATTTTGTATTGAAATTACTGGCAACATGGCGAAAACAATATCGGTGGTATGCTCTGGGTTCACTTCAACCAATTTCTTCATTATTAATTGCAGCAAGAATGTCCTTATGTCTGTCAGAAATCAAGCAAATACCCTCTATTTGGATAACATATTCACACAATGCCCACAAAAACTATGACCAACTGGACGAATTCTCACCTTCTACGATAGCAAAAGCAAGGAGAAATATATGTCTGTTTGCATCAACAGATAAGGCTGTCAATAATTCCCCTTATACTTTCCGTATAGATGAGTTCCATCAATTTGGATTAATGGCCTACAATGATTGAACCCTTATCTTGCAGGACCAAAAGACCAAAAAACTTGTCCAAAAATAGTCGTACCTGGCACATCAGAGGGAAGGAAAAACTAGTTTGTTCGTGTTCCTGGGTTGTAATGAACAACAACACTCAGCCAATACGGAAGCTTCGAATATGATTTCTCCTAATCGTCAAACATAGCAATTAACGCTTTTCTCTTGGCTTGCCACACCCATCTATAATTGACATTGTAGCCATATTGTCTTTTAATGGCTTCTTGAAGTAGGGCCACAGGTACTCCAGGATCAGCTATAACCAAATTCTGAATTTTGATACTCATGAAATTTGAATCCAGCTGTGAATGATCCTGTGTCAACTCTGAAAACAAACGTGAGTATTTTCCTTGAAGTTTTGTGATTTTGAATATCCCATGAGTTTTGCGCCGACATGCCTGTAGCCTCCAAGTACACCCGTCACTCCAGAATTTACATTTAACATACCAAAGGTCCTGATTTGATTCCACTACGACAATTTTGTAGTGTTCCATCACACAATATTTTTTTACAGCAAATTGTAAATCTTCTTTGGTATTAAACAACATTACCTTTTGTATTGAACTACAGTTATCTACTCCTACATTCCTTTCTTCCAGAGTAGACCATAGTTCAAACGTTGAATTTGTCATTTCCCAATCTATTTGGTTGAACATTTTCGACGGTACCAACTCAAGATCTTGTTCACCACTACCGTCGTTTCCAAATAATTCATCCACTTCAACGTCGATGTCACTATCTCCATCATTTCCAAGTTCAAGAATTACTAAATCTTCAGGACGCATCGACATATTTATTATGTTTTTTTTTTCAACTGTTATAGTTGACAAAAAAAATATGTTAATATGTCAACCCAACAAACTCTATTTTCTAAGTTTAAATCAATCATATATAAACTAAATCATACATAAGCTATACATATAAGATTTCTAAGTTTAAATCAATCCAAACAAATAAAAAAAATGTAAGATCAGCCTAAAAACATATATAAACTAAATTATATATAAGCTAAATCATACACAAACTAAATAATACATAAACTAAATCATACATAAACTATACATTAACTAAATAATACATAAACTAAATCATTCCCAAACTATATATAAACTAAATCATACACAAAACTATACAACATAAACTATATAATACACTATACATAAACTATACATAAACTATACATACATAAATTATACATACATAAACTATACATACATAAATTATACATACATAAACTATATATACATAAGCTATACATACATAAACTATACAAAAATGTAGGAATATACCAAGCAAAATTCAGCCCAAAAACATGCAAAAACATACATATAAATACAGATCAGTCCAACTAGAGAAATAAATATACCAAGCAAAATTCGGCAGCAAAAAATGTAGGAAAATCGAGCAACACGATTGCTACAATGGAGGATTCGGCGAGGATCAAATGGAGGACTGAAAGTCGAGCAAAATCGAAATTTTGGAAGATTTCGGTGAAATAGAGTCTTCGGTGAGGGATCGATGGTTTCGGTGAGAGAAACTGGCGGTAAGGATTAACAATGGACGATTTGGTGAGGAAGAAGAAGGGTTGGGCGGAGGTTTTAATGCGAGGGAATCGTATACCCGGTACACGACTTAGGGTAATCGTGTACCCGGTACACGATTCTCTCAGTCAAACCTACATGACAGCCACGCCAGACTAGGCGTGCCAGGTGGCCAAGGAATCGTGTATCCAATACACGATTAAAGCCTTATCGTGTATCGGGTACACGATTTAGGTGTAATCGTGTACCCGATACACGATTTAAACACCTATTTTTTAGAATATTTTCCCCTAACCCTATTTTTGTCATTATTTATTAAAAAAATATTATTTAAAAAAAAATCATTTGTGTGTGGATAACTATTTTGTTTTTGTTAAATTTAAAGGGAAAAAAATTATTTTTTTAGTTCCTAGATTTTGGATATAGTTTCTATTTAGCCTCTAACTTAACAATATTTTTTTGGTCCATAGGTTGTACTCTAGATCCTATTTGCTTTATAGCTTTTAAAATGCTATACATTTAGTCCTTAAATGTTGAATTTTATTTCAATTTAGTGTCTAAGTTTCAAAATATTACAATTTTACCTTTGAGATTTGAGTTTAATTCAATTTGGTCATTGAGTTTAAAGATTTTACATTTTTAATCTCACTTTTTCGTACTATACTGGCTTTCAATTATTGACGTCAATTTCTATTGATTAACTAAAAATAATTACAAATTGAAATTTTAAATTTAATTTTTAAAAGTGATAAAAATGGTGAAACTTTATTAATTATATTTGTTATAACGATTTTTAATTTATTAACATAAGTCAATTCTAAAAATAGAAAGTGAATATTTAGTAAAAAACGAAGTTAAAAATGCAAATCTTGTAATATAGGGACCAAATTAAAACAAAACTAAAGTAAAAGTGTAACATTTTGAATCTTATGAACAAAATAAAAGTATTGTTTCTAATTTAATATTAGGGTTGTTTTTAAATATAGAAAAATGAACTAAAATATTTATAAAATATAGCAAAATTTTATAACTATCAATAGTAGACGTTAATAGATACTGATAGATGTGACATTGATGGACGCTGATAGAAGTCTATTAGTGTCTGTTAGTGTCTATCATTGATAATTCTAAACTTTTGTTATACCATGTAAATTTTTTTAACAATTTTACCTTTTGAAATAATTTCCCTTAATTCCTACCATAAGTAATGTTTTGACATTCACTTTCTAGTAACATCTTAGAAAACCAAATAATTTTTTTAAAACTAATAAAAAAAGTTATTAAAAAACGGACTTCTATTTTTAGAATTCGACTACAAAGTAAAAATGTAAGGAAACGGAGAAAAAAATATAATGAAAGGAGAAATAAGATAAAATTTTAATTTTATTAAAATTTAAAATGTCACATTATTAATAACAATAAAATTATTTTTTAGAAAAAATAAAATTATTTTAGAGACTTGTTTTTTAAAAAATTTAAATTTTATTTTAGTCCCTGAACTTTGATTATTATTCTATTTTAGTCTTTAAACTTCTAAAAATGTTCGTTTTAGTCCCTAAACTTTTAAAAAATATTTATTTTGGTCCCTAAACTCTTCAAAATATGAAAGAGATGACTAGGATCTAGATATATCGAGCAAGATGGAGGTGAAGTAAAATACTAACAACCACCATGTCAAGATACAATCAATATTCTAAATTAAAAACGTCTTTTAAATTCTCCCACCTTTCCACCTTATTCAAAGTTGAAATAGTAACATCCCGAGTTTTCGGTAATTTTAAATTGGATTATCTTAAATTCATTGGATTTATGGTGTTTTAATTTTGATTTTAAGAGCCAAATTAAAGAAGATAATTAATTTAAATTGAGTTGTGAAGAGAATTTGAGACTTAATTCAATTTGATAAAACTTGGGGTTTATTTTAGAATTTCTAATTTAATTAGAATATGAATGTCTAAATTAATTAGATTATGAAATTTATAATTTTAATTAGAATATAGAAATCTTGAATTAATTAAATTATCACATATTCAAAAAGTAAATCTAATCTATTTACTATTTTAATTATGGATTTTCTAATTAATTAAAGTGTAGATTTCCTAAATAGAAAAAAAAAAATATTTTATTCAAAAAGTAAATCTAATTTATCTACTGTTTTAATTAAGGATTTTCAAAACAATTAAAATGTGGATTTCTTAATTAGAGAAAATATCTTATTCAAAAAAAAGAAAGAAAAATCTAATTTATATATTGCTTTAATTATTGATTTTCCAATTATCAAAACAACGTCTTATTACAAAAAAAAAAAATCTAACTTATCTACTACTGTAATTATTGATTTTCTAATTTAATTAAAAAATAGATTTCCTAATTAAATAAAATGTCATGATAAAAAACAAAATCTAATATATTTACTACTTTACTTATGGAATCCCAAATAAAATGCCTTAGCGTCAGGCAAAAAAGATATACGTTGATGAGCATAATTTCATGTGACTTATTGAGTGAGTATAAACGTATACCGTGCGAATTATTATGAAATTATGACCGTTTTATCATGTGCATGATCTAATGCATGAAAGTGGTGTACTAGGGTTGTTCATTCACTAAAACTACACATATGTTGAGACTGATTGACATGACAGTGATTACGAGATTTTATAGGACTCGTGAACATGTGAATGTTATATATAATATGAATTTAGATGTAATCTCTTTTCCTTTCCACACTCATTTACTGCATGAAAGTGGTGCATGTCCAAGGACGTTAGTGAATGAAAGAGATGTACTAGGGCTGGTATGTATGAAAGTGATACATACCTAGAGGAGACTAAAGTGTGCAAAAGAGGTGCACATTCAATGGGTTATGTGTATACGGAATAGCTTCATAACCATGTGTAGATGTGCACATCCCTACATTCTTATAGAATACTTGAGATGTATGAAAGTGATGCATTCCTAGAGAGTTCAGTGTATATGAAAGAGATATACATCCTGTGTGTAAAAGGGATGCACGTCTAGGGGAATGGTAAAAGAGTGAGTCAATTAAGAGAAATCTCAAGGTCCCACTAATATAAAGTTTCAATTTACATTGCATTTATTGGACATAAATGTTTAACCTGACCCCAGTAGTGGGATTATTTATAGAGTATTTTATACTCATTCTTTTTCATGTTTCATTTTCAGAAAAAGATAAGAATACACTATCGAATGACGGGCGGAATTCGTGATCGAGCCATTGGGACCATCAAATACTTCCGCTCTTGTTTTTTGTTCTATGTTTTCATGATTTTATACTTAGTCAGTTGTTGAATTTAGAAAATTTTCAGTTTTTGCACTTTGGATGTTTTGGATGATGTGTTTTTAGTAATATTAAATTTTCTTATATTTTATATGGTACCCAGTTAAATGAATTCTAGTTATATACTCTTAACAAAGTTATTTACTTCATGGTATTTAAATAGTTTTTTCAAAATCATGAAAAAATGTCGATTTTGTAATGTATACATGCATGTAGTGACGACTAGTACAAGTCCTAAGGAGTCGGGTTGTTACAGAAACTCTAGAACTTTTTGTGTAGCTAACTTATTTGGTAGCTCAGACTCTTAGTCATCAAAAAAATAAGTCACCTTACCATTTTGTTAGTTAACAAAATCTCAATATAGCAAGGATCAAAATAAGCATTTTAAAAAAATTTAGGGACTAAAACGAGGGATTAAAAATGTAGTTTTTTAAAATAAAACAATATTCAAAATCTAGGGATTAAAAAAACATTTTATAAATCTTAGAACTAAGATAGAATATTATTAAAAATTCAAAGACCAAAATAAGATTTAAATATTTTAAAAAATTCGAGGATTAAAAAACTACATTTAAAAAGATTGGGCGATTATTTTCTCAAAATCAAAGGACTAGAAAGTAATTATAAAAAATTAAAACCCACTCCCTTCAGGGCACTGGCCAATGGCTGGTCTCTAATTTGGGCCGTCCAAAGCAAAAAACTGGAAGTTGGGCCTATAAATGGGCTGGGGCGAAAAGTTAACTTCTGCAAAAGCAAAATATCTCTGACAGGGCGAGCGGTTTCAGCTCCGCTTCTTCCCAATGGCTGCAATCAACCTTCCTCTACTCCACACTCCTCCGTCTCTTCAGATCATTTCAATCAAATCTTCCCAAAGCACTTCCAAATTCTTCCCGAGCTCTCAAACTAATCCTTCTCCTCTCCTTTCCGGCTCCTCAAAGCTCTACACTACAGCCAAACCTCGCGCTTCTTCGTTAATCCCTTTTGCTGCCAAGAATCTCTCGGAGTCTGACCTCAACTCCGTGCCGGAGACCGCGGGGGAAATTGCCGGAAGATTTCCTTCTGACGCCGGTGTTTATGCCGTTTACGACAAGGACGGCGATGTTCAGTTCATCGGCATTACAAGGAACATAGGGGGGAGCGTCGCCACTCACTGGAAATCAGTACCAGAGCTTTGCGTCTCCGTCAAGGTAGGAGGTGTCTTTTTCCTGTTGTTTATTTCTTCATTTTTTTTCCATTTTGAGCCCTAATTGATTGTTGGTAAGGTTTATTGAGGTTATTGCGCTAGTGCGATGCATGATGAATTGAGAATGAGGTACTAGACACTGTGGAGTATAGATCTTCTTCGTTTGGATGTAATCTCGAAACGTTTCGTTTGTTCTAGCGAAAAGTTCTGTGCATATGCATTCATTATTGTCTCCAATGGATCGATGTCTCAATTTTTTGTTAATCGAGTCTTGGACACTCAATTTAGCCTAGGCTTCTTAGCTTTCATCGGGCTTGGAATGATACATCTGCATCATAATCACGTGGTTTTGTTCGCGCTGTACTACTGATAATTGCTCCATTACTGACTAACTCGATCTTCACTTATCAGTTCATCGGTTGAAAATTGAAATGGTGTAGAAGTATAGCTGGAACTGGAATTAGGGGAAGTCAGTCAAATTGCAATTTATGTTGGGAGATAGTCGTTCACTTGCTGGACACAGGGAAAATTGTTTTTCACTTGTTGCTGCTGCTTGCAATCTCATAGTTCTTTGGACTTTGCTTGAACATATATTTCAACATTTTGTGGTTGGTAGCTTAAATCAAATCGGCTTCCTGTATACTACACTACACTTCATGAACTTTTCTTAGAGAAGATGGTGATTTTATCAGCTTTCTGACTTAGGACCTTCTGAGTGGCAGTTACCCTTTGACAAGATCATTTTTGTTGTGCAATGGGTATATCTCCTTACGTCAATCGTATATAAAATAGATACTCCTTTTTGCGCACCTTGAATATTCTTACGGGTCAAGCTAGGTGCTAGTTGTTGAGGAAACTCATTATGCTTGATGATTATCTATCTACCTTACTCTACACATTCTGGTGCATTCTATTCTCATATGAATTCTTCTTCTAATGTAATAGGGATACGAGGAACCTATATTATACTCAAAAGAAGTAGGAATGGTTTTAGGAAGAAATTCATAATTGAGAGGCAGTGTATTACTTAATCTATTTGTCTTGATGAGGAGTTGTGGTAAAATTCAAGTTTTTTGTGCAGCCATAGAAATCTGATCTTACCTGACTTTCCATTTTGAATGTTAACTCTTTGTAGTATGGAGTAGTAGATGAACCTGATAGAACAACCTTAACACAAGCATGGAAGTCATGGATGGAAGAACACATAAAAGCCACCGGGAAGGTACCACCAGGTAATGAATCTGGCAATGCAACATGGGTAAGGCAGCCACCAAAGAAGAAAGCCGATCTGAGGTTGACGCCTGGTCGACATGTCCAACTTACTGTCCCATTAGAAGAACTCATCGATCAATTAGTGAAGGAGAACAAGGTTGTTGCATTCATCAAGGGTTCAAGAAGCGCACCATCGTGTGGTTTTTCGCAAAGGGTAATAGGGATTCTTGAAGCTGAAGGTGTAGATTATGAGAGTGTCGATGTGCTCGATGAAGAATACAACAATGGGCTAAGGGAAACTCTCAAAACGTACAGCAACTGGCCTACGTTTCCTCAGATCTTCGTGGATGGCCAATTAATTGGAGGTTGTGACATTCTTAGTTCTATGCATGAAAAAGGTGAACTTAGTGGTTTGTTCAAGAATTGATTGTCAGATTTTAAGCAACTAATGTTTTGTTGGAGTGAGAGGCATAATTGGAAGGAGGTGAGATTGTGCCTGCTTTCATGCTTTGTCAGTTGCTCTATAGAAGTGTAGTTTTAAGTTTCACAGGTTGAACAACTATATGTTAAAAAGCCTCTACTCCCTCCTTTTCTCATTTCCTCTCAAAGCAATTGCTGAAGTTTTGTGGATTTTGAAATTGTTTAATAACTCCAAAATTAGTAAATGGTTGAAGCTTAAAATCAACAAGAATTTGATTAACTTTAGATGTCTTAAATCCTGGATTTGAAGATTTTTTTTAGAATAGATGATATTATTATACAACAAGGAGGATCCCATAGCCCGAGATCAATGCATAAAAGCAATAAAGCACAAGCAAAAATAGGGCAACAAAATGCAAACAAAGCAAAAACTTGAGCGAACCAAACATAAACGAAAAAAAAAACTCCAAAACATCGGGGAGAAAGCTAGAGAAGAGAAACCAAAACCCCACGACTAGGGACAACAGCAAAACAGAGAGCAACAAGTTCAGAAAGAAGAAAAGCAACTGTAAACACGCTAGATAAGACCAAGAAGATCAACCTGCTAGGAAGTAGCTCGAGCACGATTTGTAGAGACCATAAGGTGAAATAAAACAGATATCGACCTCGAATGCCTTCTATGTAGCCGTCGATTATGCTCCTGTCAGATATAGTAGATGGAAGTACACCAGAATACACGAAACAACTTACTACGCACCCCCTTACCTGACCCCACTCGGCACAACCAACTCGACTCGACATCCTAACCTGCCACCCGATGCGATGAACCCAAACTGACGCAACATACCTGACCACATCTCTTTCCCAAACCAAACCCACACTCGAAAAATAAATGATCTTGAGACTCTATACCTTTCCCACACAGAAGACACCTCCTCTGACAACACACCCCAACTCCTCAACCAATCTCGCGTACTCAACCTGTCCCTCATAGCTAACCACGCACTAGGGGTGTTCATAGGTTAGGTTGGGTTGGGTTGAAAGACTTTTTAGACCCAACCCAATTGTTCAGGTTGTAAATTTTTTCAACCCAAATAACCTTTATTAAAAAATAAACCTAACACAACCCAACCATGAAATATTTTGGTTGGGTTGGTTCGAGTTAATCAAGTCATTTATTTAAAATTTTATTCTAAAAAGAAGCAAAACGTAAATATGTAAAAGTCTAATTTAATTATTTTCATATATTGAATTAAGATTAACAACTCAATTTCAATTTATATAGTGAAAATTTTCTTTCTAAAGTATAAAGAAACTACTTCTAAAAGTTGTTGAAAAATAAATTATTAAAAAAATATTGAAATTAAATAAAATTAAAATCAATATATGTATAAATAATTGCGTTATAAGTAAGAAAAAAAAATATATTTTAAAGTTAATAATAAATTCGGGTTGGTACGGGTTGATTTGAGTTATATTAGGTGAACCCATGAACCAACCCAACTCATAAAATTTTTATTTATTTGAACCCAACCCAACCCAAATCGCATGGGTTGGGTTGATCAGTTTTTTCGGGTCATCGGGTTTTTGAACACCTCTACCACGCACAAAAGGAG
Organism: Benincasa hispida; assembly: GCF_009727055.1. Taxonomy (NCBI): domain Eukaryota; kingdom Viridiplantae; phylum Streptophyta; class Magnoliopsida; order Cucurbitales; family Cucurbitaceae; genus Benincasa; species Benincasa hispida. The sequence continues at coordinate 50,658,925 of NC_052359.1, forward strand.
TAACGTGGAATACTATCTCCGTCCACAAAAGCTCAAGACACCCTAGGACGATGAGGACGCAAACTCTCCCATGCACTACCAATAGAAAATCGCCCATTAGCACCCGACTCCCAAACCCAATAATCCTCCCCCTCACCCTAGGCCCCATTGCTTGAATAAGACCATAGATCTCAAGCAACTTCCAAGACACTGTAGGCCACCTTCAACCTTCCTCACTATCTAAAAACTCCGACAACCGCGCCTTCAAACTATTCCCTGCATCATGAACCACCATAGACCCATATGAATCCAAAATTGTACCCCCAACAACCAAGGATTCCACTAAACAAAATAAGATTGTCCATTAATATTTATATACTTTATATCCGTCAACATTAATATTTAAATCATATTTTTAGTCAATTAATATTTTATCAAGAAATGTATTGTTTTCTAGTTTAGAAAAATGTGGGGTATGTGAAATTTATGTTATTTTATGTTGATAATGAAATGTGGGGATGAGGGATTTTTTCCATCATATATACGCTGAATGGGAGAATTGAATTTTTGACGTGAAGATTGATATGATGAAAGTTAGATGTTGGCTGGACTATGTATTTTTTTTTTTTTATTGGGTATGTAAATTTGAATCTCTAATTTTGTGTAAAAGAGTTAGGTCTACCTTGGTAACGGTGGTAAGTTATTTATTACTATTATTAACAAACTATAATGATATGAAAATAGTTTTATAAAATTTCACCAATTATTAATACAATTTTGTTGAGATAAGTTAAGAACATTTTAACACTTTAGTGGATTTCCATAATGTGAAAAATAATACCCAAATAATAAAATTTGTTTCTACATTTGGGAATCTTACTTTTTTTCAGTCAATTGATGGTCGTTGAATTCTTCAAAAGGAAAAGTGATGGTCGTTGAAAAAGATTTTCAAATAGATCAATGAATTAATTAATTTATTTGGCAAAGGAAGCACGGGATTACCATGATCATATTTTGACCGTACAACTGCGCTGGGTTTTATTGGACATTGGCTTAGATGTTAGTCAGAGGCTTCAAAGCTGATGACATGAATCGAGCTTTCTAAAATGGCTAATCCGTTCTCAATCCACCAGATGGATCAAATTCAATCTCCTGATGGTTCTTCCAACGATCTTATTTTCTAGATTTCCTTTCTGCTTCTCTTGATCCCTAACATGGAAGGCGAATCCTCCTCTTGCGAGAGATTCAAGCTCTACGATCAGCTGGAATTGTACGAATTTCAGGATAGGTTCGTTGTAAAGTCTGTGGAATTTCCCAGTCGAGGCTTCTCGATCAACCGCGGGGATGGAAATATCGAGCCGCTTGATTGTAAGGATTTCTTTTCGATAATACAGTTTCTCATAGTAGTTTGATTGATGAGAAAATAAGGTCCAAGGAAAACGAAGAATCCGAAGGATTCGAGCTAGACGTATATTTAATGATTGGCATTCTAACCATGAATTGGCTGGCGAATTTCGTGTTCTATACTGAAATCAATTTTTATGAGATTCCGAATTTCAGGTCCTTTATTCGTTCAGTTATTCGTTGCTACAAAAATGAATTGCATCATATTTATATGTTTGAACTCTGTGGTTTTGTCTTGTTCCCTGCCTGTATTTCTCTTAAAACGTGGTTTCAGTGAGCATTTCATAGCTGGTTTGTCGTTATCTTCTGATATTCAAACAGTATCGGTACTTGAATGTCTCAGACTCGCAAATTCAATAGATATTTCTTTAAACAGCTTCATTTCCTCATCAGTCTGAGAAATCTTGGAAGATTATGTGCGAATTGATTGACATCATTCGTTCTCATCTTCTATACTTTTTCTTCTTTTTATAATCATAAATTAATTCTGGCGGATGCTGAGCAGGTCGTACAGTGACGTAAATTTTGTACACTAACTACATTATCCACAAGAACCTATTTGCTATAAGTGGAAACTTAATTGGCTAGCTCTTCCTTATCACGCTTGAAAAATATTACTCCCTGCAGTATCTTTAATCATATAACTTGCAACTAATGTTAGCTCGCAAACTTATTGAGAAACTTCCAATTTTTTGCCCGTTTGCCATACTAAAAATAGTCTGAATGTCTCATTGTTACAGGTGATACTACTTGTTTTGGAAATGCAACAAAAATGTCCACAATTTATGGAGTGGCTGGGACAATAAGATTAGTTGCCGGTAATTGCTTTTGATGAATATGGTACAATAAGATTAGTTGCCGGTAATTGCTTTTGATGAATATGGTATTCATGTTCACGTTTGTAGGATATTGTTGTCATAATCTATTAGGGTTGGAAAAGGAAGCACATGATGCTATTTGCAGTATGATGATTTAATATTGCATCAACAACCATGTTTAACCAGCAATTACTGATACAATTTTATGTGCTTGGCTTCAGAATCTTGTTCACTGAACTTTTTATAAATAAAGACAAGTATAAGGTAGTTACCAGCTTCACTTGATCTGTTCAGCGGCCTGACATCTTTAGAAGTAAGAACATATGATATTTTCATTGCTTCCCGCTTTTGATTATTCATGTTCTTGTGTAGGAGTATACATGCTTGTGATAACTTCACGAAAAGAAGTAGGAAACTTCCTTGGTTTCCCTGTTTTTCAAGTAACGTCTATGAAGTTCCTCCCTTGTGATGCGGCTTTGAAGCTTTCAACTTCTCAAGAAGTATGCTTCTTCGTAATAATTCTTTTGACATTTGTTCTTGCATGGTCAAAATCCCATTTACATCCTGGGAATCGTTTCTTTTGAGCAGAAAAAAGATGAAGCTTACTTCCTGACTTTGTTGAAAACAGTGGAAACAACTCCGGGGTTGTATTATTCATACCAAACAGATTTAACGTTGAAGTAAATGATCTTCTCCACTTTTAAATATAGTTTCTTTTATTGTTATAATTATGGACTCATGGTCTTTGGATCTTAGTTCTGCTTCAGATTTTGTCATTTTGTTCTTAAGTTGTAAGATACCTTCACTTTCTTGTAACAGCTTACAGAGAAGGTGTAAGTTTGCTGAAGGATGGACGGCAAGACCACTTTGGAAGCAGGTAAATGGGGCGTGGAATTTGATTACTATCTGAAAAAAAAAACTTCTGTTCACACTTTATCGGCAACAATGCTTTGGAGTTTCCTAGTCTCAACTGTGTCTCTCTTTTGTCCTTTCTCACTCACACACAGACAAGGAGCAGACCAGTTAGCTCGCTTTGTTTCATACTGAGTTAATGGATGTGACCTTTTCCGTACCTTGAACGACTTTCTCAATTCTGTTGATTCTACCCGTATTATGATGAGATTCCTATGTTGTTTATTTCTTTCTCTTAATTAACTAGGGAATCTACGAGTTCCATATATAAGCACACGTAACTTTGATTCTTATAATGTCCGTCATTTCTAATTGTTCCTTCCTCCTGCTATCATTAAAATCTACATCCTTTGCATTGTCTCTGACTTTAATGCATTTGCCCCTTGTTTATCCCCTGTTTCATTTAGATTGTGAATCGTGAATTTTTATCTGATTATATAATTATATGTTTATTATTTGTTTCTAAATTCCAGGCTGACCCTAGATTCGTTTGGAACAAAAATCTTCTAGTGGAACTTATAGAGTTCAAGGTAGGTGGCATGTGCTGCATTGTGTATGGTTGTTCCAGGCTAATGCTCTGGGAGTACTTTCTAGTTAGTTAAAGAGTAATCTATTTCGGATTGACTCGTTAATTTGCTTATTTTTCTTTTCTTTGAAATCAATTTATTCTTCTTCTTTGCAGCTTGATGAGTTCATCATTCCACTACTGCAAGGAAATATCCTAAATTTCCAAATCATATATTAATTTGGAGGATGTCCGTGAGACCATTTAAAACTTTTCTATTTTCTAGTCAAACCAAAAAACTTCTCTCTTTTCTAGAAAACATTTAGTAGAAACATGTAGTCGTTTCTCCAATATTTTCTATTTGTTTATTCTCACTTACGAAGTTCTACCATTGTTTTTCCTTCACCTGTAAAATAATCTTAACCTGTATAGACATTTTCCATACAAATATGCAAGTATTACATTAGAGTGGATTAAAGGTTCTAAAGAAATTGTAAATTTATCTGTCTTATTGGAGCCACAAACCAAACCTTAACAAAGCTGTAAGCTTCCAGGCTGTACAGCTGAAGCTGAAAGAGTCACCTACTCAACTAACGTTAATTTCAAGGCGATGTACTCGACGACTAGGTACATTTTACGGATATTGCCAATTATTAAACAAATTTCAGGCTGTTATAAAAATACTAATTAGTTTTGGAAATGGTTCTTGATTACTAGGAACGAGAATGTGGAGAAGGGGAGCCAATCTTGAAGGTGACACAGCCAATTTTATCGAAACTGAGCAACTAGTGGAGCATGAAGGTCTTAAAGCTTCACTATTGCAGGTATTTTGCTTCTTGCTGAATGTAATTGAATAACTTGAAACTTCTGCTTTAACATTACTTGCACTAACTTCAGGTAAGAGAACCTCTAATTGACGATACCAATCACCATGGTGGATGCCTTAAAATAGGATTATTTAGACATGCCAATTACGATTTAAAAATGGGTTTTCGTTTTTGATAGATATGAACAATTCTTTTTTAATGATAAATTCAATATCTATATCTTTAAGTTCCGTCCAATCAATTTATTTTGTATCAAAATTCTCTCTATTTTGCAGATTCGAGGTTCGATTCCTCTACTTTGGGAGCAGATTGTTGATTTGAGCTATAAACCACACCTTAAAATTGTCAATGATGAGAAATCGGTATATTTTAACTTTTTTACACCTTTCTTTAATTGGATGTGTAAGTGTTTCCCTCATCAATACCCACTACTTTTCTGATATACAGTCGAAAGTTGTGCAACATCACTTTTTTGATCTTTCACAACGATATGGAGAGATAATAGCAGTTGACTTAACTGATAAAGTACCACTTCTTATCCCTTTCCTCTCATGCTAATAAGATACATCCATCCACATGCATCAAGATTCTCTTTGTAGGCTTTGGGGAGTTACACTCTCCAGATGCATACAAATCCTACGTGTTCCGTTTCCAAAAATTGAAGAACAATATGACGTCACTTAAGTTTGCAAACTATTTTTCTTTGTAACTCAGTCTGGTTATAACCTGTAATTTCTTGTTACTATGGCTGTTTAAGTTAGAACATCTGCATTTGCCAACATGCACACGTTTTTATGCTTCTTTTACAAGCCTCATGCTGTAACGCTCATTTGTGATCTTCATTGAGCTAGTATAATGTTTCTTAATATTTTTCTATTTCAGCATGGTGAAGAAGGTCAATTGAGTGCAGCATTCGCTGCTGAAATGCAGAAGCTGCCAACTGTTAGGTATAATAAAATATGTGGAATCTCGACAAAGCTTTTCACCAAGTAGTGTAGAAGTAAAGGGGTGTAGCTGGCCCAATCCACGTTGAGTATAGTAGGCAAGCTTCTAGTATGGCCAACTTCGAATCCTATACAGTTCCTACTAGTTCTAATTAAATAGATACTAAACTTTTCAATGGTTGGATTAAAAGCACAACTGCGAACATAAAAAGCATTCCCTTCAAATTTCGGAGCTTACAATAATCAAGACCTTATGTAGCTTAGCTCACAATGTCGAGTTCTCAGTAGTTAACTCGTTAACTTCTCTGTTTGTTTTTCTCCCCCTCTCCCTCATTTCTGGTTGGCTTCTGTGTTGCCCCCTATAATATTTAGTTAGTTGGCAACACTTGAGTCTCTGACTTTCGGTTGTAGACATTAGGTTCCTTCTACCTTCTGAATTCTAGTCCTCTCTTACTTTTATTGTTTCGGAAAAAGAATTGCCTGATGCTATGGATTTAATTTTCTTGATTGGTGATGATTTAAATTATTGTCTTTGTAATGGGACCTTTCCATGCTCGTACAGCCTGTTTATGGATATGCAGGTCTCTTCCCTCTATCCTTCCCCATGATGTCTAAATATCTTTATCCAGTCCCTTCCTACATCTCTATCCTTCACCATGACGTCTTGTTCCAACTTTGCACAATTTGAAATATATGGAAAAAAAATCACCTGATTTTCTCTCTCAGTCTCTCGCTTATGGTGATTTGGAATTTTTCTTTCGAAGGGGATGTGGCTAACACATCATGATATCTGGATATGCTGGTGTTTAGTACTCCAGAGAATGTAGTAAAAATTTGCACTAGATGATGGTAACCATTTGTATGGTGTCGCCATCTCAACATCTGGTTTCATATGCACGTCTTTTTTATTATTATATGAGAAAATGAAACGGTTCCCCTTGTACATCTGTTGCAGATATGTCCCCTTTGATTTTCACCATATATGTGGCACCACAAAGTTTGAAAATCTGCAGCTTTTATACGATCAAATCTCAGAGGATTTTGAAAACCAAGGGTAATATGGATGGAAATTCTGAATATAAGTCCTTACATATTAAGAATGCAAAAACCAGGTATGCTGCCTATCCATAATTCAGCTTTTAATCGTTACTGTTCCAGCGGAGCAGATACCTCCTCATAGATCCAGAAGGAAATATACTTCGGGAGCAAAAGGGAATTATTAGAGCTAACTGCATTGATTGTCTTGATAGAACAAATGTTACTCAGGTTTGTGAGAAGAGGATGTCCTTTCACTTCAACAATTTTATGTCACATGTTAAAACTTGAGTCCTGTTTGTTATCTTATGTTATTTCTCTCTTTAACAGTGTTTCTTGGCTCAAAGATCTTTGACCAAGCAATTGCAGAGGGTCGGACTACTTACATCTGCTGAGTGCATTACGAAGTGCAATGAAGATTACACAAAATTTAGAACGTGTATGCCTCCTGTTTCATTAGATCCATAGACCCTGAGCTTAGAAGTCTGCATGGCTATATATAAAACCTTCACGTCTCATCCTCATAAAGTCACGCATATCTACTAAACTATGTATTATCTTCCTAGTGTGGGCTGAGCAAGGTGATGAGATTAGTCTCCAGTATGCTGGTACTCATGCTTTGAAAGGAGACTTAGTGAGGTAAACCTAACTCAAAATTTATTCTTGTGAGAGAAAATAAAATGTTTAAATACTTCCAGTAAATTGAACTTTTGTATTGCAGATATGGAAAACAGACTTTTTCCGGAGTAATCAAAGATGGGATGAGTGCTATTACCAGATATTATCTGAATAATTTCCATGATGGCGTTCGGCAGGTAAGTCTCTACATCTATGAAAATCTGGTTCAAATGAACAAAGCTCCATTTCTAAAGTATATAGCTTTATTTTTTCTAGGATGCAATAGATCTTATATGTGGCCGCTATAGTATCAATAAACACGGTCCTTCACCTTTCCAACTTAATGGATTCGAATCACTATCTGTAAGTTTTCCCTACTCCTTGTTTAGAGTGATGATGAGAACTAAACTCAGGGCATGTTTGTTTGAAATAAAAAGTATTCTAAATTAATTTAATGTTTGAGTTTATTTTGAAGGGATGATTACTTAATGTTAGATGATAAAATATTAAATTTACCTTCATTTATCAGTTTTTGGGTTAATTGGTGATTTAACAAGGTTTCAAAGTAGGTGGTCCAGGAAGTAGTGAGGGGAAGTGTTAGAAAATATTAAATTTATCTTCACCCATCAGCTTAAGCTTTTAGGTCAATTGGCGATTTAACACTTGAAAACACGTTTGAAAGTAATTTTGAATTTGAATATGAAAATTTTGATTTAGCCATTTCAAAATTACTCTCATACATGCAATAATACTTTGATTTGCCTGCTATATCAATGTGGAATGATGCAAGTAATGAGAGGAATCATTAAATTTCTGGGCCTAAGTATTTTCTAAAATTTATATCCAACTAATACTTTATTTACTTCATTATGCAGTATCTCCCAGTAGCATCAGTTCTAGTGGTTGGAGGTTTGACGATTACATCTCTCACGCTTCAGCAAGGTATGAATGTTATGATCATCAATTTCTTAAGATTGTTGTTTTGTATATTCCTAGGATGATCAAAAATGAAAATATGCTTCATGATTTTGTCTTATAGCGGGAAGGAACGCCCAGCAATTTATGTCATCTGTGCTTTGGGCTGGTGTTACTGCTGGGGTAATGGCAGTGGTCAAAGCAAATGGCAAACAGTTCTGTTCTAGGCCTCGCTTGTGCAGCCTCCGTTAAAGGTTGGATTCTCACACCACATTCATCTAAGCTTTATTATTTATGGAGGCCAGAAATTCAATGCTGATTTACTGTAATGACCCCATTACACGATGCATATAGTGTGTTTGTCCTTTTGTACCATTTTCCTTGTTCTCGTGTTTTAGTTAAGCAAGATGATTAAGTTGGGTAAGGAATTTCGAAAAACTCGTTTATTAGAGTTTGAAAATTATTTGATTTTTAGTTTTTCAAAATTATATTTATATTCCTGCAATCCCTTTGCCATTCATACTTATTTTCACGCAATCTCTTTGCATTTCATAGCAAATTCTGAAAACAAAGATTGTGTCATAACAGAGTGCGTTAGGGTGGGAGAGATATTAATTAATCAAATTTGTGATTGCATTTACGCTTGCTGCCAACCTTGAACGTCGAAGTGGATCTCCTATCTATATTCGACAGCTTAAAGAGGGTTGATGGCTGATTGCTAAAGAGAAATTTTTATTGAAAACGACTCATTCGCTCAAGAACTAGACTCAAGCGATTGTGCCTACCAGTCAAGCCAAGAAGGTGGTGGGATGCTATCCTGCCTCTTGACCGAAGTGTCAAGATAATTTTTAAAACTACTTTTATTAGTTTTCATAATTTAGTTTGGATTTTGAAAAAATTCCTAGAAAGTTGCAATAACAAAATAGAGATCACAAGTGAAGTGATTTAATGTTTAACTTACAAAAATCAAAAGTCAAATTATTATCAAATTTTTAGGCCCAATTTGATAACTATCTTATTTTTGGTTTTTAGTTTTTGAAAATTAATATACTCCTTTCATTTTTTTTATTATGATTTGTATCAATTTTAAGTAGAAGAGTTGCATTCTTAGTTAAATTTCAAAAACAAAAACAAATTTTTAAAAACAATTTTTGTAGTTTCCAAATTTTGATTTGATTTTTAAAAACACAGACAAAAAGTAGATATCAAAAGAAAGATATTTAGAAGTGGAAGAGGTGTATATAACTATTTAAGCTTAATTTTCAAAAACCAAAAACCAAAAAAACGAAGTTGTGGGATATTAAATTTTTGTTTTTGGTTTTTGAAATTCGTTTTTTCACAAGATTTAAAAATCTAGCTTTTTAGTTGTCAAAACTTAATTTGAATTTTGAAAATACTTCTGAAACTTAATTTTTTTTAAAAAAAAACCAAATGGGAGATTTATTTTTCAAACTACATTTATAGCTTCAAAATTATAATAACGAGATGACGAACCAACAAAATGGTTGGTAATCAATGCTGACTTCTATAAAAAAGACAAAAGTTGTTATTGATGGAGCCACAAAAGATCAAGGTAAAACGCCTCTATATGATGAGATTCTTTTTCCTTCTGTCCTAGTGACTTGAATATGAAATAAACTTAGGCGTATTTATTCCCATCTCTTATGTCCTTCCACACTTAGAGAGTCTTAGTAAGGGGAGGACATAGTTAAATTCTATCATCTCTACTCATTTTACTCATTTTAAGAAGTTATAGGTTCGAATCTATTATCACGTCATATTTAAAGAAAATAGAAATATTCAAGTATCTATACTTGGTTTTCTATTTAGTTCAAATAATCAACTAAGAGTAAGATATGAGTTATATTAGGATATAATCATAAAATAAATGATCGTATGTTTAACTATAATGGTATAGTATAGTATGAAATTTTTTCTTTCGTATCACAAACTTTTTTGATAGTGTAAGTTCTATTTGGTAAATATTTGATTTTTTATTTTTGATTTTTAAAAATAAAATTTATAAATACTTCTATTTTTATGTTTGTATGTCTTATCTATTTTTTACTAATATGGAAATTTATTAGTTGGCATCGTAGTTATTGGAGAAAGTTATGAAAAGGACTGTTTCAAAAGTACTTTTAATCTCAAGGAAAGATGATTTTCGATAAGCCATATCATTTTTAAGAAATAGGATTCATTCAGAAAATAGTATTTTTTGAATAAAAAAGAAAAGAAAACAGAAAAGTTACAAGAGATTGTATGTAAATCCGAATGCTTCCAAGGTGCTTCCCCAAAATTCCTTTCACTAGATTAGTGAACCTTACATACAACCAAACACTTCCACCGGTTGAGGTCATCAATGATCTCAACTGCTGAATGCTGATGGAATTAGTGTTATCACTATCTTACTTGAACATCTTCTATTATATAGGTTGTACAACCGTGCTGTCTTATAAAAAATTGAATTCACTTTGTTGATTTCAATAATGTTTACTATAATTTTGTGTTAGATTTTTTCTTTTAATACAATGAGATATGAAGATTCGAATCACAAATTTATTGATCACAAACACATCGTATGCCAATTGAGTTAGTTTGACTTTCGATTGGAATTGATATATATGCATACAAGTAATAATTAGTTTCTTTTTTTCTTTTTATTGAGTCCATGAGGAAAACTCCGTTATTTATTGTTATTGTAATTATTTGGATGAAATGAGTTCAATTTACAAGGGAAAACTTAATAAAGAGAAGCAAGAAACCAACCTTTTATAACGATGAGTTGACTAGTCAATTTTTTTTTTTTTTTTTTTTTAAATTTCTAATTTCGCCCTCCTTTGTCTTATCTTGTCTTGTTGCACACATTTTTTAGTCTTGTTATTTTCTTTTTTCTTTCAATTTTTGCTTCTTTCATTATTTTTTTCATTTTTTATTTCTTTCTCTTAGTTTTTACTTGTTCCTTTTTTTTTTTTTTTTAAAAAAAGTTATTTTTTCCTTTATCTGATTTTTGCTTCTTTCCTTTATTTTTTCTTTCATTTCCTTATTTTTCCCTTTTCTTTTTCTTCCCTTTCTTTTTATTTTCTTTCATTTACTTCTTTTTTCCTCTCTTTTTTTAATTTTTCTTTTCTTTCTTCCATTTTTGCTTATTCATTTTTTTTATTTTCTTTCATTTCTCCGATTTTTGCTTCTTCCTTTTTTCTCCGATTTTTTTGCTTTCTCTCTCTTTTTTTTTTTTTTTTTTTTTTTTTAAAAAAAAATTCTTCATTTCTCTGATTTTTGCTTCATTTTTTTTTATTTAATCTTCTTTCCTTTCTTCAGTTTTTGCTCATCCTCTTTCTCTTTATTTTTAAATTTTTTCTTTCCTTTTATTTAATTTTTTCTTCCTCCCATTTTTTTCACAAGAATTATGAGGATGCGTTTATTACCAAGACTTGAAAGTACTCAATTCATAAGTGACTTAACACTAACAACCAATCATCAAGTTTGATTATTATAACAAATAAAAATATAAATTGCAAATGAAAGTCTATCAGTGATAGCCACTCATATTTTCTTTCACCAATAACTTAATCTTTAATTATATTTTCATAGTTAATAGACACTTATAGAAATCTATCATTGATAGCCAACTTAGTGAATTTAATTAATAAAGTTGAATCTCGAACTAAAATGTAAGTGGAATGTCTAGAAGTTATCACTAGTAGCATGTTTATCAGTATAGAAGCTATCATCGAAAAGAAAAGGGACTTATAAATGTTTGGGACGGACAAGAAAGGGGCAAAAAGGTATTCAGTGGCTATGATTGATAGAAGCTACTACTGATAGCATGTTACCAGTGATAGAAGCTAATACTGATAGCATGTTATCGATGATAGAAGCTACCCGATAGCATGTTATCGGTGATAGAAGCTACTAATAGCACGTTATTGGTGAACCATCACTGATAACATGATATTAGTGAGATCATTGATAACATCTTATCAATGATGTTATCAGTGAAAGAATCTATATATCGAGTTTCTTTCAAAGATGATAACCAGTTATAGAAGTCTATCATTGATAGCCTTAAGTATTAATATTTCAAGGTTGATTCTAATTGATGAAAGTTTATCAGTGATAGCGACTGATAGCTGCTATTAGTGATAATCATGATAAAAGATTACTAGTGAAACTACTGTGCTAATCAGAGTTGTTGGTCTTCTTTCAAAGTTGATCACTATTTATAGATCTATCATTGATAGCCTTAAGTATTGATATTCCAAGGTTGATTCCAATTGAAGAAAGTGAATCAATGATAGCTACTGATAATTGATAGCAAATTAAAAACTAAAATTTTAAGATTGTATTAATCTTTCTCAAATTGAGAGCTATCGCTGATAGCAACTATCAGTGATAGCCACTTATAGATGCTGATAACAACTATTAGCAATAGCAGCGGATAGCAGCTATCAGTGGCTATTAGTTATATAATTATTTTATCCTTATATTATATATTATATTATTTTAGATTTGAATTATATTTATTCGATTAACTCAGAGAAGAAGCTGCCTTCTTCATTCTTCCGGGAGTTTTCCAATTAAACTCCCAACTTACAAGTAGCAAATATATATAGAGACAAGACAACTGTTGGGCCAAAATGGGGCCCATTTAAACTGCAATCAATTCCCTTACGTCTTCTTTATAAATCTTCCGAAAACGTTGTAATCAAAATCAATTAAAACATTTTTCTTTTTTCCGTAATTGACATTTCTTAAAGAAATTTTATCAAAATTACGTTCAATTACAAACGCACTCCATAAATTGGTGTTAATTTAGTCCCTGATTTTTAAAATTACACATTTAAAATTTTTAGAGATACATAATTAAAGGTTTAAAAATTATTAAATACAAAATTGAAAGTTAAAATTTTTATTAAACACCTTTACAAATTAAGAAATAAAACATACACAAATTTTATAATTTAGAGATTAAATTTATAGTTTAACTTAATCATAATTTATGCATTTCTTTTCTGTTGATTTAACCATAAGAAGCACGAACAGTTTGGTTTGACTAGTTTGTCTGTGTCCGACATGTATTGGATACTTTGACACTCCGACACTAGTTGAGCACGTATCTCGGACACTTGTTAGTGTAATAAATGTGTGAGACATATATAAAATACTTGTTGAGTAGATTAAAAAGACA
>NC_052359.1:50672092-50755855 GCF_009727055.1 Benincasa hispida
AAATGTGTATTATATTTTTTTGCTTTTATGACAAGTAAAGTAATTCATGAAGATAGTATTAAAAATTATCTTTATTGGGAAAAGCTATAAATTTTCTCAGATAGACACGTTTCAAATTTAGTTTTGGACGAAAAAGCAAAAAATAAAATAAAACCAAGGTTGGTAATTATCTATTGTGATCTTATGTGGCAGTTTCGCCATCTTCCAATTGTCCGGAGAGTTATGTGTCAGCTTTTCAGCTAAGATTCTCCGGTAGGCTTACCAACGGCTCCACCGCCTGTTCAGCCGTGGGATTTCAAAGGACTCGCACAATCGTTTATAGTTTGATTACATCTCTATATTTTTTAAAATGAGAGGAAGAAATATAGTCCACATTCATCCCATACAATTTCTTTTCTTTTATCTATTAAATTGTCCAATCATATTTTATTATGTGATAGAATTTTTATGTGAATCATAGAAAAAATACATAAAAATAAATGTATTTTAGAATGCATGCAATTATTATCCTTAAATCAATTAAAATCTTATCCGTATTGTTTATGTGAGATTCTTTTATGTTGTCTCAACATTTAAGTGTTGATCTACTTTGTAACATGTTTCACCTACTTTGAACAGTAAAATTAGTATCGGATTTAGTTGGTTGCACCCATATCTTAAGATTGGTATCCCTTCGAGACATTTGAGTTGGATTATTTATTTATTTTTTACAATATGTAAAGTGAGGATCAAACCTTAAATTTCAAAGTATATACAACTTCATATTAGTTAGTCAGTTGGAAACTCAAGATTTTAACTTTACGTTATCCCATGCAACCTCCAGTTTTCAACAAATGTGTTTAATACGTGTAAGGAAATTTTTTTTATTTGTTTATTTTTTTGGAATTATTTCTTTTAGAAATAACATTTATATTTCACAGCCTTAGCCGAAATTGAAGGACGTTGACCCGAAAAACGTAGCAATTTAATAGGAAAATTTGTGAATATTTAGCTCACAATTTAGGAAGGATTAAAAAATGTAATGTAATGTCATGTAGTTTGGGTACCGGCTGAGAATGAGAAGTTTCCAACGATTGGACCCCAGTGGAAGGCGGATTCCTTAGGAAGGAAATCGCCTATGTCATGTCATGTCATGATACTCTTATTTGATAATGTTTTTATTTACATCATCACCAATAGACAAACTATATCTTCGTCACGTGGCAAGCAGAGAGAGCCGTTCGATTAAAATCTACCTGTTTTACATTTGGCCCTCTTTGTCATTGTAAGACACTCTCACTTGGCCCGCATTCGTTTTATCCTTTATAATTCAACATAGAAGGTGAGATCTAAAACATAAAAAGATAATTTGGTGATCCAAATTACTAAAATAGTTATTACCTTTTTTTCTCTCTCTCTAAATTTGAACTCAGTGATTGAGTTATGAAAAATCTAGCCATCTACTAATTAAATAGGTTTGAATTGACCTTAAAAGTACCCCATAGGATGAGGATATAAATTTCATTACTACCACTATTAACAATTAAGCGAGCTAATTATTATAGTCTGTTTGTAATAATATAGTATGTATTTGTGGTACAGACTATTTTAATCTAAGTTACACTATAAGAATTTTAGTCTTTGTCGACACAAAAAGAAAAAAAAATGTTCATAGATGTTAAAAAATATGTTGGCAGAAGCTCTGCCAACGTTTTAAGCATGGGAAAAATGCGGGAAAAAGGCTGTCGGTAAAACTTTTGCCGACACAAAATGACTAACGTGATTCCTGCCCATGCATGCTACGTCGATGGAAATGTTATTTTGGAAGGTAGATTAAATACGATAATAAAGAGGGAGAAAGAGGATTGGTAGGAAATAGTAAGCACTGTAATGAAGAATTTCAAATAGTACTAGATAGATAGTTATAGGTTATGAATAGTTACAAATATTATTATCATATTTGGAGCCTCAAACATGTAAGGGGTGTTTGTCTCACCAATATGAGTCGAGTTGAGTTGGTATATTATACCAACTCATTTTTTGGTCAATAACTTTAAATGTTGGTAGAGTTCAGTTGGTATATTTTACCAACTCACCCCAACTCACCCTAACTCTCCCTTCTTTCAATGTTTTCATTGCCCACTCATCGACCATTGTCACACTATGGGAACTAACTCCAAGTTCCAAAAACCACCTTCGATGAATACTCCGATGACCAACTCTGGGCTCCAACAACCACCTCCGATGATAACTCCGATGACGAAATCCGACTTCGACAACCATCTCCGATGGCAGCTCCAACGACCAACTTCAAGCTCTGACAACCTTCGCGCGACTAACTCTGATAACCAATTTCGGACTCCGAAAACCACCTTTGGTGACCCAACTTCGACGACCAATTTCAGGTTTTGACAACAAACTCCAATAACCAACTCCAACAACCATCTTCATACGTTCTGACAACCACCGCCGACTATAAACTACGATGAAAATCACCTTCGATGATCATCTTTGAACGAGCAACTCGGACGGTCAACTCAGGGCTTCGACAACCAGCTCCGACAACAAACTTAGGCAACCAGCTCTAATACCAACTTCATGCAACTAACTTTGGGCTCTGACAATCATCTCTGACTACAACTCCAACAAAAATCATCTTTGATTAACAATTTTGACGACCATCTTTACCTGACCAATTCCGAACTTTGAAAGCCACCTCTGATGACAAACTACGACAACTAACTCCAATACCACCTTCATGCGACCAACAACCACCTCCGACTACAAACTCCAACAAAAATTATTTTCAATAATCAACTTTGACAATCACTTTCGATTATTATAAGACCGATGACTGTTAAAGTATATTGTAGAGGTATTGATTATCTAAATAATAGTATTTTGCCTACATTTAACTACAATATATATACGTAAAAATTTGTAAAAAAATATTTTAGTTAATTGAATTAAGATAAAAAAGAGTGTTAAGAATATTTAGACGAAAAGTATGTGTAGTTGAAAAGTATGTTATATATAACAAAAAAATAAAAAAGAATTCTTGGAACATTTTCTAGCAAGAATTAGTGAAAAATAGAGATTTGTTTTGTGATGATCCTCCAAATTTAGAAGAATTGAAAGTGAAATTGTTGAAGAAATGTGGTGACATTCCATTGGTTGGTTGCTAAGATGATGATGATAGAGGAGGAGGAGGAGGAGGAGAAGGAGGAGAAGGAGAAGCAGTAGCAGAAGAAGAAGAAGCAGAAGCAGAAGAAGAAACAGAAGAAGAAGCAGAAGAAGAAGGAGAAGAAGCAGAAGAAGAAGAAATTAGGAATAAAAAAGTTTTGATTTCTCTTTGGTTTCTCATTTTATTTAACCATGTTTTTTGCAAGAAATGTAATGAGTTAATTGTTGTTCATTGCCAAAAAATAAAGAAAGAAAGAAAGAAAGAAAAGATTTAAAAATTAAAAGAAATAAATTGCAAGAAAAAATTCCTGGAAAATTTTCTAGCAATAACTAGTGAAAAATAGAGATTTGTTCTATTCCTCCAAATTTAGAGGAATTGAAAGTGAAATTGTTGAAGAAATGTGGTGACATTCCATTGGTTGCTAAGATGATAAGGGGTTTTAACTGAAAGAAAACTCATTATAGAGTAAACATATAGAGTAATAACAAGAAGAAAAAGAAGAAGAAAAAGATAATAATGAAATTCATGAAGAAAAAACTAGGAATCAAAAGTTTTGATTTCTCTTTGGTTTTTCATTTTATTTAACCATATTTTTACAAGAAATGTAATGAGTTAATTGTTGTTCATTGCCCAAAAATGAAAGAAAGAAAGAAAGAAAAGATTTAAAAATTAAAAGAAAAAATTGCAATCCATATTTTATTCAAACAAAGATAGTTAGAATTATCGAATAAAAAAGTTTCAAAACAAAAATAGTAATCATAAAAGCAGATTATTTGGTGTTAAAAAAACTGCATCAAATACCCCAGACATATGAACTCAACTCTACACCCTAAACACAGACGTATGAACTCCACAGACATATGAACTTCAGATATCATATCTCAACTCAGCGTCCTAAATAGCTCCTAATAGTTGACTCCGCTAAATTTAAGTTAGGCCAAACACCCTAATTTTATTATCTAATAATATAAAAAAAAAACTCTTATACTAAAAATTAAACCCATTTGATAGATGCAGATTGGAAAAACACTCCTTGATTTTTCTTTCTTTATAGAATCATATGAAAAATCAACGGCTATATTTTCATGATATATCAAAATTTTATTGTCTACTTACGATAAATCACGATGTTTATCTATGTCATGATAGACATAGATAATAGTCTATTATAGTCTATTAAACTGTGATATTTTACTACATTTATAACTATTTTTTTAACAATTATATTATTTAAAGTTAAACCCATTTGATAATGCTGATTTGAAAAACACCCTTTAATTTTTTTTCTCTTTCTTTATAGAATCATATGAAAATCAACACTTAAAATAATTTAGAGAGAGAAAGAGTATTTGGATGCCAAAACCCACCTAGAAAGCTTCCTCGAATTCCAACACCATTCTAAAGCTTGCTTTTTTCTCCATCATCACCATAATAATAACAAGAAAAAATTACACAATCCACCCCTAAACTAGGTTTATTACAATTACAATCCTAAAATTTGAATTTAATCCATTAGCCTCTTGTAGTTCATTACATATTGCAATAAGCCCCTTGTGTTGGTGGAGGTTCAATTAGAAAATGGCAATCTTGTCTACTTGTCTATTCACATATCTGTAAAATAAAAAAGACCAAAAAGAGAATGAAAACGGAAAATTTCACAAAATGATCCAAAACCCAAAAACTTTTCTACCAATGACCTCTTCCTAAAAGCTTTTCTACCACCGACCTTTTTCCCATGTGAAATTCCAAAATTACCCCTAGTTTTTAAAAAGCCTTCAGACCGTACCACATTCTTCTTCCTTCAACGATTTCTTCATCCTTTCATTCAATGTGCATTCAATATACCACCAACATTCCACCAAAATATTTATTCCCAACTAATATTCTTCCAATAGCACTGAGAGAATGAAACGTCACTCTCATTATTCACTTTCTGTCGTCGAACTCCCCACGAAATTCTCTCATTGTTCTCTCGTAGCTTTCTCTTAGAGTTTCAGTCCAACATCTTCGTTGATCGCTTTCATTGTCAGATTCAGTCCACATTTCTTCTTCCTTCAACGGTTTCTTCAGCCCTTCATTCAATGTATGATTTCTTCTCCCAGATCACTTTCATAATAAGTGTCGTTTAACATTAAATTACAATACGATCGTTTATACATTAATATGAAATCGTTTATACATTACTAAGCAATCTTTTACTATGCGATTGTGTATAAATTACTACACGATCATTCACAAATTACAATATGATCGTATAATAAATTATAAATGATTATGTAGTAATTTATACACGATCATTCAGTAAATTATAAACGACCGTATAGTAATATATACACAATCGTTCATTATAATATAAGTATCCTTTAGCATTAAATTACAATACGATCGTTTATACATTAGTATGCAATCATTTATTCATTACTATGCGATCATTTATACATTACTATGCAATCGTTTGTGAATCATGCCTCGAAGGCAAGATGACCAAACGTCCTTTTACTGGAAAATGTTACAGAGCCAAGGAAGCCTTGGAGCTTGTACATTCAAATCTTCGCGGTCCAATGAGTGTTAGAGCTCGAGGTGGCTATGAATATTTCATCTTTTTTATAGATGATTATTCAAGGTATGGGTATCTCTACCTAATGCAACGTAAGTTTGAAGCCCTTGACAAGTTCAAAGAGTATAAAGCTGAAGTTGAAAACTTGTTAGGCAAGAAGATAAAAACACTACGATCTGATCGTGGTGGAGAGTATATGGACCTCCAATTCTAGAACTATATGATAGAACATGGGATTGCGTCCCAACTCTCGGCTCCGGGTACACCTCAGTAGAATGGTGTATCAAAAAGGAGAAACAGAACCTTGTTGGACATGGTTCGAGCTTTGATGAGTTATGCTCATCTTCCAGACTCGTTTTGGGGTTTTGCAGTAGAGACTGCATGTTACATTCTGAACAACGTTCCCTCGAAAAGTGTTTTTGAAACACCTTTTGAGTTGTGGAGAGGCCATAAAGGTAGTTTATGCCACTTCAGGATTTAGGGGGGTGTCTGGCAAACGTGCTTGTGACTAACCTGAAGAAGTTGAAACCACATTCGAAAGTTTGCCTTTTTGTAGGCTACCCTAGGGAAACGAGAGGTGGATACTTCTATGATCCGAGTGAGAACAGAGTGTTTATTTCTACAAATGCTATCTTTTTGAAAAAAGACCACATCCAGGATCATAAACCATGAAGTAAGCTTGTTTTACGTGAGATTTCTAGTGAGACTGAGACTACTGAGAGTTCAACAAGAGTTGTTGACAGATTGACAGATCAACAAAAGTTGTTGATGTCGGAACATCTAGTCAACCAGTTCAAGAGTTGAGACTACCTCGACGTAGTGGGAGGGTTATGAACCCACCGGATCGCTATATGGGTTTGATTGAAGCCCAGAACGTCATTTCTAATGATGGGGTCGAGAATCCATTGTCTTTTAGGAAAGCAATGAAGGATGTTGACAAGGATGAATGGATTAAGGCCATAAACCAGTAGATGGAGTCTATGTACTTCAATAACGTCTGGGAGCTTGTGGATCTGTCTGATGGGGTAAGACCTATAGGGTGTAAGTGGATCTATAAGCGAAAGAGAGGTGTAGATGGAAAGGTGCAAACCTTTAAGGCTAGACTCGTAGCAAAGGGTTATACCCAGGTCGAGGGAGTTGACTATGAGGAAACGTTCTCACCTATTGTCAGACTTCTATCAAGATACTCTTGTCCATAGCCACATTTTATAATTATGAGATATGGAAAATGGACGTCAAGACTACCTTTCTTAATGGTAATCTTGAAGAGACCATCTACATGACTCAACCAGAGGGGTTCATAGTTCTAGATCAAGAGCAAAGAGTTTGCAAGCTTAATAGGTCCATTTGGGCTGAAACAAGCGTCTAGATCATGGAACATTTGATTTGACACTGCGGTCAAATTATTTGGCGTTGACTAGAATGTTGATGAGCCTTGTGTTTACAAGAAGATCATAAACAGCTCAGTAGCTCTCCTGGTACTGTATGTGGATGATATCCTACTCATTGGGAATGATGTAGGATTTCTGACTGACATTAAGAAGTGGCTAGCTGCCCAGTTCCAAATGACTGAGAATACCAAGGATATGTTGTGCACTTGTCCATTAGAGTTTTCAGGGAGTTTAGACTCTCACCTGCATTTGATGGGATTTGCTTACAATAACAGCTACCAGTCTACTATTGGAATGTCATCATCTGAGGCCCTATATGAGAAGAGTTGTTGATCTTCTGTATGTTGGGATGAGGTAGAGGAGAGGAAGTTGCTGGGGCCTGAGCTAGTACATACCACGAATGAGGCAATACAGAAGATCAGAGCTCGTATGCAAACGACTCAGAGTAGGCAGAAAAGTTATTGCTGATGTTAGGCGTAAGGACCTAGAATTTTAAACTGGTGGTAAAGTGTTCTCGAAGGTGGCACATACGAGAGGTGTTTTGAGGTATGGAAGGAAAGGGAAGCTAAGTCCGTGATTAATTGGACCTTTTGAAGTCTTGGAATGAGTTGGTCTTGTAACTTATCGGTTGGCATTGCCACCATCACTCTCTTCAGTTCATAATGTTTTCCATGTTTTGATGTCGAGGAAGTATGTAACAGATTCGTCACATGTGGTGGACTATGAACCATTATAGTTGAATGACAACTTGAGCTACGAGGAGAAACCTATAGAGATTCTCGCCAAAGAGGTAAAGACATTGCACTGCAGGGAGATTGCATTTGTGAAAGTCCTGTGGCAGAATCACCAGTTTGAGAAAGCCACTTGAGAGCGAGAGGAAAAGATGAGAGCCCAGTACCCGGAGCTGTTTCGAGAATGAACTTTCGAGGTGAAAGTTATTTAAGGAGGGTAGAATGTAACGTCCCAAATTTTTGTTCCTATTATACTTTCGGTAATTTCTAGTATTAAAGGGAATTTTTGGAATTTTGAAAATTTAATTGGATTATGAGTTGTAATTACTATAAAATGATGTTTCAATTTAATTGTTTAATCAGAGAAAATTTTGAAATTTGGACTTTTGTCATTTGAATTTAATTTTGGAGTTATTGTCGAAAATTGAAGTCATTTTGGGGAAAAGTGGCTGAGTTTTGAATTGGAAGTTGTTAGAGGAAAAAAAAGAACAAAAAGAATAAGTGTTGAAGAGAAGAAATAAAATAACATAAGATAAAATATAATAGAATAATATAAAGTATTTTATTTGATATTTTTATTTTATTCTTTTTCTTCTCTCCCTCACCCCTTTCTTTCCCCCTCATGCCAACACCCCCCTCCCCTCGATTCCATCTCTATATCACAGTCGAACCCTCGCCAACAAGTCGCGTTTGTCCGTGACCCAGCCAAGCTACATTCGCTCTGACCTAGCGCCGCCATCCCTTCTCGCGTCTCAGTCGCGCAGCACAACATTCCACTCGTCGAACAACCCAGCCGCACGACCCGTTGTTCCGCCCCATTCACTGATGTCGGAAGTCGCCGCCTCAGCCCGACCAGCCGTTCGCTTGCCCAGCCAACCTCCCAGATGCAAAGGCGCGCCACGTCGCTGCTCGTCCAGATCCTTCGTCACATATCTCCTCTGCCACACGCCCTTCTACACACCGACCTCACTAGATCCATCATTGTTGTTTGTGTTCGTCCGACATCGCCCCACCCCTGTCGTGGGTGCCGTCATATCTGTTTGGGTAAGTTTGTGCTATTTTTAATTGGATTTCTTGGTCGATGATGTTTTTCTTCAATCTATTGATACGCATTTTTTTGGGCTTTAAAATCGAGTTTTGGAGAAGCGTTGGAGTTAAAAGCATGTTGTCAAGAGGATTTGGAAGTGGTTTTGACAAGCTTTTGGGGTCTTTGTTGATCACTTTTGGATACCCACTAAGTAATGACTTATTTATTGATTCAATTGCGATATAGAAGGTTGGAATTGAAGGTTCAAAGTGGCTGTCCATCAAGAGTAAAGGTTGAATTTGTGATTAGAGTTGTCGGGTTGTATTGATTTTGTAGCATGAGGTGATGTTCGGACCAACACACTTTGGGTAAGATTATTAGGAATTATTTGGTTAATTTGATTATTGGAACTAAGCTTTTTTTATTAATTGTAAATTTGGATTATGTTAGGCCTGATTCAAGATTCATTTAAGCTAGGAGGAAGATTAATTTGCTTGTCGCTTAGACATAATTTTGAGTAAGTAATCTTACTATTGGAACTACCCACGGGCCAGACACTAGATATATGCTACCATAATAGATGAATATCAGGGCAGAACGATAGCATGATAAACAGATAGTATAGTATGACCGATATATGTTCTTGTATGAGAATCTGAAAGATTTATTTGTGCACGTAGATACTTGCATGCTAGTAAGAGATGATACTTGATTCACTGAGGTTGTATTTAATATGAGGATATTGAGGCATATACGTATGCTGTATAGCCATGATGTTGAGGGGTATATGTATGTTATAAAACCATATTGTGATAATTGTGATGTTGAGACTGTGATAGTGTCTTTACTGATTAGTTAAATGCCCACTAGGTACTGTGTTTCCTTCAGGATTCACCAAATTGTGTTTCCTTCGGGATTCACTAGATTGTGTTTTCTTTGGGATTCACCAGATTGTGTTTCCTTCGAGATTCACCAGATATTGTGTTTCCTTCAGAATTCACCAAATATTGTGCTTCCTTCGATTCACTAGACTGTGTTTCTTTCGAGATTCACCAGGGGTTGTGTTTCCTTCAAGATTCATAGAGGTAGTAGTCATACTTAACTATAGTAGGATAGAAACCAGTTTTTCATGTATGTATGTGTCCCATGAGGATTAGAACAGTTTTTATGTTCTGCCAGAGGTAGGCATCTAGAGGACATAGATGCCTAGCCCGACCCCAGTAGTGGGGTTACTTACTGAGTATTTTATACTCATTCTTTCTCATTTTGTTGTTTCAGGTAAAAGTAGAGATGCACCGGCGATTGACAAGCAAAATCCATGATCAAGCCACTAGGACTAGTTTTATGCTTCCGCTCATGATATTTAGATTTCTTTTCATGTTTTTTTCAACTTTCAGTTTTAATGTTTGAAACTTACTATTAAGATTTGTTTTCAGACTTATTTATTATCATTTATGATTTATAGGTACCTTATTGTTTATTTTAATATTTGAATTTAATGAAGGACTTTTGAATTTACCTTATTTATTTAGCATTTATTTCACCATAAAATGGTGTCGTTTTAAGTTCCATGCATGCATGTATTTAGTAACGGCCTAACTTGAGTCCTAGGGGGTCGGGTCGTTACATTTCTAGTGAGACTGAGACTACTGATGGTTCAACAAGAGTTGTTGAACAGATTGATAGATCAACAAGAGTTGTTGATGTCGGAACATCTAATCAACCAGCTCAAGAGTTGAGACTGCCTCGACGTGGTGGGAGGGTTATAAGCCTTCCGGATCGCTACATGGGTTTGACTGAAGGCAGAACATCATTTCTATTGATGGGATCGAGGATCCATTGTCTTTTATGAAAGCAATGGAGGATGTTGAAAAGGATGAATGGATTAAGGCCATGAACCAGGAGATGGAGTCAATGTACTTCAATAACATCTTGGAGCTTGTGGATCTACCTGATGGGGTAAGACCTATAGGGTATAAGTGGATCTATAAGTGAAAGAGAGGTGTAGATGGAAAGGTACAAACCTTTAAGGCTAGACTCGTGGCAAAGGGTTATATCCAGGTCGAGGGAGTTGACTATGAGGAAACTTTCTCACCTATTGTCAGACTTCTATCAAGATAATCTTGTCCATAGCCACATTTTATAATTATGAGATATGGAAAATGGACGTCAAGACTACCTTTCTTAATGGTAATCTTGAGGAGACCATCTACATGACTTAACCAGAGGGGTTCATAGTTCTAGATCAATAGCAAAGAGTTTGCAAGCTTAATAGGTCCATTTGGGCTGAAACTAGCGTCTAGATCATGGAACATTTGATTTGACACTGCGGTCAAATTATTTGGCTTTGATTAGAATGTTGATGAGCCTTGTGTTTACAAGAAGATCATAAACAACTCAGTAGCTCTCCTCGTACTGTATGTGGATGATATCCTACTCATTGGGAATGATGTAGGATTTCTGACTGACATTAAGAAGTGGCTAGCTGCCCAGTTCCAAATGAAAGATTTGGGTGCGATATAGTATGTTCTAGGGATCCAGATCATTCGGGATCGTAAGAACAAGAGGTTAGCCTTGTCTCAAGCATCGTACATTGATCAAATATTGATAAGGTACATGATGCAGGATTCGAAGAGGGGTTTATTACCTTTCAAGCATGGAATCATTTTGTCTAAGGATCAGTGTCCTAAAACACCTCGAGAGGTTGAGGAGATGAGACAGATTCCTTATGCTTTAACTTTGGAAGCTTAATGTATGCAATGTTGTGTACCAGACCCAACATTTGCTATGTAGTAAGGATCAATCCAGGATTTGATCGCTGGACGGTGTCAAGACGATCCTCAAGTATCTTCGGAGAACGAGGGACTACATGCTCGTGTATGGAGATAGGGATCTGATCCTTACAGGATACACAAACTCTGACTTTCAGACCGATAAAGATTCTCGTAAATCAACATCGGGGTCGGTGTCACTCTAAATGTAGGGTCGTGTTGCGAAGCATCAAGCACGGATGCATCGCCGATTCCACTATGGAAGCCGAATACGTAGCCACTTGTGAAGTAGCTAAGAAGGCTGTTTGGCTGAGGAAATTCCTTACAGATTTGGAAGTCTTTCCAAATATGGATTTTTCTATCACTCTTTATTGTGATAACATTGAGCCTATGGTAAATTCGAAGGAACCTCGGAGTCATCGTCGAGGCAAGCATATCGAACATAAATACCACTTGATCAGGGAGATTGTGAATCGCGGTGATGTGATAGTCACGAAGATCGCGTCGGAGCACAACGTTGTTGATCCATTTACAAAGGCTCTCATGACTAAAGTGTTCGAGGGTCACCTGGAGAGTCTAGGTCTACGGGACATACGACATCTTGTCTAGGGCATGTGGGAGATGATACTGGGGTATGCCCTAGTTTATTGTATATTGTACATATATTTATCTTGTATTGTACATTAGTCTCCCAAGGCATTAAGACAAGCGGGAGATTGTTGAGATTGATGTCCTAATTCTCTTGGAGTCTCGTAGTTTGTAATCTATATACATTGTTATGAATAAAATAAGAGTTATTTTATTTGGCATTTACTCATATCCAATTCCATGGTTATTATATGTAAACTTAAGCATGTATATGAGATATAAAAGTGGATCATGCCTTATGTGATAACCTAAATAGGTCTATAGTATAAGAATTAAGGAGGGAATCCTGATCCTAGTGACACTACATATACGACCCGCTTTGTAGAGGTTTGCAAGTGTTGTAAACTACTACAAATGGTAGATCCTGACCATTCATGTGGAGACATACGAGCAAGGGTGTCCTATACAAAGAGTTTGTATAAGACCGGGCCACGAGATGACTTGTCTTTGTATAAAATGTCGTTGATACTAGAGACTTACATCTCACCTAAACGACCATAGGTGACATGACCTCAATCCTGAGTGTTTTGAGAACTCCTGCCTTTGAGGGCGGTCCTTTTATTAGTATGGGTGAGAGTGGCCAGATTGCCAAGTCAACATGCCTACCCTTTTGGGGATTTGTCTGATTTGGGAGCTGGGAACTCAGTTACACAAGATGGAATTCACTCTTCCCCAAAACAGAGTTAAGTAGACAGATTGCTCCCTTAAGGGCTGATTCCGGGTCTTGAACATAGTGACCACAACTTCTCTTTGGAAGAGAGGACTCAGTCATAGTAGGACTATGACTTATGTTCATTAGAGGGATCAGTGGTACTTAAGGAGTTAGATGTAACTATAGGGGCATAACAGTTATTGGCCCAGCTATACTTACGAGTGATCTTTGAAGGGTTATTGCATTGTTGATTAGTTGATATGGACACATAATATATATGTGGTAAGAAGAGTTCAACTGCCAGTATTTAGTGGAACGCATGGCAGTTAATGGATGGTAGATCCCTGACTAACGAGTTAGGCAGTTATTGACGTACTATTGGAGCTTTGAGCTACAGATCCATAAGGTCCCCTTAGTAGCTTAATGGATTCAAGTTGAGAATCAATTCTTGGTGTTGATTTGAAATGTTTAAATTGATAAGAGGTAATTCGATTATATATGACACGATCGATGTGATGTATGAGATACATCAAGTGGAGGATTAATATAAATGAGATTTACATTAAGTACCATGGAATAGAAAAAAAACTATGGTTCATATGTTTCATATGATGAAATATTAAAACTATAGGTTATAAATATAGTATTGTAAGTTGGTTATCATATATATTTATAATAATATTAATTGTTGGATAATTATCTCTTTTTCTTTAATAACCAATTAAGTCAGAGGTTATTGGTAGTTTCCATGGTAGCCGTGAGATAAAAGAAAAAATGTTTTCCTAAATTTAGTAGTGGTATGATTGAGAGTTTCTATTCTCGAAAATTACTCACGGTTCGCAGTCAAGTGAATGAGATTCACTAAACGATAGCTGAAGATACTAGACGATCGTGGAGTGATACTACACGATATTTCACTCAACTAGCCATTAACTAAACGATTGCGGAGCTTTTGCTAAACGATCGCATAGCATTTGTTAAACGATTGGGCATCGTCTATACAATAGACCTTTGTCATCTCCCACTTGCTCAATCGTTTACACGATTGTTCCTCCAGTCTCGTCCTTAAACCAAGTCCACACAGAGCCCACACTTCTAGATTCTCACACCAAGAATACCAAGGTAGTCATTATGGTGATGTCATACTCAACTCGACATATTTTGAGGTTTTTGGAGGCCGTTCGTTGAGTTCGTGGTATTCGTTTGGTGTTCTGTGACCGTGCTGTGTTGCGGTCATAATGTTCGAGTGTTCGTGATTGTTGTCTTGCTGGTTGTACGAGCGTTCGTGGTTAAGGGAGATTAAAGATGATTCTTCAAAAGTATGTAGAATTCTATCCCTTGATCTTATGTAAAGCATGCTGTAATTTTGTTTGGTGCATAGTCTGTATGTTTCCGTTTCTTGATTGTAATTATATATGTTCAGATACGTATGGAATTTGGAACGATCATTTCGTTGCTCATGGAAATCCTCATGTCCGATTTCCTTAAATTATATTAGATCGTTATATCTCAATTGAAAGGCTGTTGCAAGTATATTTCCTGATGCATTTGATGCCCTGTGTATATACCATATTCGGAACAATTTAGTGGACAAATTCAAGAATAAGGACATAATCCCACACTTCTACCTAGCGGTGAAAACTTATAGAATGTCTGAATTTCAGATGTATTGGGCTAAACTCCATTAATATCATTGTATGACGGCCTATCTTGAGGAGGTTGGATTATAACGGTAGGCAAGGGTTTATCAAGTTCATTGTAGGTATGACAAGATGACGATAGATATAATAGAATGCCTCAATGGAGTGTTGAAAGATGCCCGAGAACTACCAATCACAAAGCTATTAGTTTTTGTAATACGATCGTTTAGGTTTTGTTATACGATCGTTTGGCTAACTGTTACGCAATCGTTTAGATATATGTTTATGCGATTGTTTAGTTTTGGTTACGCGATCGCTTAGATATCTATTATGCGATCATTTAGATATCTGTTATGCGATCGTTTAGTTTTGTTATACGATCGTTTAGGTTATGTTATGCGATCATTTAGATTTTGTTATTCGATCGTTTAATTTTTGTTATGCGATCGTTTAATTTTTGTTATGCGATCGTTTAGATAAATTTGTGCTAAATTTCTAGAATACAATTGGTGTTGTACATTTAACTAAGCAAATAAATAAATTTTATGCAGATATGTGAATTGACAAGTTTGCCCTTTTGTAACTAAACATCAACTAACACAAAGGGGGCTTATTACAACACTTAATAAACTATAGGGAGCTAATTGATCAAATTAAAACTTTAAGAGTGTAATAGTAACAAATCTCCTAATTCATGGGCGGTTTGTGCGATTTTCCCTAATATTAATAAATCACTTACTAACGACGAAGTCCCAAGAAAGAAAGTTTGCTTCCAAATACCCAAATGTTGTGAATTTGAGGAGCACAACGACACATACCGAGAACATGGATATAGAGAAAATATGATATCATAATAATATATAATAAAATAAATAAATAACAAAAAGTAGATAAAATAACAAAGAATGAATTTTTCAACTTTCTCCAATCTTTTTGGATTGATCACTAATATGTATGTGTCTTTAAAAACCCACAAAATGCCACTATTTATAGGCAATTTGGCAAGTAGGAAGTAGATTATATGGACACTGATAGTGTGTAGGGGTGTGCAAGAACCCACCAAAATCGGAGAACCGGACCTGTCTCTTATACACATCTAGATGTGTATAAGAGACAGCTGTTATATAAAGTAAAAGTATTATTAAATATTAAGTAATACTGATCAGTCCATAAGCCTAGCCCATAGCATAAGCCTATAAGCCCACAAGCCCAATCGTTTTGTCTAATTAGAAAAAAAAATCATCAGTTATAAACCGAACTGAACTGACCTGAACTGATTCAGGTTGGTTCGGTTCAAGAACCGAAAATGATGAAAATCGGTTTTTGGTTCGTTTACTTGAGAACCGTGGACTTTGGTTCGGTTCATAGCTCGGTCCGATTTCGAATCGTGCACACCCCTAATAGTGTGTAATCTTGAGACACACAGATAACACGTGGGATAATGCATAAGTGACACATGGCCAATGGACACTAATAATTGGCATTTACATTATACCTAATTTAATATATTTATAATACTCCCCCTTAGTTGCCCATTATATATGAAATATGCCTCGTTAAAACCTTATTAGGACAAAACCCACTGGAAAAAAATCTCAGTGAAGGAAAAATAGTACATATTTCATATAATTTGACACTCTTAAAAAGTATTTTTACTCCTTCTCATGGATGTTGGGTTTTATGTCCTAAAACTCGTGGTTTGTAAACAATAAACTTATTATGTAAATCGATAAAGTTGTTATTGAATATATGAATTACTTATCTCGTTTTATAAATAAATCCAATAAACTAAAAGATCCATGACTATTATATAGTACTTGACCTTTATGTTGAGACATAAAAGTGAATCAGGTTCGAGTAAATAGTCAAAATGATCTATAGTATACGAATAAGATTGGGTGCCTTATTCTGGTAACACTATTGGATGCGACCCACTTTGTACTTGTTACAAGGAGTTGTAAAATGCTACAAATGAAGTGATCCTGATTCGTTCATGTGGTGACATGAGGAGTGGGGGCGTCCTGTGCAATGAGTTTGCATAAGATCAGACCAAGAAATAAGTCTCTCTTACATTATTAACGCTGTTTACTTTTTAAGACGGGCTATTTCATAGTGATGACCTAGGTAACTTAACCTTACTCATGAGCTAATTATGAACTCCTGTTTATTCGAGATTATCC
Organism: Benincasa hispida; assembly: GCF_009727055.1. NCBI lineage: Eukaryota > Viridiplantae > Streptophyta > Magnoliopsida > Cucurbitales > Cucurbitaceae > Benincasa > Benincasa hispida. Next base: position 50,688,853 of record NC_052359.1, read on the forward strand.
TTAGATTTGCATAGGTGAGGGTTGGCTCAGCAACACCAGCTCAATAAGCCTCCCATTTTAGTGGTAAGACTGGGTAGATAGTTGGGGACGTAGGGTGCAAGATGGAACTCACTCCTACCCGCTTTCAGGGATAATAGAGAGGTTGTTCCCTTAAGTGCTGATCCCGAGTCTTGTTTGTTGATTGCTTTGTTCATTTTATTTGTAAAATTAATAAAATTTCGATTTTAATTAAAGAATTAAAATTTGAAAAAGTTTTGATTTTGAAAATCAAAAGGAAAATTGAAAATGGAGTAAAATTCCAATGTGGGATTTTCCCAGTTTCAAGCAAGAAGGTTAGACACCTTCTTACACATAATTCTACCACCGAAAACATGAGTAGCTGGATTGATATACATGCATATAAGTAATAATCAATTTTTTTTTTTTCATTCTTCCGGGAAAAAGAAACAAAGAGAAGAGAAGCTGGATTGAAGGGAAAAATAAACAAAGAGAAGCAACAAACCAACCTTTTATGACGGGCGTGCAATAAAGAAGAAGCTGCCTTCTTCATTCTTCCGGGAGTTTTCCAATTAAACTCCCAACTTACAAGTAGCAAATATATATAGAGACAAGACAACTGTTGGGCCAAAATGGGGCCCATTTAAACTGCAATCAATTCCCTTACGTCTTCTTTATAAATCTTCCGAAAACGTTGTAATCAAAATCAATTAAAACATTTTTCTTTTTTCCGTAATTGACATTTCTTAAAGAAATTTTATCAAAATTACGTTCAATTACAAACGCACTCCATAAATTGGTGTTAATTTAGTCCCTGATTTTTAAAATTACACATTTAAAATTTTTAGAGATACATAATTAAAGGTTTAAAAATTATTAAATACAAAATTGAAAGTTAAAATTTTTATTAAACACCTTTACAAATTAAGAAATAAAACATACACAAATTTTATAATTTAGAGATTAAATTTATAGTTTAACTTAATCATAATTTATGCATTTCTTTTCTGTTGATTTAACCATAAGAAGCACGAACAGTTTGGTTTGACTAGTTTGTCTGTGTCCGACATGTATTGGATACTTTGACACTCCGACACTAGTTGAGCACGTATCTCGGACACTTGTTAGTGTAATAAATGTGTGAGACATATATAAAATACTTGTTGAGTAGATTAAAAAGACATGTATATGACAATAATAATTTTTTTTTGAATATGAAGTACATCTAATTAATTTTTTAAGCAAATTTCTGTCTTGAAATGTGTATTATATTTTTTTGCTTTTATGACAAGTAAAGTAATTCATGAAGATAGTATTAAAAATTATCTTTATTGGGAAAAGCTATAAATTTTCTCAGACAGACACGTTTCAAATTTAGTTTTGGACGAAAAAGCAAAAAATAAAATAAAACCAAGGTTGGTAATTATCTATTGTGATCTTATGTGGCAGTTTCGCCATCTTCCAATTGTCCGGAGAGTTATGTGTCAGCTTTTCAGCTAAGATTTTCCGGTAGGCTTACCAACGGCTCCACCGCCTGTTCAGCTGTGGGATTTCAAAGGACTCGCACAATCGTTTATAGTTTGATTATATCTTTATATTTTTTAAAATGAGAGGAAGAAATATAGTCCACATTCATCCCATACAATTTCTCTTTTTCATCCTAGTACATTGTTGAATCACATTTGATTATGTGATAAATTTTTTTATGTGAATGATGAGAAAAATACAAATATATGCATGTAATTATTATCCTTAAATCAATTAAAATCTTACATGTCTTATTCGTGTGAGATTCTTTTACGTTGTCTCAACAGTTTAAATATTGATCTACTTTGAAAGATATAAAATTGTCTCGATGTAGTTTTGTGGAGCATGTTTCACCTACTTTGAACGACCAAGTTAGTATTGGATTTAGTTGGTTGCACCCTTCTCTCAGAGTTGGTATCCCTTCGAGACATGTGAGTTGAATTATTTATTTATTTTTTATAATATGTAAAGTGAGGATCAAACCTCAAATTTCAAAATATATACAAGTTCATATTAGTTAAGTTATCTCAGGTTGGTGAGATATATATATATATATATATTTTTTAATTTTGTAACTATTAACTTAATGTTTTAAATAAATATAACTCATGAATAAATAGGTTTTTTCTCCCATAATCAAGCTCTATTTTATAGGTAATTTGGATTGTTTTTTGTGTTCTAGATAACGTTGTTGAGGGGAAAAACTTACATGCTCTTCTTCGTTGTTGTGGGCCCTCTGTGGGCTTTCACTGCCAACTTGCTTCTTATCTCAATCCTCATTCTTTGAGTACACTAAGAGTTATTTGCACTTACGTGGGAATACTGAAAGTTACTTGTACTTATGTGGTGTCATACATACCATTCTTCGATGTCTAAGATAATAAAACGTATAGTTTAGCTAAATACATACCATTGTTAGATTATTTACTTCTCTCGCTTAGAGATAGTCGAATGGGACTATTGATATTGTCTCTTCTCTAACTCCCATCTAGTTACGTTAACCGTGGTGCCAAGATGATTGTAGTTTCAAGGTATCAGGGTTTAGTTCTGCTCGATTCACTACAATAATTCTAGACTTTAATATTGGTTTAAAACTGACATTAAAAGGTTTTAACGTCGGTTGACAACTAACATTAAAGACATTTTATAACACGATCTTCAATGTCGGTTGTCAACTGACATTAAAGCCCAAAATTATTGTCCATTTGTTTTTCAATTATTGCCCTTTTTTAAATGTCATGTCCGTTTTTTGCAATTATTGTCCAGAATTATAATTGTCCATATATTCAATATAATTATTGTCCAATCCATTTTTAATGTCGGTTAAAAAGTTAAAAATGACATGTCCCTAAAACCAAGGTAATCAACTTGTACATGCACAAAATAAATTCTTGATTGCTTTCACAAAGAGGAATTGAATGATAATTTAACTCTAAAACCAGAGTAATCAACAAATTACCAAAACTCATAAGAATTACATAGCAAAATTAAAATTTTGTTGCCATTATATAGTGTTTTCCAAATACTCATTGGTTATGTTCTCTCCACCATCCATCACAGATTTGATAAAAAGCGAAAGCATGACTTCCTGCAGAAAATGGGCCAACAACATATAATAAGAATTCAACTACCCCACACAAGAATTTATGAAATTTAAGTTGGGGAGCTATGGAAAGACAACATGGAAATTTATAATTTCAAATTTTCATGGGAATTTGCAAAGAAAGCCGAGATATCATGTTCTATTATAAACAATCACACAGAAGCTCGAATCACATAATAAAAATAAAAAATATGCCAAAACATGAGTATAAGCATATGAAAGAGGAAAGGAAGAAATTAGCATCTCCAACTAAAAAGTTTTACATTATCCATATAACTAAAATGTAAAAAGTCCCCTAAAGTAACACCAAAACTTCAAGCAACTAAAAAGCACATCAAACGGATACAAGACTTCAATCAAATGAAACCACAAAAAACATCTCCAATTAAAAGATGCTATTGAAGGTCAATCCTAGATTATCCAAATAAGATTCCAAGAACGAATTAGATTCAAATTAACAAAGCACAATAAATGGTTAAACAAGAGATAACAAAAGATTTGACGATAATGAAGAATTAACCTAACCCACAATGCATTAATAACCCACAAACTACCATAGTGCAACCGGATTCATTTAGACAAATAATGCATAAATATAAACTACCAAAGGATGCCTAAGAAATTCCACTATCATAAACCACTGAATGGAAGTCACAAACAACTAAACTTTGACAACCATAATTGCAAGATAGTCATAGCATTCCAATACTGAATCTAATCCAAAACTTTAGAACAAATAGACTTTTAAGATAAGCATCTTATAAATATTACCTTGTACTTGTTATTAATGTTGTTATGAAGTCCCTTTTGTGTTGGGTGCACCCTCTCCACTTGTCAACCTTCTTAAAACATGTCCAATGCAATCTTCCTATCTTCCTTCCAAATTTCCAAGAATCAAAATTTAGCCTCACACGTCAAACTTGAACCTAACAAAATAAAAAACTTCACTCAAAATCATTTCATTATTGCTCAAATGAGTTAGCTCAAAAATTATAATTCAACTAGTTTCCAATAGAACCTTACTCTGAAATAGTTTGGTACATTTAGTATTTGCATTCACGAGTAACATCATCGGTGTTGTCTCATAATTGATTTACTCTGAATAAAAGAAAGAATCCTTCACAAAGGGAAGATACTAATACGAAAAATGCACAAAAAAGCCAAAATATGATATCGACAATTTACAAGAGTATACAAATCAACTGTAGTGCTAACAACTACTTCAAATTTGACTAATCTTAAAAGAAGTCCACAGAAAACTAAAGATTCTAGAAAAACAGGATAAAGAGACCGTCAATTCTATAGAGGATTGTGTCTTCTTAGCACAAGATCTAGGTTCGACCAAGTCCTATTAAAATCAGTCACATACCTATTTTCTAGCTTGTGGAAATGGGAATGACTGCTCCAGATATGCAGTAGTTCCTAAAAACCTGAACCACGTCTGTTAAATGAAAAAAGAAGAAGTATGCATCAAAATAAGGAGACTCTAGAAGCAAAGTGAAGAAGAGAACGAGGATATTGATACATTCTCCTACTGAACCAACATAAAAAAAAGATGTGTGAAACTAAAACCCTGAGGTGAAGAAGTGCAATTCATTAAGTTCAACATTTCCTTTTGGTTTAGGAAAACTCTTTGTAAATCTTCGTCGGGAGATCAAAGAACATACCCAATTTCTCTAAAATTATTTTGGCTATAAACATCCAAATATTAATTTTCATTTCATCGTAGTCATCTACCCAGAAACATTAATGTCAATTGAGAACTAAAAAAACACCCAATCCCAGTATCACATGCAGTATGCAAAAATATTTAGAGGCAATAACCTACAGAAATACAATCTAACCAATGGGAGCATTAAAACTGTGAAGAAGTTGGACAATTGACTTAGCATCTAACCGTTTCCGTCTCCTTCCACCAACTAGTACTTGCAGGTAAGGAGAATCATACACCTAACAAATCAAAAAACATAAAAGATTAAAAAGAAATTAAATAAAGGGGGATTTTCAAAAATATAAAAATAAAGGAAACTATTTAATGTATGTATTGCAGTTAGATTTTACATTCCATAAGCACTTAGTCTTATATTTGATGTATAAGCACTTCCCATACCCGCAAGGCTTAAATACAGAGGAACAATATAGTTATGTACTAATAGTACTATCCCATGAGTATTAAGAGGGGAAAAAAAACTTCAACCATGCTTGTAGCTAAGTAAATTATGAATATGATTTTCATTTTTTTTTTTTTTTTGGCTTAGCTTTCACCCGCGCACTATTTTTCATCCCTCAATCATCATGGCTAAAGCAGTAAGTATACATAACCAATTGCCAAACATGAACAAAGCAACAATGATAAGCTAAGAAATCCACATAACACTAAACACATACCATTGGAATCCCTAACCTCAAACAAGTTTGAGGAATGTGTAAAACAAATACCTAAAGTAACAAAAACAAGATAACGAAACCAATTACCTGCCCACCTAAACCAACTATCCATGCAATGAGTAAAACTAAACCAATTAATTTTGAAAACACTGGAATCCCTGCTAGCTATTCTCAGAAATATCACCGTTGCTCTTTTCCGACGACTGATGAAATCAACGATTCGGCTAGTGTTTCTTTAAATTTCTTCTTGAACTTTTTGTTTGACCTGAAATAAACTTGAAATGTGTGAAAAGAACAACTTTCAGATCTGGAACAAACCTGAAATAAAGCTCGACGGTGCTAGAAGGAGTCGATCTCTCAGATCTTGATGGAGCTGGTACGAAGCTTGTGTTGGAAGGAGCTACGACGGAGATAGAGAGGACAGGCCATCAGAGATATAGGTCTTAAAAGCTGCCTGAAAAGTTGTCGAAGATGAAGAACACCTGCATTCTTGGGTTTCGCGTGGGTTGTGGGTGAGTGAAAGTGTGAGAACGAGAATGAGAGGAAAAACTAACGTTAAAGGTACACCTACAATGTCGGTTTAAAATTGACATTAAAGATCTGTTTTTTTTAAAAAAAAAAACAAAATTGACGTTATACATCCGATTTTACTTTTTCCAACTAACATTAAAACCCAAAATTCTTGTAGTAGTTAATATTTTACATTCTCCAACTTAATCGGTTGGAAACTCAAGATTTTAACTTTATGTTGTCTCATGCAGCCTCTAGTTTTCAACAAACGTGTTTGATACTTGTAAGGAAAACCTTTTTATTTGTTTGTTTTTTTTGGATTATTTCTTTTAGAAATAAAATTTATATTTCACAACCTTAGCTGAAATCAAAGGACAACTGACCCGAAAAACGCAGAAATTTAATAGGAAAATTTGTGAATATTTAGCTCAATTTAGGAAGGGTTATAAAATTGATGTAATGTCGTTTAGTTTTGGTACTGCCTGAGAATGAGAAGTTTCCGACAATTGAATCCCAGTGGAAGGCGGATTCCTTGGGAAGAAAATCGCCTATGTCATGTCATGTCATGATACTCTTATTTGTTAATGTTTTTATTTATATCATCCTAGTGGACAAGCTATATCTTTGTCACGTGGCAAGCGGAGAGAGCCGTTTGATTAAAATCCACCTGTTTTACATTTGGCCCTCTTCGTCATTGTAAAACACTCTCGCTTGCCGCCGCCTTTGTTATATCCTTTTTCATTAAAATCCACTAGTGGACAAGCTATATCTTCGTCACCCTACCGTTTTTTTTGTTTTCAGAAAAAGGATTTGGCTCAGGATTGTCAATTTTTCATTTCAGGGTTTCTCTGAATTTGAAAGTTATCACTTAGTAGGTTTCCATACCAAGGCTCAATCTAATTAAGTCCGTAGCGTCTACCGATTTCGCCATATCCCCCTCTTTTAAGATTAGTATCGCATTATGATGTCCTTCCCCGTTTTCTTTCATTTGTATTATACTGGAACCACTGAAGTCATTAGAATACCGATTCCTCTATTGAAAAGTGTTTCCTCCTATTGGATTTCTTGTGTATCTTCTTTCATCTCTCTCTATCAGAGACCCATATTTGGTCTGATCCAAAATGATTCTATCATTTCTATATCTGCAATTCAATATAATTCAATATAGATAGATAAATAGACATATATATTTGCCCCTCTTTCTATTTTTTTCTTAGTAAAATTTTGAATACTTAAACAATCGATTCTTTTTTTCATCTTAGCTTCCACCTTTCATAATGAAAATAGAGAAATGCTTCATTATAATCTCAATTGCATTTAGTTGGTTTAGATTGTACCTTTTCATTTTTTATATTTATTCTTACCCTACCGTTAGGGTAGATCCTCTATAACATAACTAAAAATCACTTTATTATTCGATAAATTATTTAATATAGTATAGAATTATAATATTAATAGAATAGTCATTAACCAATTATTCTGTAATCCATTATATTCTATAATATATTTATACTATTATTATATAACTATATTATATAAATATAAAATAAATATAAGAAATTTCAATATCAATATAAAATATAATATAAAAAGAGAAAATCAAAATTATGTAATGAAATACTGTAATATTTTCATTTCGTTTAAATAGACAGACATTCGAATAACATAGTAAAAAAAATAAAAAAAGAAAAGAAAAAGAGTAAATAACTAAAAAACCTAAAATCAAAATAACCAAAAATAAAAAAAAATAATAAGATTTTAAAATGTCATTTGAATTCAAAAACAAAAATTTACTATCTAATTGAGATTAACACATTAATTATTGATATACATCCATTTGATATATAGATCAAAATTTTCTATCGCTATATTCTATTAATCGTTATATTAATTATTATGTTCTATAATATAACATAATTATTAATATTTATTTGAAATGAAATTAGATTCTATATTCATATTAATTTGGAATATCTAAGATCCCAGTAATTTAGTAAATTAATATGCATGTAACATTTTTGTTATGTGAGCCCGCTTAGCTTAGAGGTTAGAACATCACATTTGTAATGTGATGGTCATTGGTTTGATTTTGATAGCCGACTTTTCTCGAAAGGAACTCTTACTTTTTTATAATTTACATATACAATAGGATCCTGATATTGATCCAAGTCGTCTAATTATTCTTTGTTTTGTAGTACAATACTTTACTGATTTCGCTTCGTTTATCATATTTATCATTTAGTTTAGTTTTAATTTAGGTTTATGAAATTTAAAAAGTACACCGTCTAGGGGCTTTACCGGGACTAACTAGTAAAAGGCCGAAAACCGAAAAAAATCTTAAAAACCAATCGTGTCCCTGTAAAAAATCTCAATATTGTATTTGTTTAGAAGAAAAACAAAAACTGCGTTTTCATTATGGTCTTACAGAACGACAATTACTTAAATACGTTGGTATCACCGGAAAAGCCAAAGGATCATCGGGTCAAGTTTTACTATAATTACTTGAAATGCGTTTGGATAACATCCTTTTTCGATTGGGTATGACTTTGACTATGCCTGACAATTAGTTAATCATAGACATAGAAGGTGAGATCTAAAACATAAAAAGATAATTTGGTGATCCAAATTACTAAAAAAGTTATTACCTTTTTTTTCTCTAAATTTGAATTCAGTGTTTGTGTTATGAAAAGTCTAGCCATCTACTAATTAAATAGGTTTTAATTGACCTTAAAAGTACTCCATAGGATGGGTATATACATTCTATTACTACCACCATTAACAATTAAGGGAATTTTTGAAGTGTTGAGTTAATTATTATAGTTGGTCGTCATTATAGTCTGTTTGTAATAATATAGTATGTATTTGTGGTATAAACTATTTTAGTCTAAGTTAGACTACAAGAATTTTAGTTTTTGTCGACACACAAGGAAAAAAAATGTTGATAGATATTAGAAAATATGTTGGCAGAAGCTCTGCCAAGGTTTTCAAACGTGGGGAAAATGTGGGGAAAAAGGTTGTTGGTATAACTTTTGCCAACACAACTAACGTGATTCCTACCCATGCATGCTACGTCGATGGAAATGTTATTTTGGAAGGTAGATTAAATACGGTAATAAAAAAGGAGAAAGAGGAAAGGTAGGAAATAGTAAGCACTGTAATGAAGAATTTCAAATAGTACTAGATAGATATTATAGGCATGAATAATTATAAATCTTATTATTATATTTGGACCCTCAAACACATAAGGGGGTGTTTGTCTCACCAACATGAGTTGAGTTGAGTTGGTATATTATACCAATTCATTGTTTGGCCCACTAACTTTAAATGTTGGTGAAGTTGAGTTGGTATATTTTACCAACTCACCCTAACTCTCTCTTCTTCCAATGTTTTTAGTCGCCCACTCATCGACCACTATCACACTCTAGGAACTAAGTCCAAGCTCCAACAACCACATCCGATGAATACTACGACGACCAACTCCGACTCCGATAACCACCTCCGATGATAACTCCAACGAAGAAATCCGACTCCCACAACCACCTCTGACGACAGCCCCGACGACCGACTCCAAGCTCTGACAACCTTCGTGCGAACAACTCTGATAACCAATTTCAGGCTCCGACAACCACCTATGGTGACCCAACTTCGATGACCAATTTCCAGCTCTGACAACAAACTCTGGCAACCAACTCTAATACCAACTTCATGCAACTAACTTCAGGCTCCAACAACCACCTCTGACTACAAAATTCGACAAAAATCATGTTTGATGAACAATTTCGACGACCATCTTTGCCTGACCAACTCTAAACTTTGAAAACCACCTCCGATGACAAACTTTAATGACTAACTCTAATACCACCTTCATGCGACAACAACCACCTCCGACTACAAACTCTAACGAAAATCATTTTTAATAATCAACTTCAACAATCACTTTCGATTATTATAAGACCGATACCTGTAAAGTATATTGTAGGGTTGTTGATTATCTAAATAATAGTATTTTGTCTACATTTAACTACAATATTTATACGTAAAAATTTGTAAAAAAAATATTTGTATTTAATTGAATTCACATATCAAATGAGCGTTAAGAATATTTAGACGAAAGTATGTATGTAGTTGAAAAGTATATTACATATGATAAAAAAAAATCATAAAAAAGAATTTCTGGAACATTTTCTAGCAAGAATTAGTGAAAAATAGAGATTTTTTCTATCATGATCCTCCAAATTTAGAGGAATTGAAAGTGAAAATTTTGAAGAAATGTGGTGACATTCCATTGGTTGCTAAGATGATGGGGAAGTTTTAATTAAAAGAAAATTCATGATAGAGTAAAAATATAGCGCAATAACAGGAGAAGGAAGAGGAGGAGGAGGAAGAAGAAGAAGAAGAAGATAATGAAATTCATGAAGAAAAAATTAAGAATCAAAAGTTCTGATTTCTCTTTGGTTTCTCATTTTATTTAACCATGTTTTTGCAATAAATGTAATGAGTTAATCGTTGTTTATTGTCCAAAAAGGAAAGAAAGAAAAGATTTAAAAATTAAAAGAAAAAATTGCAAGAAAAAAAAATTTATGGAACATTTTTTTAGCAATAATTAGTGAAAAATAGAGATTTGTTTTGTTCTAATCATCAAAATTTAGAGGAATTGAAAGTGAAAGTATTGAAGAAATGTGGTGACATTCCATTGGTTACTAAGATGATGAGGGAGTTTTAATTAAAAGAAAACTCATGATAGAGTAAAAATATAAAGCAATAACAGGAAGAAAAAGAAGAAAAAATGATAATGAAATTCATGGAGAAAAAACTAGTAATCAAAAGTTTTGATTTCTCTTTGGTTTTTCATTTTATTTAACCACATTTCTGCAAGAAATGTAATGAGTTAATTGTTGTTCGTTGCCCAAAAAAGAAAGAAAAAAAGAGAAAAGATTTAAAAATTACATGAAAAATTGCAATCTATATTTTATTCAAATAAAGATAGATAGAATTATCGAATAAAAAAGTTTCAAAACAAAAATAGTGTTGGGTTTTATGTCCTAAAACTCGTGGTTTGTAAACAATAAAACTTATTCTGAAAATTCAATAAGTTCTTATTGAATATGAATTGCTTATTTTATTTTAAAAATAAATCCAATAAACTAAAAGATCCATGACTATTATATTAATACTTGAACTTTATGTGGAGACATAAAAGTGGATCAGGTTCGAGTAAAAAGCCAAAATGGTCTATAGTATATGAATGAGGTTGGGTGCCTTATTCTGGTAACACTATTGGATGCGACCCACTCTATAGTTGTTACAAAATGTTGTAAAGTGCTACAGATGATGTGATCCTAAGTCATACATGTTATGACATGAGGAGTGGGGGCATCCTGTGCAATGAGTTTGTACAAGATCGAACCATGAAATTAGTCACTCTTACTTTACAACGTTGTTTACTGTTTAAGATTGACTATTTCAATGCGATGACCTAGAAACTTGACCTTAATCCTAAGCTAACTATGAACTCTTATTTATTTGGAATTATCCGTAAATTTGCATAGGTAAGGGTTGGCTCAACAGCACCGGCTCAATAAACCTCCATTTCAAGGGTAAGACTGGGTAGATAGCTGGGGACATAGGGTACAAGATGGAATTCACCTCCTACTCGCTTTTAGGGATAGTAGAGTGGTTGTTCTCTTAAGTGGGACTTAAAGAATAAGAGGTAACTCGGGGGTAAAACACCTGTTGATCCAGCCGTTATTACGAATAACCTGTGAAGGATTAACTTCATAATTATGGTTATATCGAGTGAACACAATATATCTATAGTGAGGGGAGTGCAACTATTGAGCTTTAGTGGAATGACCGGTAGTTAAAGATGGGTTAATTTGGTGTAAAGAGTTTAAGCCATTAATCTTGGATCGTTGAAGCCATGACCTGTAGGTCCATTAGGGTCCAGCTCACAAACGGAAAGCCTTAAAATAGCGTGATAAGCTGATTTGAAATGTGTCAAATCGAATTAAGGGAAATTGGTAAATATATTGATATAATTACACTTGTTAATTTTTGGAAATTAACATAATTGGAGAATCGATTAATATATAAATATTGATTTAAATATTAATTTCATGATAGGGATTCATGTAATAGAATTGGTGACATAATTCAATATTTGATATTAAATTAATAGAGTTAATTATATTATTTAATTAATTATTAATTATTAATTTTATTGAAAAAATTGATTATTGAATTAATTTTTGTAAAGTTAATAAAATTTTGACTTTAATTAAAGAATTAAAATTGGAAAAAGTTTTGATTTTGAAAATCAATTTCAAAATCAAAAGGGAAATTGAAAATTGAGAAAAATCTGGGATTTTGCCACTTCCAAATAAGAAGGTTAGACACCTTCTTACACATAATTCTACCACCAAATTCAAGGGGTAGCTAGAACCACTTCAAGGGATCAATTTACATAAGAGTCATGTAATAAAACCACTCTTGATTGAGTGACAAAGGACATGCAATTACTAAATTGCTGAGTTTTTTAAAGTTGAAGAAGTTGTTCTTCAACAAGCTGAAAAACCAGAAAACATCTCCTCCAATTTCCCTAAGTTCAAGTTTGTTTTGAGTCACACAACTCAATTTAAGAATCGTAGTTGGGAAGCTTTAGTGGTGGTCCACGACTTCAATTGGAGAAGATTGTAGCTCAAATTCGTGTTTGAAGAGGATCTTCAAAGGTATATAATAAAACCCTCTTGATACTTCACATGTTTATTTTGACGTCAAAATTGAAGAATTAGAATGCTTAATGGTCCTATTTTCTTCCGCTGCATGTTTTCGTAAACCAACAATGGTAACATCACTTGAGATCTCTGAGTCGCTGCATTCTAATGTTGTTCACCAGTTTTTTAAAAGTGCGGTAGGTAATGTATTTGTAAATAAGTTTGTCAGGTTATCTTTCGAACAAATTTGTTGTATAGTGATGTCACCATTTTCTGTAAGATCATGAGTGTAAAAAATCTTCGGTGAAATATGTTTTGTTATCTCTTTTAATATATCCTCCTTTGATTTGGGATATGCATGCTTTGTTGTTTTCGTATAATATCGTTGGAAGATTTTTAGTAGAAGACAAACCACATGTTCCACAAAATGTGCTAAGTCATTGATCTTGGCCATACACATTCTCTACTAGCCTTGTAAATTGCAAAAAATTCAGCATGATTTGAGGAAGTGGCTGTTATGGTCTGTTTCACCCGTCTCTATGATATAACAGTCCCTCCATATGTGAACAAATAACCTATTTGATATCTAGTTTTGTGTGGATCGATTAAATATCCAGAATCTGCATAAACAACTAGATTAAAATTTAATTTATTTGAATAAAACAAACCCATGTCGATCATTCCTCAGAGATAACGGAGTATATGTTTAATTCTGTTCTAATGTCTTTTTGTTGGAGAAGACTATATCTTACTAATAAATTTACTAAACATGCAATATTTGGTCTTGTATTATTAGCAAGATACATAAGTGCACCAATTGCACTAAGATATGGTACTTTAGGATAAAAAAGTCCTTTATTTTTATCTCAAGGTCGAAATATATCTTTTTTCACATCTAGTGAACAAACTTCCATTGGAATGTTCAATGGATGTGTTAAGTCATCAACATATACAGTTATAATAGCAAATCCTGACTGTGATTTTTTTATAAAAATACATGGACATATTGGATTGTTTTGACATCCTTCTTTCAACAAATATTCACTCAGATAATTGTACCACATTCATCTTGATTGTTTCAATCTATATAGCGATGCCTGTAACTTTATTGAATACAATTCCCAGGAATTTGATTTATATGTTTCAGGTACCTTAAATCCTTCTGCGTTTCTCATATAAATATTATTATCAAAAGATCCATATAAATATGTTGTGACTACATCCATAAGATGCATATCCAGACTTTCATACACAGTCATACCAATTAAGTATCTTAGTGTAATTTCATCCACCATTAAAGAATACGTCTCCTCATAATCAATACTAGGTTTTTGTGAAAAAAAACTTGTGCAACTAGTCTTGTTTTATATTTTTTGACCTCATTATTTTCATTTCTTTTCCTTACAAACCTATTTGTATCCCACAGGTTTGACACCTTCTGGTGTTCAGACTATTGGTAAAAAAACCTGACATTTTGAAAATGAGTTTAATTTTACCTCGATTGTTTTTTTCCACTGAAACCAATCTTTTCTATGTTGACATTCTTCAACAGATTTTGGTTCAAAATGTTCATTTTCAAATATAATATCAAGAGCAACATTATATGAAAAAATGTTATCAATAACTCCATGAATTCGGTTCAATCTTTTTCTTGTCATGACATAGTTTATTGAAGTCTCATTATTATCTTTATGTATTCCACCTTCCTCATTAGTCATGTCATGAATTTCTTCATGAGTATTTACATCATCAACGAAGTCTTCTTGACTATTAATATTTTTTTTTCTTTTTCGAGGATTTATATCTTTAAAACCCACTGGTCTACCACGCTTCTGACATGTTCCAGACTCATTGGTGATAATTTACTATGCTAGGATATCAATTTTCGAGGGAACATTTGTAGCTGGTATATGTGACTTAGTTACTTTCTTTGCATCTATAAATGCATCTGGTAATTAATTTGCTATATTTCACAAATGAACTATCTTCTGAATTTCAAGTTCACATCAATTTGTACGGGGATCTAAATGAGACAATAACGATACATTCCATGTATTTCTTTTTTCAACTTCTTAATTCCTCTCCCTAATGTTGAAAAATTTGTCTCATTAAAATGACAATCAACAAATCAGGCAGTAAATACATCACCCGTCAAGAGTTCAAGATATTGGTAATTGATGAGGAATCATATCCAATATATATTCTTAACCTCTTTTGAGGATCCATCTTAGTACATTGCGGTAGAGTAATTGGAACATATACTGCACATCCAAAAATTCTCAGATGAAAAATGTTTGGCTCATAGCCGTAAGTTAATTATAATGGCGAGTACTTATGATAAGATACTGGCCCAATGCATACAAGTGGCGCTGCATGAAAAATAAAATGTCCACATACAAATGTAGGAAGCTTAGCTCTCATAAGCAATGGTCTAGCAGTTGACTGTAAATTTTTTATGAATGATTTTGCTAAACCATTTTGTGTATGAACATGAGCTATAGGATGTTCAACACTTATCTCAACTGACATACAATAATTATCAAAAGCTTGGGATGTAAATTCACCAAAATTATCAAGACGAATGACCCTAATTGTATAATCAGGAAGTTGTGCTCTTAACTTAATTATTTGAGCAAGTAATCTTGCAAATGCAAGATTTGGACTTGATAATAAGCACATGTGTCATCATTTGTTGGATGCATATAGTAATATCATAAAATATCTAAATGGTCCACTTGGTGGGTTAATAGGTCCACATATATTACCATGAATTCGTTCTAAAAATGTAGGTGATTTAGTCCCCACTTTGATTGGTGATGATCTAATGATTAATTTGCCTTGATAGCAAACATCACATGATAATTCAATAGATTGAAGAATCTTCTGGCTCATCAATGGATGTCCATTTGAATTCTCAATAATTCTTCTCATCATTATAGACCATGGATGACCTAATCTGTTATGCCAAATTGTAAATATGTTTGGATTCATGAACTTTAGGTTCATTGTTGCACATGTTTCAATTACTCGTATATGAGTATAATATAATCTAGAAGATAAATCAGACAACTTTGCCAGTGTAACGACCCGACCCCTTAGGACCTAGGTAAGGCCGTTACTAAAATAAATGCATGCAAAGAATTTAAAACGACGCTCAGTTATTTGAAATAAATGCTAATTAAAAACAAGAGGAGTTCAAAAGACATTTATTAAATGCAATTGTTAAAAACGATAATAGGGTACCCATAAATCATAAAGGTTAATAAATACATATGAAAAACAATTCTTAATAATAAGTTTCAAACATCAAATCTAAACCTTTAGGGAAACATGAAAATAACTCTCAATCTCATGATGCGGAAGCAAAAAAACTAGTCCCAGTGGCTCGATCATGAATTCCGCTACGCCATCACCAGTGCATCTCTACCCTTACCTGAAACATCAACATAAGAAAGAGTGAGTATGAAATACTCAGTAAGTAACCCCACCACTGGGGTCAGGTTCGGCATCTATGTCTTCTAGATATCCACATATGGCATATAAATACATGTAACATATAAGAGACTGAGTCCTATCCTAATGTAGTTAAGTATGCCCACAAAACTGATGAATCCCGAAGGAAACACAAAATTTATGAATCCTGAAGGAAACACAAACTGATGGATCCCGAAAGAAACACAAAACTGGTGGATCCCGAAAGAAACACAAACTGGTGAATCCCGAAGGAAACACAAACTGGTGAATCCCGAAGGAAACAAAAACTGGTGAATCCCGAAGGAAACACAAACTGGTGAGCATCTAACTGATCAATGAGGATATTCACATAGTCTTAATATGCTAAGATTCAACATTATACGGTTCTAAAGCATACATAAAAATCCTTAATACCATGGTTGCATCACATACCCATAATTCTTAACAATATATTATACATCATCCATGTATAACTTATATCATAAGGCCATAACATACAAGTATGCCTTAACGCCAGCAGATCAGACATCGACATATGAAAGCACATACTATCACATACTAACGATCATGCACTTAGGTATGTATGTAAACAAATCAGAATTTGTGCCAGAATATACTTTGATTCAAGTCATACTGTCAAACAACATGCTAACAGTTACCATAACATACACTTATCATGCTAGCATATAACTAGAGCCTGGCCCGTGGGCGGTTCCAGTGATAAGATTACTTACCTCAAAGTAAATCCAAATTAGTTCAAGCAATCTTATCTCCTCCTTGCCAAGCAGAGCGTTCAAGCGACACCTATATTAAATCCGATATTTAAATTAATCCTTGAGTCCTTCCTAATTAACCAATATACTCATGGTCTCTAGTTTGAATTTTACTGAAATTATGGCTTGGTCCAACGTAAATTTTCAAAACTCACAAAGACTTACCAACCCTAACAAATTTTCCGCCGAAATTGGTCTTAAACTTCAAACTTAATGGGCCACTTCAAAATCCTCCCAAATCTTCAATCTAAAATTCCAACATTATGGGATTAATCAAATCAGACCAAAATCTAAAATCTTAGGGGTAACAATAAATTTATGTCAAAACTTGATAGACATTCAAGCTACTTTAAGAAAAGCCCATAAAAATACCGATTAGCTTACCCAAAAATCTCAAGAATCCGACGAGGGCAGTGGCAAAAGAAAACCACACGACAGACCCGTGATGACAGCAACTGTAGTGCGTGGGTCGAGGTTGGGCGACGAACGGCTACGAGAGTGGACAAGGCTGGGCGGTGCGCGACTTATGATCTGGGCGGTGGCTCTCGGTGAGCGTGGGTCGGCAATCAGTGACTGGCTGGACGCGTCTTAGATCTGAACTGCGAGCATCAGATCTGGTAGACAGCTAAAGTCGCGTGGCTGGCTTCTCAGGCTCGACACAACTGGTGATGGAGAGTGGAGTAGCGACGTCTGACTGGGAGCGTGAACGGCGGACCCAATCGACGAAAAGGAAGAAAAGATTTCTGTGGGGGGCGGGGCTCGCGTGGTGAGGGAGAAGGTGGGGGGGGGGAGGGTTTTTTATAAAAAGTAATAAAATAATAATTAATATAACAATATATAACAACAACAACAACAACAACAATAATAATAATAATAAAAGGAAAATAGTATAACTTGAATTAGATTTTTTTTCCTTAACACACTTTATACTATTTAATTCCTTTCCTTTTTCCAAAAATAATTAATTCCTGCCAAAACCTTTTTTTTCCAAATTGAGAAAATTTTGAATAAATTCCACGACAACACTTAAATCCTTGCATTTATACTTTAAATTCGGAATTCCAAACATGTCCTTCATAAGGACAATTACTGAAAAGGGAAAAGTTTTACATTATTAATAAATAAATAAATAAATAAAAAAGTGTGGGATGCTACAACCAATATACGTTTTTCATATGAGACATAGACATGATATAAAGATACTCCATTAATACTCCATATTATTCTTTCTATTAGTCTCAATATGATAACTATTGCAACATATATCTTTAAAACTAAGTAGATTTCTCTTTGATTGACTAGAGATTAATGCATTGTCAATTGTAAATTTTGTTCATCTAGCCAAAATAATATTTGCTTTTCCAAATCCTTCAATTAGGTTTGCAGAACCTGGTATTGTATTGAATTTTTCTTCTAGCATTGTCAGTTGGAAAAATATTTTCTACTTGGAAGTATTGTATATGTAGTTTTACTGTCTGTTAGACATTGATCTTCTTTACTTATTTTTGAGTCACCCAACATATAAAAATGATCTAGGTTTGTTCACTAAAAGAAAATAATTACAATAAAAAATTAACATTTGAAAAAAAAATATGAAGATGAATAAAAAAACAACATTAAGTCTCTTTAGGAGAGTCAAAGAAGTCCGCCACATTCAAATTTGTCATATGGGATGGGTCAAATATGTCATTATTCTGTTAAGTAAAATTTGCTTTCACATTTTTCTCTTTTTCCTTTAGGGATGCTTGATAAAGATCAATGCAATGTTTTGACGACAGCTACGTGACCAATACCCAGTCATTCCGTATCAGAAGCATTTATTTTCAACACTTTTTGAACTCTTTTCATGTGGAGTTTTTCCTTTATGATCATTACTTTGTGTGATTCTTTTGAAATTTGAATGATTAGAACGCTCACCACGAAAATAATAATTATTTCTTCCTCTGCCACAGTCACGACCTCGACCTCGACCACGACCACGACCTCGACCACGATTATTATTAAAATTCATAGTATTCACTTTAGGGAATGGCGTCATTGAGGTTGGTCGAGATTCATGATTTTTCATTAATAACTCTGTTCGGACTCGGGAATTGATGTTGTTACTCAACCCCAAAATCGAACAAAAATTTGTTTATTTTCACCGATCTAAAACTTATACTACAAACGTAGCAAAGTGGTAAGATTGGAGTCGAATCCCCAGGGAGACTGTTGAATCAATCTAGGATAATTTATGAATTTGAAAAAAAAAAAAAAAAGGATTTTGATGTTTTGGATTTGATGAGGGAAATTAAAAAAAAAAAAGAAACAAGAAAAAGTGCGGAAAAAAAGGTTTTGAATCAAATCAAGGGAAAATCTTGGGATTAGTTTGTATGATTTTTATTTTCTATCCTTAGGCACTAGTTATTTTTTTTCAATTATGGAAACCCCTCGGCCTATTAGAAATTCTAATAGCCCAACTAGCCAATTTTTGATAAAAATCTAAATCAGCACTAATTCAGTTAAAAACTTTTCCTTCTTAGCGAGGCCCAAGTTAAAATTGAAAAGCATTAAGAAAATGTTTAATTGTCGAGACATTCAACAAGCCGGAAAGCCATATCTTGTTGCATGGTTTATTTGAAAAAGATTATATTAGGATCCACATGAACTTGGCCAGAAAAAGTCTAGACCTCAACCATGCGATCCTAATATTTGCAACTTAATCAATCAACAATGCATAGGCTACAAATCAATTTGTCAGAAACATTTATTGAGCAATTAAAATAAAACAAATCCACCAAAGAGTCCACAACAATTGAATAAAATAAACTAGTTGGCTTTCAAGAATCAAGACATATAAGCTAACCCAAGAAAATAATTTATGCTCTAAAAGCCATATTCAGACTACAATGATAAAAAAAAAAAGTAAGGATCGAGGCTAACTATATCAATAATTGCTCAGCAATTCGCCTCAATCATTCAAAAACTGGACAAAAACTCTTAAATTTATCTTTATTCGGGCTTATTCTCGAATTAGTAGTGGTTGCCTTCAAAGCTGACCCCAAGAGTCCTATTTATAATATCCCCGCAGCGTCGCGACGCTAGGGTCGAGCGTTGCAATGCTTGGTTGCGCCGCACGCGCCTTTGGTTCTCTGTAAATGTTCACAGCGTTGTGACGCTGCGCTTCTGTATTCCAGCGTCAAGCTTCAGCGCTAGGGGCCATTGCAAAGGTGGCGGTGACTCAAATTTGGAGCGTCGCGACGGTCTGGGCAGCATTGCGACACTACCTTGTTCCTGAAGCTACAACCTTTCATCAATGAATGAGTGTTGGACTTAGGCTTGAGATGAGCGTTGTGATGCTGGCACAGGGCAAAATCGTACTTTTTCAACTCAACTTGATTTAGTGCATCTAGACTCTAGTTTTTCTGCTCTTTTGGCTTGGTTCTTTGTCTTTTCCACGGGTCGACTCCATATGGTTAATTCTCCTACAAAATTAGACAATAGAATCCAAGAATTACTCAAATATAGGAAGTTAAAGACTATAAAATTAGCTCTTTTTTAGAGAAAACAAACTTGTTATTTTGTTATGCCACTAGAAGATATGAAATTAGTTTAGAATATTGTTTAAAATATTTCTCTCGATATTGCTTCTGCAAGAGCATATTCGAGACATGAAATGTAGAAAAGTCTTCTCTAATATATCAACATCAATAATTTTCTCTCCGCATAACAACAGTTTCGAACTGATTTTAAATAATACGGAGTTGCAATCACTTACTGATTTGAAATCTTGTAGTCTCAAGTGCATTCACTCATAACGAGTTTTAGGAAGAATAACTGTTTTTTGATAATCATATCTCTCATTCAAAATTTTTCACAAGATACAAAGATCTTTTATTGTAAGATACCCAATTTTCAATCCTTTGTGGAGATGACGACGAAAGAAAATCATAACTTTTGCTTTGTCTTGAGTAGATGCCGTATTTTCTTTTTTAATAGTCTCTCCAAGATTTATATCATCCAGGTGGATTTCGACATCAAGTACCCATGACAAATAATTACTGCCGTTAATATCAAGGGTGATAAATTCTAATTTTGTTAGATTTTTTTCGTGGCAACACTATCATAAAATATTGTATTTATATTAGAAATTTAATAGATATTAAATATGTAAAATAACATTAAATTTATTCATTATAACGAAGAGGGAAAAACCGACATACCTTTAAGACCTACATTTAGCAAGGAAAACGATAGATGCTTGTGCTGATAACGGATTGTGAATTTGAAGAGCACAACGACGCAACATGGATATGAAGAAAATATGATATAATAATAATATATAATAAAATAAATACTAAATAAATATAATATAATATATAAATATATAAAATAAGTAACTAACAAAAAGTAGATAAAATAACAAAGAATGAATTTCTTTACTTTCTCCAATCTTTATATAAACATGTGTAATGTTGAGACACATGAACAATATGAATAATCGATAAGTGACACATGGCTAATGGACATCTATGTTACAACTAATTTAATATATTTATAATACAAAGGAATTGTTTTTTACCATTAATTTTATTTTAGTTTCTCAATATATAGAGATAAAATCACAAAAAACATCATCATACCAAAATAAATTCTCTGTTTCTCTCTCTACAAATCCAACTACTCTGTCTCTCTGTCTCTCTCTCTCAATGCCAGGGGACCATTACAATGCTGACTCATTCAAAGCATTTTTCGATGCTTGGCTCCTCCGCCAACGTAACTTCCTCGACGACCTTCTCTCCGCCGAAAGCGGCAGTCCTCACGACGGCGATCTCCAAGATTTAATCTCTCGAGTCCTTAGCCACTACGAAGACTATTATGAGAAAAAATCAAGAATTGCCCAAACAGATATTTTTCTCGTTTTCTCCCCTCCCTGGTTCACAACTTACGAAAGGACCCTCCTCTGGATCGGTGGATTCCGGCCGGGACTGACTTTCCGGCTGGTCAATCAGTCCATTAACGACATGTCGGACGAACAGGTTCTCAGAATTAGGCGCCTGAGGGACGACGTGAAGATTGAAGAGCGGCTACTCAACAATGACTTGGCCAAAATTCAAGAAAAAGTGGCGGCACCGCCGTTGCTGGAATTTTTCCGACGCGGTGGTCACGACGGCGTTATTGGCGGCGAGGAGGCAATGGAGAATCTAAAAGCGGCGTTTCAGTCGGTGCTGGCGAGTGCGGATTTTTTTAGAAGAGATACGGCGTTGAAAGTGACGGAGATTCTTACTCCGGCGCAGGCCGTTAGATTTTGGGCCGCCGTGGCTCAGCTTCACCTTAGAATCAGAGCGTTGGGTTTGCAAGAAGATGCCGAGTGACGAGATCCCAGTTGTGGGGCCTTTCGATAAAGATAATAATCATTTTGTTTTTGTTTTGTTTTTTTTTTTTGTGTTTTTTGTTTTTTTAATTTTAGGTTTTTAAAATTTTAGGGTTTTTTTCCATGAAATTTCTTGGAAGACAAGTTCGAAAGCTTAGTCATAGAGGTTTAAACTTTAATATTCATAATCAGAAAATAAAATATTATATAGTGTTTAAAGTTTAATTTTCAAAATAATATAGGGATTGAAAGTTTTTTTTTTTTTCCTGGAAAATAGATATTTTAAAAAAGAAAACTGTAAAATATTTAAATTATCGAACAAGTGTTTCACTATTTTTTGAATTTATAGCTATTTATTTTATGTCCAATTTAAGGGCATTTGGTCGATATTCTTGTTAGGTCTACATCAGCTGATATTCTGTTGACATTTTTGTTATATTTTTATATTAAATTTTTTATGATACCAAATAAAAGTCGAATACACCCCGATATTGAATCCATAGGCACGTGAGAAGAATTTAATTTTTTTCTAGTTTCTAAGTTGTTATATTTTAGATGATGATGTTATTTTGTGTCATGTGCAACATTTTGGTCCTACATTACTTTTTGTTTCGAGTTAGTTTGGTTGCTTTAACTTTTAATTGAAAAATCAAAATTACATCTATTTTTTTCTCTCGTCCCATCTAATAATAGTTTGTCATGTGATCATTAAAAAAAAAAAAAAATAGTATCACACACCGGTGCATATTCATATTTTGGTTTTGGATAAAAAATATTGTCTCTAACCTTGGTTGAAAGTAATAATTTTGATCACTAACTCTTAATAAGTAATTAACAAAGAGTTTCTATATTTTAAAATTTGTAACAATTATGTAATAATTTAATTTTTATTTTAAAAATTTCGTAAAAAATAAGGGTTAACTTTTAAAATCACGTAATGAGTTTTGTTTTTATGGTTTAAAATTGTAAAATACAAGTTATTAATATTCCAAAAGTAAACTGTTACAAATTTAGAAATTAAAACTGATTAGCAACTAAACTGTAGAGACTAAATAATTAGTTTTATGACAGTTTAAAAATTAAAAGTGTTTTCTAACCCTTTATTTTTTAAATTGTATTTATTTTCTTTAATATCACAGCTTTGCATAGTGCCATCTTTTTTTGCATTAAAAAATAGTTTATATTTCTATAAAAAGATCATGGTATTTTAAAAATAGAAAAATAAGAAAAATTATTTATAAAAAATAGTAGAATTTTAACATTATTTGAGTGATAGAAACTGATAGAAGTTTAACAATATTAAATAATTTGAAATTTTCTATCTATAAAATTTTTTCAAGAAATTATATTATTTATTTTTATATAATTCGTTATTAACTAAAGTATATCTATTGTTGTTTTCAAACCAAAACAGGGACTGTTTTTTTTACTGGTTTCAGTAATCTATATTGTCAATAGGAATTGACTTCAGATGGTTTCTTTTTAAGCAAAAAGAAAGAAAGAAAGAAAAAAGGTAATCACTCCACGTGTAAAAAAAAAAGAAAGAAAGAAAGAAAAAAGGTAATCACTCCACGTGTAAAAAAAAAGAAAGAAAGAAAGAAAAAAGGTAATCACTCCACGTGTATATGGTTAACTACTTTTGTTTTTTGTTTATTTCTTTGCTTTCTTAAATTCTTCATCGATACTGAATTGTATTTTAATTTGTCTTATTGATCCTTTCAAACAAAAAGTTTGTCTTATTATTATTTTATTTTTATAATATTTGCATTTGAACAGATTTAAATATATGTGTTTTAATCATATTTTTTACGAAAAAATTGCAAATCTATAAAACCTACTAAGAAAATGGAAATTGATATTAATGAGAAAAAATATTGAATTTGTTAGAAATGTGATATGGGCTAAATATATTTGTTTTAATTTGTTAGCATCGACTCCTTGGGTTTTTAGGAGTTGTCTTGATTTTTGTCTTTAGTGGATTTTGATGAGCTGACGATTTTATATGGGGACATTTTCCATTATTCCGTTATGCTATTTACGTTCAAGAAGTTCTCATGCTAGGGTTGCCGCATCAATTGTTTGTGAGATTATCGTGTGAGCTTTACAAAATTCTTACAACGCCACATTGTTTTCAAGTAGAAGTTCGTTGAGCTATTTGTGGCGGCGTGTTCTTCACTTGTTCTTGCTTCAATTCACAAAGGTTGATTGGAAGGAAATCGGACATGAGGATTTCCATGAGTAGTGGAAGGATCATTCCAAATTTCATTCAAAATTGAACATAAACAATTACAGTCACAAAACAGAAACTAATAGGTCATGCACAATACGAAATTACAACATGCTTACAGATGAGATCAATGGATAAAGTATGCATACCTTTGAAGACTCATTCTTCAAACTCCCTCGATCATGAATGCTCGTTCAGTCTCCAAGATAGCAATACACGAAGGCTCGAACACAATGACCGCAACACAGCAGGATCAATAGCAACCACCACACGAACAACGCAAACACACAACGAATTACCTCCAAAACCTCGAACTCAGTCGAGTTGAGTGAGGACATCGCCACAATGGTTACCTTAGTATTCTCGACGTGAGAATCCAAAAGTGTGGGCTCTGTATGATCTTGGTTAGAGGGTGAGACTGGAGGAACAACAATCGTGTAGATGATTGAGCAAGTGGGAGATAAGAAGTGTCTATCGTATAGACAAATGCTCAATCGTATAGAAGAAGGTAGCCTATCATATAGACAATGCCCTGTGATCGGTTAGCTACGACCAGCTGGGTGAACTATCTTATAGTGACACTCCACGATCGTTTAGTTTCTCTATCAGCTATCGTTTAGTGAAAAAATTTCACTTGATAGTCTTTCTGTGAGTTTCTTTCTGAATTAAGTAACTTTCCTAATTTTATGAAAACATTTTTCCTTTTATCTCATGGTTACCATAAAACCACCAATAACCTTCTACTCAATTAGTTATTAGAGAAAAAGAGATAATTATCAAATAATTAATATTATTATAAATATATATGATAACCAACTTACTATATTATATTTATAACCTATAGTTTTAATATTATCTCATGAAACATACAAACCATAGTTATTTTTCTATTTTATGGTACTTAATGTAAATCATATTTACATTAATCCTCCACTTAATGTATCTCATACATCACACCAATTATATCATATATAATTGAATTTCCTCTTGTCAATTTGAACATTTCAAATCAACCCCAAGAAATGATTCTCAACTTGAATCCATTGAACTACCAAGGGGATCTTATGGACCTGTAGCTTGAAACTCCAATGGTACGTGAATAACTGACTAAACTCTTTAGTCACGGGATCCACCATCCGTTAACTGCTGGACACTCTACTAAAGACCGACAACTGCACTCTCCTTACTACAGATATATTTTGTATCCATATCAACCAATCAACAGTGTGATAACCCTTCACAGATCGCTCGTAAATACAACTAGGCCAATTTACTGTTATGTCCCTATAGTTACATCTAACTCCTTAAGTACCACTGATTTCTCTAATGAACATAAGTCATAGTCCTACTATGATTGAGTCCTCTCTTCCAAAGATAAGTTGTGGCCACTATGTCCAAGACTCGGAATCAGCCCTTAAGGGAGTTACCTCTACTTCGGGGAAGGAGAGAATTCCATCTTGTGTAACTGAGTTCCCAGCTCCCCAATCAGACGAATCCCCAAAAAGGTAGGTTTGTTGGGTTGGCAATTTGGCCACTCTCACTCATACTAATCAAAGGACCGCCTTCAAAGGCAGGAGTTCCCAAAACACTTAGGATTAAGGTCATATCACCTATGGTCGTTTAAGTGAGATGTAAGTCTCAAGTATCAACGATGTTATATAAAGAAACTAGTCATATCGTGGTCCGATCTTACAATGATTGGTCTTAGGGGGAGCCTAAAACTTTGCTCATCAAGAAGGATTTCTCAAGTCTTAGGGGGAGCCTAAGGTGTTATTCATCGAGAAGGGAGTTCTCAAGACTTGGGAGCCTAAGTTCTCATGTGAAGGGAGTTCACAAGTTGGAGGAAAGATATTATCAAGTGAGAGAGAGTCTCACACACTTAGGGGAGCTAAAGTATTTCAACATTAATATTCACATACTTAGAGGGATCCTAAGTTTGAGAGAGAGAGAGTTTCACATCTAGGGGGAGCCTAGTGAACAACTAAGTCGAGTTGTACGGTGTCACTATATGGTTGTTATTTATAGATAAGTACAATGTTGTAATTGCTTGACTTATATATATTAATGGAATATCTTTCCTGGATACATTGCCTCTCAGACGTAAGTGGTTTATCATTGAATTGGGTTACAAATCTTCGTTTATTTATTTTGATTTATGCTCTATTATTTTACTGTTGTTTCCAAAATTGCCAAGACGTCGTGTAAGATAAGTGTATTGAGTGCAAGTGACCACTTTCCAAAATTTCAATTGGTATTAGAGCAGGACACCTTTATCTTAGGTGCTTCAATCATGGATCACATTAAGGAAGGTGGTTCCACTACGTGTCCTCTTGTTCTTGATGTAACAAACTACTCTTTGTTGGGATTGGTGTCCTAAGTCTCTCTTGTATTCTCGTAGTTTGTAAACATTTTATAAAAATATTGTTATTAATAAAATAATTGTTATTTTATGAGTATATACACAATCCAATAAAATAAGATCTTAGGTTATTTTATGTAATTTAAATAAGTATGTAGAGACATACAAGTGGATCTTGTTTAAATAGTAACCTAAATGGTCTGTGGTAAATGGATAAGGCTAGGTACCTTAACCTGGTGACACTACGAATATGAGTCGCTTTGTAGATGTTGCAAGTATTGTAAAGTGCTACAAATGATCTGATCTTGATAACTCATATAGAGACATGTGAGCGGGAGTATCCTATACAAAGAGTTTGTATAGGACTGGACCACGAAATGATTAGTCTTATTATATAACACCGTTATTAATAAAGATTTATATTTCACCAGGATGACCATAGGTGACATGACCTGAATCCTAAGTGAATTGTGAACTCCTGCTCATGAGTGAGTTGTGAACTCCTTTAATATGTATGGGTGAGAGTGGCTAGATTGCCAACTCAATATGCCTACCATTTTGGGGATTCGTCTGATTTGGGAACTGGGAACACAACTACACAAGACTGAATTCACTCCTTCCCTGATGTCAGGGTAAGTAGATAAATTGCTTCTTTAAAGGCTGATTCCGGGGCTTGAACAATGTGGCCACACCCTCTATTGGCCCAAGAGGGAC
Organism: Benincasa hispida; assembly: GCF_009727055.1. Classification (NCBI taxonomy): domain Eukaryota; kingdom Viridiplantae; phylum Streptophyta; class Magnoliopsida; order Cucurbitales; family Cucurbitaceae; genus Benincasa; species Benincasa hispida. The sequence continues at coordinate 50,716,491 of NC_052359.1, forward strand.
TTGATCATAGTTGGACTATGACTTATTATTCATTAGAGAAATCAGTAGAATTTAAGGAGTTAGATGTAACTACAGGGACAAAACGGTATTTTTGGCCCAAGTGTACTTATGAGCAATTTGTGAAGGATCATTGCATTGTTGATTGGTTATATCTAATGGACACAAAAATATATCTGTAATGCGGAGAGTACAACTGTCAATCTTTAGTGGAATAACCGACAGTTAATGGAAATTGGGGTAATTTAATTAAAGAGTTTAATTAATTATCCAAGTACCATTAGAGCTTCAATCTATAGGTCCATAAGGTCCCCTTTATAGCTCGATAGAGATTTAGTTGAGAATTAATTTTTGGTTAATTTGAATTGTTCGAATTAATTGAGAATTAATTATATATGATATACTTATTTAAATTAATTATATCTGATATAATTAATATAATGTATTGGATACATTATAATATAAAGTATTTTGAGAGGAATTAAATATTTGAATATGATTCAATATTAGTTATATAGATAAGATTAATATAATTGAATTTAGTATAAATATGATTTATATTAAATGTCATGCATTGTTGAGAGAAAATAAGACTATAGGATATATTGTATTTGATACAATATAAAAACTATAGGTTATGTGTTATATTTGATATAACATATAGTATATATAAAAAGGTAGTTATTATATATATATATATTATTAATTAAATTAAATTTTATTTTAATTTTATTTTAATTTAATTTAATAGGGAGGAGATTACAACTCCCTCCCTTGATCTTTCTTAACCTATCGTTGTCTGCATGTCATCTTAGGCCTTTTATTTAGAATTATGAAGGTATTAAGTAGAATATACGGTAATTATGTTAGAAATTCATGAGAAAATAAGAGTTTGCGGCGTTCAATATTGAGAATTCTGGCTAACCCATTATTAGCATTATTATACATTTAATTGTCTATTTTTGTAGCTAACGCAGGGAAGTGGACGCAAACGTGGACCAGACTACTGTATAGATGACCGCATGCGAAGAAGCTTTCCATCGCAAAGGCGAATGCATTCGATCAATGCATGGGTGTTGCGGTGATCAGCCGCATGCATCCATCGCATGAGAGTTGCGATCGTCAAGCGATTGCGGTCATCGTGTAGTGTTGCGGTATTAAGCGAATGCGATCACTGCACGATTGCGGCTACACGATAATGCATAATAGAGGCAACGCAAGGTTGGTAGAATGAACGCATCAACGCATATTTGGGAAAAATCAAAAGATGATGTTGACATTTCACCTATCACGCCATTAGCAGCAGAGATTTAGAAAAGGACTAATGCGCCGAGAATGTCAGAATCAGAACAGTCCATTAATACTATCGGCGATCCAAGCTCTATGTAAAGAAGCCGATGAGTAGAATTTCAACTTATCCAAGGTTTTCGCCTGAGGTTCGCCTTAGGGTGGATCCTTGTGATCCAGACAAATGCGTGAGAAAGAAGCTTGAGAGTTCTTCACCTCCTTCTTCCATTCCGAGTGACGACCGGAGTTAGATCTCGAGAGAGTCAGCTCCACCGCCCATCCATGGCACCAACGGCAACCTTGACACACATCTGCTGGAAGCAAGACATTACTTCCAGCTGGTCATTCATTTTCTCTTCTTTTCTTATATTGTATTGTATTACCTTTTGTGATTAAGGAATTAATACATTATATGTTCAATGCATTTTTGTGTTTTCTTCGATTCCATCTCCATCTTCTTTACTTAGCATCTTTAACTTTCATTGCATCACTTAGTGAGATTGCTTGAGTATTGCATACATAGTCATGTGGATTAGAGATATGAAGCATGTAGCAAACCACCGAGAGATGTGCGTTACGCGGGTGTGTGAGAAATCCTTATCTGCTTAAGTGTGAAGCTGTAGCAATGCCTGTCTATAGGCGGAAGCAACGCTTGTCTATGAGTAAAGTCAGCAACAACTAACTGCCTGGGAGAGTAAGTGGTTGGTCGCATTAAGCAATGTAAACAAGTATTCACTAGAGGTAGGAATAATCTTACGTCAGCCAAGTTTATGCGATTACTTTGTCTTATGAGCGCATCATTCATCATTTAGGCATACTTGAGAGAGTAGTCTAAAATCCAAATCTAAGACTCGAGAGAGCGGATTGGAACGCATAAGCAAGAATGGAGAACTTAGATATAAGCTCCATTTTCTATCACACAGTGTATGCACCCTATGGATAGGATATTGCATGCGTCCAGGAAGTAAGATAGGGTGGTGATATGCGGCTATCACGCTCATGCAGCGAGAGCACATGAGCAGGTTATGGAGGTTTAGGCATAGGCTTCCCGGCACTGTCGCATATACATCGCATGCATCCTAGAATTAGTTAACGCAAGAAAACTTGTGACATGGTGATCGCATACATTAGTTAACACATAGTTCACTCCAACGCATGACCATCGACGCATGATAACCAACGCATACTTTAAGAACATGCATCGCATATTGCATCCATGGAACTTTAGTTGTCAAGTAATTGACAATTAATTTTCACCGCAAAGATTCAGTGGTCTAAAGCTGAAGATGAAGCTTATTTGGGAACTCACGAGCATTAAATGCTGTATTTAATGGTGTTGATTGAAATATATTTTGTTTAATTAATACGTGCATGTTCGTTCTTCGTGATGTGTGCTAAAAGTGTATTATAAATAAAGATGTAGGTCAAGATTAGGGTGAATGAAGATGAATGGTGAATCACTTCTATCGGTGAGAAGATTGGATGATGCGTGGGTGAGATGCGTTACACTTTCTATAATGCGTACAAATTTTTCCTGAGTCAGATCCAAGTATAAATCTAATTCAGATTCCTGGTAAGTCCAGGATAGAATACAGGGATTTATGCTAGACTAACGCAGACCTTGCATTGCAGCAATTGCAGAAGGGTTCTAAATTGACGCAGGAGAAGTTTAGCTACACTAATCTTACTACATGCATACAAGAAAACACAAAATTTCAAGTGAAACACAGGGCTTAATGAAAGAATGATGCTAAGTGCTACAGTATGCGTTGATCCAAGTGAGATGAACACGTGCAGGAGTGTGGGTAAAGATGAAGATGAGAGATGCTTGTTTACAAACCAAATGTATGTAGATGTATTAGGCTTCTGTTTATCTGATCTTGTTATTCAACATTTCTCAATGCAAATGCCACATATGCTCCTATTTCTAGGGTGCATGCGTTGGTTACAAAAAGAAGTGAAACACAAGTAAATCTACTATGGGTTCTGACTCAATGGTTTCTAGCTATCCTATTCTCTCGAATGGTTTTAGCTGTGATAACTTCAACCAGATGATCAAAATGATTAAAGCTTTAGAAATTAAGCATGCAACAAGTCACAAACCGTCTATCACACAATAGAATGTAAGTAGAGGTAAAAGTGATGGATCCAATGCATGATTTAATAAAGAAGAAAACTATCTTTACAATGGTAACACTTAATCACATGAGATGGAAAATCAAAAAGAAGTGAAAAGAAAAGAGTCAAGCCGTAGAGTTCAATCTCTTGTCCTCTTTGGCTTGATCTAAATGCGTGTACAACCAACAAGTCACAAATGCGTGTACAATTCTCCTTGATCAACGATGACAATGGTTCTTTCCCTCCTATGTTCTTGAAGAAGGTATACGATCGTGTAGGAAGAAGGTATATGATCGTGTAGGAAATAGGCAGCGATCGTTTAGTAAACGCTCGACGCTAGACGATCGTTTAGAAAAACTTAGGCAATCGTTTAGAAAGAGGCGCGTTTGTATACGATTGTGTAGCAACTTTGAGCTATCGTATAGTCTCTCAGTTTGCTATACGATAGGATGTATACAACTCGTGACCGAATTACCGATCTCTTTGCAAAATGAAAACAATTTTCATTTTATTCTTCAGTTACAAAAACTGAATGAAACCTCCTACTAACACACCGTTATGGAGAAAACGCGGCACAATTATCCTATAATTGTCCAATTAAAAAATAATAAATATAATCATATTATATTAATTGACCTATGGTTTAATATCATATATAAACCATAGTGTTTTCTCCTCTACTTGATATAAATCATATTTATATCCATTTTCCTTCACTTAATGTATCCCATACATAAAGTCAATCATATTATATATAATTAATCAGTTCAATCATATCATATATAATCAAACTACCTCTTGTCAATCTAAACATTTCAAACTGACCCAAAAACTGATTCTCAACTTGAATCCATTGAGCTACCAAGGGGACCTTATGTACCTATGGCTCGAAGCTCCAATGACACGTGAATAGCTGACTAAACTCTTTAGCCACGAGATCCACCATCTGTTAACTACTAGACATTCCACAGATATAATTCTGTATCCATCAGATATAACCAATCAACAGTACGATAACCCTTCACAGATGCTCGTAAGTACAACTGGGCCAATTTACCGTTTTTCCCCTGTAGTTACATCTAACTCCTTAAGTACCACTGATCCTTCTAATGAACAATATAACATAGTCCTACTATGTGTGGACACCTCTCGGGCCATGAGAAGGTGTGTGGCACCACATCGTTCAAGCTCCCGGATCAGCCCTTAAGGGAGCAATCTATCTACTTACCCTTGCTTCGGGGAAGGAGTGAATTCCATCTTGTATAGCTGAGTTCCCAGCTCCCTAAAGTCTCTATCATGAACGACATTATATAACGAGACTATAACACTTCGTGGTTAGGTCTTATACAAACTCTTTGTATAGGATGTCCCCGCTCCCATGTCCCTACATGAATGATCAAGATCAGACCATCTGTACCAAGTCACAATACTTGTAACTATTCTACAAAGCGGGCTGCAACCGTAGCGTTACCAGGATAAGGTTTCCATCCTATATCCATATACTACAGACCATTTTGGTTATCACTTAAGACATGATCCACTTGTATGTCTCCACATACTTACTTCAGTTACATAATGACAACCAAGGATTTTAGTTTATTGGTTTGTGGTAAAGAAAATAAAACATCCAATGTTCAAAGACAAATAGTGAAGAAAATATCATACATCACAAGCGTTCGTTCAAAACTGTGTTTACAAACTATAGGACATGAAAGTTTAGGGCATCATCCCCCAACAATCTCCCACTTGTTCTAAAACGAATGGGGTGTACAATCAACTAGTATAAAACAATAAACTAAGGCACTAAGGTCCAATACACAAAAATCTCCCACTTGTCTAGCCCAGCCGCAGGTGGTCCCGTAGACCCATGCTCTGAAGGTGACCCTCAAACAATGTAGTTGTGAGAGCCTTCGTAAATGGGTCAGCAACGTTGTGCTCCGAAGCGATCTTCCTGAGCTAAACAACCTTCTTAGTAGCTTTGCAAGCTGCTACATACTCAGCCTTCATTGTGGAGTCGGCGATGTACCCCTGCTTAGAGCTTCGCCACACTATTGCTCCTCCGTTAAGAGTAAAAACTGACCCTGAAGTGGATTTCCGAGAGTCCTTATCAGTTTGAAAGTCAGAATCCATGTATCTAGTAAGGATCAAATCCCTAGTTCGATACATGAGCATGTAGTCCCTCGTTCTTTGAAGATACTTGAGGATGTTTTTAACTACGGTCCAGTGACCCTGGCTTGGGTTAGACGGATACATTAAACTGCCAATGGTAGATGCATATGGGACCCGTCTCATCTCCTCAACCTCTTAAGGCATCTTAGGACGTATGTCCTTAGACAAAGTAACTCCATGCCTGAACGACAGTAGGCCCCTTTTAGAGTCCTGCATCGAGTACTTGAGTAACATCTTGTCAATGTACAATGCCTGAGACAGCGCTAACACTCTGTTCTTATGATCTCGAAACATCTGTATACCCATAATAAACTAAGCCTCTCCCAAATCTTTCATTTGGAATTAGGTCGCTAGCCTGATCTTAACTGTAGTCAGTAGTCTTACATCATACCCAATGAGTATGTCGTCTACATACAACACTAAAAAACTATTGAACCGTTGACAATCTTCTTATAGACATAAGGCTCATCAACATTTTGGTCAAGATCGTACGATTTGATCGCAGTATCAAATCGAATATTCCAAGATCGAGACACCTGTTTCAGCCCATAAATGGACCGATTCAGTTTGCAAACTTTTTGCTCTTGACCTTGGGCAATAAATCCCTCGGGTTGCACCATATAAATAGTCTCCTCAAGATTATCATTCAGAAAGGCTGTCTTGACGTCTATTTGCCAAATCTCATAATCATAATAAGCGGCAATGGATAGGAAGAGGCGGATTGACTTCAATGTGGCAACAGGCGAGAAAGTCTCCTCATAGTCGACTCCCTCCACCTGAGTATAACCCTTTGCCACAAGTCGAGCCTTGAAGGTTTGCACCTTCCCATCAACACCCCATTTCCCTATTGTAGATCCACTTGAACCTATTAAGGTCTTACCCCATTCATGCTGATCAACAAAGGATCCATACTGAGTTGAAGTACATCAACTTCCATCTCGAGATCCCATGGCTTGATCCATTCATCCCTTTAACTCCTCTATTACCTTCTGATAAGACCAATTAGAACCTCAACGGTGCCATTGGTTACCATAGCCCAGGGATTTCTGTGGAAACCTAGATAGCCGAAACAGGTAGAGTTCGCAACCCTCCCACTACGGCCGGGGTTCCATCAACTCTTGAAGGTGGAAACCAACCTACAGATGAACTATCATCAACAAATTTGGTTTGATGAAGTAGGGCCCTTTCAAGAACTTCTTGTTGAAGTTTCAGTTAGTTTCGTTTGGAAAAGCCTCATATAACATTAATCTTCGACTGTGGACATGTGCCTCCCTTAATTATGATCCCTGCATCTAGGGAAGGTAGTGGTTTGTAGACACAAACACTCTGTTTTTTGTCGATCATAAAAGTAAATCCCGTCGTGTACCTTGGCTGTAAAGCCTAATTAAAGAGGTACAACCTCTACCGTGGTTCTAGAGATGTCCACGGGGCAGGGCGGAGCCGGGGGATGCCATTCCCATCCCAGTTCCCATTCCCCATTTCATTCCCCATCCCTGTGAAATTCCCCCGGGGATCGGTCGATGAGGATTCCCGCAGGGATTTTTCCTCTATTACTTTTTTTTTTTGTAAAAAAGTCCGATTAATTTAAAACCATTAATGTGAGCAAAATTTTAATTAAATAATAACTTTATCACTAAATTGTTTATTTATGGTAGTTTTTAGATGGACAATTTTGAATTTAAAGATAAATTACTCAAATTTTGGTCTAAAAAAGCTAATTAATTTTTTAGTTAGAAAGAAATTAAATATAAATCAAATTATTCACATATTTATCTTAAATTTAAACATTCAATTTTAAAATTATATTCATTATCTTTCCAATTAAATAATCAAATTTGTGAAATTTAAATGTAATATTTATATAATAAATTAATTAACCATAACAGTTAAATAACTATACTTAAATAAATATTTAAAACGCTTAATCGAGGCGGGTACGGGGAACGGTAGCGAGGCGGGGCGGAGTTGCCCGTCCCCATCCCCAATTTAGCTCATGGGGAATTTTTCCCACTCCCTCCCCCATTTCTTGCCTAATCGGGGATCCCCGTCCACCAATACGTTCGGGGCCGACCTTGTCCCCATGGAGAATTGGACATCTCTACGTGGTTCCAATTTTTCTTTAGATTTATCCTCAAGCCACATGTGCTAGGCAAAACCTTCTATATGCAGAAGTGACGTTTAAACTAGTTTTACGCTCGTTCCAACTCCAGAGTGTTCTTGCCCAACACTCTTTGAAAGGAAACACAGATTGCGAGGTAATTATTTACATTGCAGTCTCCACTGTAAAACCCCAAAATGAGTCCGGTAAGGAAGCGTAACTCAGCATCGACCGAACCATGTCCAACAAGGTTTTGTTTCTCCTCTCTACTACACCATTATCCTGAGGTGTACCCGACACTGAGAGTTGGGAAACGATTCCACGTTCAATCAAATAGTTATGGAACCCTGAATCCAAAAAATCTCCACATCGATCCGATCAAAATGTTTTAATCCATTTATCCAATGCATTTTCAACTTCAGCCTTGAACTCTCTGAACTTTTCAAAGGATTCAGAGTTTCATTGTATCAGATAAACATACCCATACCTAGAGTAATCATCAGTAAAATTGATAAAATACTCATAGCCTCCCCTGGCTCATACATTCATAGGACCACAGAGGTAAAAATGCACTAACTCTAAAGGCTATTTGACTCGATAACCTTTTCCAGTAAAAGGTCTTTTAGTCATCTTACCCTCAAGGCAAGATTTGCACATTGGTAAAGAATTTTCTTCTAACTCACTTAGAAGGTCATTTTTCACCGACCTCTCAATCCTATTGATATTGATGTGCCCTAATCGAAGGTGCCAAAGTTGGGCATTTTCTTTTTGGAGAACCCCCTTGACGTTTATTTTGAGTTATGGCAGTTTTAAACATCTCTATGTTATGGAGGGAACTTAAGGCTAACAGTCTTAGCACATACAAGTTATTTTCCAGTTTTTCTTTACAAATTTCTATTCCATCTTTATGAATAAACACCTTATCCATATTAAACTGAAGAGTATATTTATATTGTAACAAGCACTTTACAGAAATTAAGTTCCTTTTCAACTTAGGAACTACAAATACATCTTTTAAAATATGAAGTCTATTCTGTAAAGTCAACTGGATTCCTCCCACTACCACAACTAAGACGATGTGGCCGGTGCCTACTCACATCGTCATCTCAACAGCCTCCAGCTGCCGCCAGGATCTAATACCCTGAAAAGAAGAACAAAAATGATTAGTGGTACCTGAAGCAATTATCCAGGCAGAATCATCATTCTCCACTAAGAAAGTTTCTAACGCCAGTAAATCACATTTACCTTTGTTCACCTTGGGTGCCTCATTTTCCTTCAGATAGCAAGGACAATTTCTTTTCTAGTGTCCGTCTTGGTTGCAGTGGAAACACTTTCCCTTGTCAACCAGTGCCAGATGCCTATTCCACTGGGCGACAGGTTGCGGGTTAGCAGGTGCCTTCCTTTTCTCCTTACCACCTTTCTTCTTCTTCCACTTTCCAGTATTAGAATTAGAAGATGCAAACTTCGTCCTTGAGGTCGAACCTCGATGGAACGTCTTTGAAGATGAGGCAACATTTTCTCACCTCCTTTTTTCTCCTTTACTTTTCAATAAGGATTGATAGGTCTGCAACTCGTTGGGGAGAGTTGTAAAGGTATAGTCTATTTTCTTAAGAATCGCATTGCTAACAAAGGGGAGGAAGCTTTCCGGCAATGAATGTAGGATTATGCTAACTTGACTGCCCTCATTGATTGTAGACCCATTCATCCTTGCCACATTGAAATGGACCATCATGTTAAGCATGTGTTCACAAACAGAGGTGCCTTCCTCCATTTTGGAGTTGAAGATGTATTTCAGAGCCTCGTGCTTAAGCTGTCTAGATGGTTTTCTGAACATCCCCCGCAGAGACTCTATGATCTCACGTGCTAAGACCATGAGCTCATGCTTCTTGGCCAACACGTCACTAAGATTGGCCAAGATATAGGCTCGAGCCTTCTTGTTTGCCCATGTCCATCGCTTGTACGCCTCCCAAACATTTCAAGCGGTGTTTGGAGCTGGAATAGGAGGACGCTCCTCTGTAAGGGCAAACATAAGATCCTCGATGATTAGTATTGTCGTGATCATATGTTTCCAATTAGTATAATTGTCGCCAGTTAATTTATCGGCGCTTAGCAAATCAATAGTGGCTGTAGCCATTTTAAAACAATTGTTGAAAAACGAAAAACTTTTATAAGTCTTTACTTAAACCACATTTTAACACCAATTACTTTTGGAAAATCAGTTTCCAAGTACCCTAAGTGATAAGACTTCTATTTTACAATGATGCCCAGCGAGGTAGGACAAACATCATCGATAGAGTGATCAGATGCCTCTTAACTGGGATGAGACATTCTCAACCATTAGGTAGAACCAACTCTTGGAATTGAACCTAACAACCACCATTTGTTTGATAAAAAACTATTAACCTTTAACAATTACGCATAAGTAACCCCTCGTTTTCGACCCAGAATCTCACCCTAATGTGCCTACCATAGGGAAAAAGCATATTAGGACAAGAGACTAAGTAACCTTATCCTATACAGGAGTTCAAATAAAGAAACGCACAAAACTGCCATCCTATAGGGGGACACTCCTACGATTCTTCGAGGCATTGCGTAGAAACTTTATTCAACCTAACAAGAGAGATCGTAGGATATGTTGTCGTACATCCCGCTCCCATTTACTATGAACATTTTCAACATCTGCCTTGATATTGACCTACCCAAACACCATCTTTTAGGGGGACACTCCCAAGGTGCTGATGCGTTATTTTATGAGGTGGAATTATGGATGAAATGCGGTGATAGAAATGTGTTGAGCAATCAAGCTTTCTCAGCGGAATTCAAGTATAAACTCCACTGAGTTTCGTGGTAAGTCCAGGGTCGAACTCAGGGACTTGGAAAAATAGTTGCAGTGGTAATTTTCAAGAAACTTTGCGGTAACCGGTAACTCAAATAGTTATTTGGTTTGTTGTGGCGGTAATAAAAATAAACAAATGCGGCGGAGTTTCAAAAAGAGTTGATAAAACGGAAGATGCGATGAGTATGCGGTGAACGGGTTGAGAAGGGTTTCGGCTAACACTTCCTAGGATGCGTTCATGCCACATGCAACACACATACAATAGTAAACCATCTCTCGATGCGAATGCTATGGCTTCTAATGCTAGAACGCATGTGATATATGCAATAAGTCTATAGGACCAACACATAAGCCTCTATTCTTATTTTTGCGATGACAAAATGACACACACGCAAATAAGGCGACCACATAATATCATACCTATCTCTAGGGTGCATGCGATGCAGGTTGACAAACAGAGCTTATTTCTAAGTCCCTATCTCTTGTTTATGCAGATCTAATCTTACTCTCTTAAGTCTAGATTCTAACCTAGCTCTCTCAAGTCTCAGGTTCTTTCTTTAGACTCTCTCTCGAGTAGCTCTAAAGGGGTGTTAGGCATAGCATAAAACACGATAATCGAATGCGATGAAGATCCTAGGTCATGTTAGCTTAGTTCTTCTCAACCCATTCGACAAGTTTAGCTACTCATGCGTGCTAAGAGAGTGAACAAATGTAGAATAAGAACTTCCATTGTATAAATATAAAGTTGAAATACAAAATAACAATGCAAGAAGAGAATAAAGAGCCTGGAAGCAATCTTTTGCTTCCCAAGCTTTTACATTGTCTTTTCTACTCTTATTCAAAAGATAGTTTTGCTCTCGCGAGATTTGGCCCGCTCTCTGCTTTCTACGCCTCTGGGTTCTCTCTCGAGTTGCCCTGAGCGATCTTCCAGCGTCTCTTCCTTTCTCTTTCTCTGCCTTAAAATAAAAAGAAAAACTATGGACAAGGCTATTTTAACTATGGAGAAAATTATCTAAGTATCCGAACTCTTTTTTTGAAGGTTGCCTTCGGTATTTATAGAGCCTTCGGGGTGAAAGGCGACTTCTCTCTTATGATTGCACAGATGGGATGACTTTAATTCTTTGATTGATACGCCGAATATTTGTCACCGAAAAGCTGAGTGTACTTGTTATCGTTAGCACTTGTGAACTTAATTCGAATTTGACCGTCATCAGCTTTATGTCCCATCATAATTAATTATGCCTTTCACCTAGATGCGCCCACCAAGTTGAGCCGACTCTATGCAGCAATCCTTCTTGAGCAGATGATTGCGAGCATAAATCACTGCAAAACCTTGCGGTAATGTTGTGCTCGACCGTTGATTTCTTGTGATCGTGCTTTTCACCTTGCGTCAACGCATATTCTGTATAAAAATACAAAAATTAACTGTTTCTATGCGATGAACGCATGCGACCACAATGTTATGAACTTAATGCTTTTTGGATGCAATCTAACATATTTTATCAACGCAAGCCAGCATTGTTTAAGAATTTAGCACTGTAATAATGTGCATTTTTGCCCGTTATCAGGTGCCATGAGGCCAAGGATAGATCTCACTGTGTGGGCAATAAAGGGAGGAACGCGAGAGGTTTAAATGAAGCACCAGATGCCTTAAGTACCTTGTTCTACCTGCGGGTTCATAACCTAGACAATCTCGCTACTGATTTTAGTTTGTCATTTTAAAAACAGCTCAAAAACAACTTTTGTCTTTGAAATGAAACAAGTTTAAGTAGTCATATTAAACTCTTTAATGGACTGTCCTTAATCTTGCATGCATGCATCAAATCTATCTAATTCACCTTTTCAGGTAGGTTCCCAGGTAAGGGTGTTTCGTTTCCGTCACCTTAAAAACCCCAGTCTAGACAGAACCCGCCTCAGACAAAAGGTCCCTTATAGATAGATTTGCTACACTTTAAACTTTTATTAGTCAATTTAATCCTATTAAACTGATTAAAAGATTAAAGCCTAATGTTGCTAATCATATTAGAACCATGATCTTAGGTCTATCTCATCCAAGTTTTAAAACACTTTTAAAAACATCATTTAAACCTAAGTTGTCATGCATGTCTTTCTTATAGATTTTAGTTCTAATTTCCTTATAACTTTTATAAAAGAAACAACTAAAACCATACATTTCCACACAACTAGGTTTTTATAATGCTTATAAATTTAATCTATGTGTTATGCTTCATGCAATGTTCGTTCATTACTATACATAACTTTTACATACAAGTAACAAACCAAGCACACATGCTTTCCATACACCCTTATACTATAACACTTATAATATAAAGATGATGCATGTCAATGCTTTATGCATACATAAATATAACTCTTATATTATATGATGCATGAGCTTGCTCTTACGTAATTTAAATCATGCTTCTCTAAATCAGAACATTTATAATAAAGAGATAATGCATGACCAATACATAACCTAAGGTGAGATTTTTTCTATATAAATAAAACATACATCCTATGTACATTCACAAAGAATTAATGGACTGGGATAACCATCTCAAAAACCGGAAAGAAAAACTCTATCTATTACATTTTCCATCGAACAAACCGGTTCACAGGTGAATCGGGTCTTGAACCACCAGGCGAAGCTCCTATCGTTTAGTAAACCCGGCCAAGTATATGATCGTTTAGTGCACAAGAAAAAACACGCGGGTTACTAAACGATCGTTTAGACGACAACGTAGCTGTGAAGCCTGATTGTCTAGACGATCACTTAATAAGCGATAGGTAAACGATTTACCCCGCGATCATATAATCAGTAACTAAGCAATGGAGCTTGCTGAGATACACGATCGTCTAGTGCGCGTGCGTTAAAACAACTTCTGAGTGTCTGATACTCAATGATTGTCTACCCCATCGTTTACACTACCCGACTAACGCTTGGTCGTCTTCATCCTCGAAAAACAGCAACTCTTTCCTTGAAGCTTCTTCACAAACGACTCACAGAATCAAACTCTTTGAAATTACAGACTCGATAGCAGTTAATACGCCAAAAAACGCAAGGGGCCTTACAATTAACTTGAAATGTAAAATAATTAAAAAAATCCAGAGGCTTCATCCCATAAACTCCATTAATCCACATATCCATAAACGATTTAACACTTAAATAGAGAGCAAACATGCTTTACCCACCGAGAAAGTAAATATAATTCTTTGCATCAATGAATTTGGAATATCAGAACCTGGCTCTGATACCAATTGAAGGAACTCTGATACGAGAGTACCTTTGAGCGGAAACGGATCATTCCAAATACATTGTGAAAGAATTACCACATTTACATTCTAACAGACAAGCTATGCATTATACTAAAAATTATCGACATGCTTTCAAACTAAAACAAAAGAACAAGAAAACATACCAGTTGAAGAACCTTACTTCACCGAAACTCGTTCTCTCCAAATGAACGACGACTCTTACTCTCGCTGGAATGTCCAAGCAATCGTTCACCAAAACTTTGGTCGTCTACTCACGAACGGCCTCCATACGAACAAAATAATGGGGATGACACCACCACTTGGAATCCTCGGTATTCTCGTATGAGAATCCAAAGAGTGGGCTCTGTTGGAATTTGGTAGAGGGAAGGAGGATATGGAGATCGTATAGTATGACCAAGCAAGTGGGAGAAGATAGGTCTATCGTATAGGCAGCGATCGTATAGACGATCGCTTAGTAAACGCTCGGCACTTGACGATCGTTTAGTAAACGCTCGGCGTTTGACGATCGTTTAGAAAAACTTAGGCGATCGTCTAGAAAGAGGCGTGCTTGTATACGATTGTGTAGTAACTTTGTGTTATCGCATAGTCTCTCGGTTTGCTAAGCGATAAGATGTATACAACTCGTGAGCGAATTACCGATCTCTTTGCAGTGCTAGAAGAGGCCTATAATTCGACCTATGCTATGCACCCAGGTAGCACCAAAATGTATAGAACATTGAAGAAAATCTACTGGTGAGAGGGAATGAAGAAGGATATAGCTAGTTATGCAGATAGATGTATGATCTGTTAGTAGGTTAAGCCAGAACGTCAGAGACCTGTAGGTTTATTGAACCTACATCTAGTTCCCGAATGGAAATGGGAACATGTGACCATGGATTTTCTTTTTGGCCTACCTAGGAGACCTAGTGGCTATAATGGAATTTGGGTAATAGTTGACAATATGACAAAGATGTAAAAGTTTTTACCAGTTAAAGCCACATCTACTCTTGATCAGCTGGCTAAGATGTATGTTGATCATGTTATGAGCCAATTTGAAGCTCCAGTATCCATTGCATCAGACAAGGATCCAAGGTTTACCTTGAAGTTCTGGCCCAATTTACAAAAAGCACTTGGTACTAAGTTACATTTCAGTACAACCTTTCATCCACAAACGGATGGATAGTCAGAACGAACGATCCAAACCCTGGAGGATATGTTGAGAGCCTGTATGTTATAGTTTAAAGGTAGTTGGTGTTGGATTTTATGTCCTAAAACTCGCAGTTTGTAAAAAGATAAACATTTTCTATAGTTAATAAACTTATTATTGATTTTATAAATTGTATAACATAAAAGTCTAAATCCAATAAACTAAGACCCATGACTATTACATGAGTACTTGAACTTTATGTGGAGACATAAAAGTGGATCAGATTTGAATAAATAGTCAAAATGATCTATAGTACATGATTAAGGTTGGGTACCTTATTCTGGTAACACTATTGGATGTGGCCTACTCTGTAGTTGTTACAAAGAGTTGTAAAGTGCTACAAACGAAGTTATCCTAATTCGTACATGTTTTGACATGAGGAGTGGGGGCATCCTATGCAATGAGTTTGCATAAGATCGGACCAAGAAATAAGTCATTCTTACCTTATAACATTGTTTACTGTACAAGACTGACTATTTCACTTAAATGACCTAGGTAACTCGATCTTAATCCTAAGATAACTATAAACTCCTGTTTATTCGGGATTATCCTTAGATTTGCATAAGTGAGGGTTGACTTGACAGCGCTAGCTCAATAAGCCTCCCATTTCAGGGGTAAGACCGAATAGATAGCTGGGGACATAGGGTGCAACACAGAATTCACGTCTGCTCGATTTAGGGACAGGAGAAAGGTTGTTCTCTCAAGTACTGAATCCATGTCTTGAACAAGGAGCCCCACCCTCTCACTGGGCTGAGAGAGTTTTAGTTTAGTGACTGGATCACGAACCAATTGTTCATTAGAGGATCAGTAGGAACTTAAGGAACAAGACGTAATCTCGGGGGTAAAACAGACATTTGACCCAACCGTTATTACAAACAATATGTGAAGGGTCGACTTACTAATCATGGTTAAATCATGTGGACATACGATATTTATAGTGAGGGGAGTTCAACTATGGACTTTAGTGGAGTGACCCATTAGTTAACGAATGGGGGTTAATTTGGTGTAATGAGTTTAGCCAATTAATCTCGGATCATTGGAGCCCATGATCTTTAGGTCCGCAAGGCCCCCTACTAGCTCGTAAATGGATTAGATTTAGAGTAGTGTGATAGGTTAATTTGAAACGTTCAAATTAGAATTAAGGGAATAAGTAATTATATGAGATGTAATTACACATTTAATTTTAAGATTTAAACGAAATAGGAGAATTAATATTTAAATATGATTTAAATATATGAAGGTGGATTTGTGTTAAACTAATTTAATATTTGATATTAAATTAATTAGAATTATTTGAATTGTTTAAATAATTATTTATTAATTTTATTAAGAAAATTAATTTATGAAATTAATTTTTTAAAATTAATAATATTTTCAATTTTAGAATTAAAATGATTTTTGAAATCATATTGGAAAAATTGAAAAAGAAAAACACTAACATGGAATGTTGGTTTTTTCTATTATCATCTTCAACTTGCTCACATGAAACCCACTCTCTTTGGCTTCAATAATTTCAAGCATGAGCTGCATCTCATGCATCCACTTTCTTTGCATGATAGTATGCAATATATTGAGAAGATTGAAGTGGATTTGAGGCATGCAAATATAGAATTTTTGTTGAGATTCGTGTTGAAGAAAGTGTTCTTCAAGTGAGTTGTAGCAGTGAGCTCTTCTCCAAGTTCCTTTCGTTCAAGCTTGTTTTGAGTCCTATAACTCAATCTGAAGCTCCAAGAGAATAGTGGGGAAGATCTTTAGATGGTTTACACCAAGATTTGGAGAAGTTTGCAGTTGAGAATCAAGAGTTGAAGAAGTTCTACAAAGGTATGGCTTGAAACCCTCTTGTTTTAGTTTGAGCATGCTTTAGTTATTGCCATAATTAATGAATTAGAGTACTTATTGATCCTTTTGCTTCCGCTGTTGCTGATACATTCCATCAGTTGGGATACACATCTTCCATTAGTGGAATTTGTATATAATAACAGTTACCACTCCAGCATTACACATGACTCCATATGAAGCTTTATATTAGAGATCCTGTAGAACAACAATTTGCTGGAATGAGGTTGGTGAAAGACAGTTGATAGGACCAAAGTTGGTTCAGACGGCATCAGAGAATGTTAAATTGATAAGAGAAAATCTGAAGATGGCTCGAGATAGAAAAAAGAGCTATGCATATAGAAGAAGAAAAGAGTTAGAGTTTGAAATCGAAGATCGAGTATTTGTAAAGTTATCTTTGTGGAAAAGGATACTCAGATTTGACAAGAAAGGTAACCTAATCCCAAGATATATAGGACCCTATGAGATAATTGAACGTGTTGAGCTAACAACATACTTCTTAGCTTTACCTACTAAGTTATTTGAGATACATGATGTTTTCCATGTGTCTATGTTGAGGAAATATGTCCCCGATCCTATCCATATTCTCCAAGATTAGCTAGTGCAACTGAAGAAGAATCTATCACACGAAGAAGAACCAGTTCAGATTTTAGATAAGAAAGAGCTGATGTTGAGAAACAAAACTATCCATTGGTTATAATCTTGTGAAAAAACCATGGAGTGGAGGAAGCCACATGGGAAGCTGAGGAGCATATGAGAAATAGGTATCCACACCTATTCATATAAGGAGTTTAGGGCAAAATTCGAGGACAAAATTTCTTTAAGGCGAAGGTAAATTATAAACCCCTAACCCTATTTTACTAGTTAATCCTGTGTAAGTATCCTTAATCACGTGTTAATCATTCTAATTATGTGTATAAGTTCTTGTAAGCATGTGTTTATAATGTTTATAGTAGCTGAAACATTATAAAAGTTATAATGAGTATGCAATGCTCTCGGGTAGTAAAGAGTAGCCAAAATTTAGACAAAATTTGGAAAGCTAAGATAAGTGAAGGCGGGTGAGGAATGCATGAGCATTGTAGGCATGAGTGAGTGACTGGTTTTTGAAATATTTGCTAAGTGGTTTACTTATATATTTTCCAACGGATAGTTGCTTTAATCTTGATATTTTAACGCATGCTTTTAGTAAATGGAATTAAGCATGAACGAATGCGGTGAGAGGAAAATTAATCTCTTGTGTTATGCGTTGATTTCTATGTGTTTATCGTGTATGCGATGCCCATGCATTCCTGTCACAAGTTTTCTTGCTCTCTTGCAAAGTATAATGAGAATGCAAGTTTCTCGGGATGATCCGAGGTCGAACACAGGGACTTGTAACTAAATGATGTTTGTGAAGTAATATGTTTGAGGCGATGAATAAAATAAAAAGAAAGAAATTAATGGACTGTGCGCTACTACTCCTAACTAAACAGACTAACCAATGGAAGTTTGACTATGAGAATTGGTAGTGATGTGGCAACTGTTAACGCGTAATAAGAGCATGGAGAAGTAGAATTATGGAGGGGATAAATTCACCGCATCATTAAGCTTGGTCGGAAGGGTAATCCTAGCTCGCCACACTAATTCATCATACACCTCTCGAGGCTCGGATGCTTTAATTTGGGCTCCGAGACTCTATTTATAGAGCTCAAACGTCGATAGTATTAGTAGTCCCACTTTGAATCACTGCCACTTCTAACGCAGTAGATGAAATGTCAGCATAATCTTATCTTTTTTATACTCCCAAGGTATGCATTCATGATCGTTTTTTTTAAGTATCAACGTATTCTACCCACTTTGTGATTGACCTTCTATCACGGTTATTACTCTGTAGTTGCAACATTCCATGCGACGAACTAGTCTTCATGAAGATCAACGCATGTGATCAACTTTACGATGGTATGGGATCAACGCATGCGATCGATTCCTACAATAGTAACAAAAATAGACATTTTGACGTAGAATAATGCATGATATAGGGATAGCAGAGATTTTCAGTGGTGATCGACGCAAGTTCACTTTTCCACATGAATCCTTAGTATTATCAATGCATATTCTGCTCATCGACCCTCATAATTCTAAGTAAAAGGCTACAATAGCTTGTATTTCTACAAGCTATCAGCACGTTAATAATTTAAAGAAAGTTTTTACATGTAACTTCCATGCATTCCACTTGAGTTCTATACCATCACTTAGCATTTAAAATGAGTTATTTACTGATTCCCTTAAGCATGATGACAAGTGTTTGGGATAAAATTGGTGTCGTTAATTCAATTTAATCCAAGACATATGAAATTTATAATGCTCAAACAACAACTAAAACTAACATGTAGTTATAGCGGAAGTAAGATGTCGATCCACAAGGAATCTCTATTATTTGGCAAGATTTTGATTATTGAATTCCAAAATGTAACAAATGGAGAGGTTTGTTTGTTTTAAAGGAACTAAGTACAATCAAGTAAAAGGTAAAAGCAATTGTAACAAAAACTCTCTCTTTTTTTTTTTAGAAAAGAATTGATAGAGAGAGATTTTTGGGAAATCTTTATTAACTAGGTTAATTCTATCATTGATCTTGAACAAATACATGAAAATTCAACATCCCATAATCCAACAAGGTAAAAACTCTAAAGACTCGATTAGCTAATTAACATGTACCATACCACTTAGCCCTAATCTAAGTAAAAAATATTTCAATTCAGCAAATTCATATTCTTTTCTTAGATTGTTTTAGAAACTAGGGTTCTCATGATTATGACATTCAAGAAACACATTAGAGTAAATTTCAAGAACGATTGTTTGAATGCTCCAAATTAAGAAGTTCAAGAATTAATTTCGGAAAGAAAGTCCTAATTAAAACAAGAAATCTTAATTTTTGCAACCTATCTTACTATTATGCAATAGTGCCAAGCAAGATTTGCATACAAGAAACTAATAGAATCAAGGCATCAACTATTTTCCATTAAATTATATTCAAATTCAACACAAGAACATTCAAGAATGTATAAAATTCAAGAAAATACACAAAAAATCTTAAGAAATTAAACCTAGACTAAAGATTTCCCAAGAAAATTACTTACCTAGCTATAAATTGGAGAAGTCTTGAAGGACCCAAAGAATTGATAAAATACATGAAACAAATTCATAAAAAGACTTGTGAATTTACAAGAAATCTCTCAAGACAAAAATAATTTTCGTGGTTTTCTCTCAAATTTTCAAATTGAAATTTTCCTCCCTAAAAAAATAAAAATCTGCTACCATTGTGGAATCTGGAAGATCGAAGCATATATTTGATGAGGGTCGTGGCGTTACGACCTTAGCTCGATGTTGACTTTGAAGCTCGGTTGCGCAAGGCGTGTATGCGCTTTTATTTTTTTCCGTCAATGTCCGGAGTGGGTATGGTGTTGCGACGCTACCCTATTTTTGCAACTATTTGGTGCTTTTTTTCTTATAGCGTTGAGGTAGCATTGGACTATGCTTTGTTGAGAGCATTACGACGCTCTGAGTGTTGCATGAGGCGTGTAGATTGTTGGGTTTTATGTCCTAAAACTCATGGTTTGTAAACAATAAACTCATTCTGTAAATGAATAAAGTTGTTATTGAAGTTTGATTCAATAAAGTTTTATTGAATATATGAATAGCTTATTTCATTTTAGAAATAAATCCAATAAACTAAAAGATCCATGACTATTACATGAGTACTTGATTATTTCGTTCATGTATTAACATGAGGAGTAGGGGCGTCCTATGCAATGAGTTTGCGTGAGATCGAACCAAGAAATAAATCACTCTTACTTTATAACGCCCGTTTACTGTTTAAGACTGCCTATTTTGGTTAGATGACCTAGGTAACTCAATCTTAATCCTGAGCTAACTATGAACTCCTGTTTATTCGAGATTATCCTTAGATTTGCATAGGTGAGAGTAGCTCAACAATGCCGGCTCGCCTCCCATTTCATGGGTAAGACCGGGTAGATAGTTGAGGACATAGATAGGAGAAAAGTTATTTTCTTAAGTGCTGAATCCGAGCCTTGAACAAGGGGCCCCACCCTCTTATTGGTCCGAGAGGGATCCGGTTTAGTGATTGGATAAAAAACTAATTGTTTATTAGAGGATCAGTGGAACTTAAGGAGCAAGACGTAATTTCGGCGATAAAACAACATTTGATCCAGCCGTTATTACGAATAATCTGTGAAGGGTCGACTTATTTAAATAATCATTTAAAGAATTCTAATTAATTTAATATCAAATATTAAATTAATTTTTACACAAATACATCTTCATATATTTAAATCATATTTAAATATAAATTCTCCTATTCCGTTTAATTCTAATTTGAACATTTCAAATTAACTTATCAAACTACTCTAAAGCTTATCCATTTACGAGCTAGTAAGGGGACCTCGCAGACCTATAGATCATGGGCTCCAACGATCCGAGATTAATCGACTAAACTCATTAGACCGAATTAACCCCCATTAGTTAACTAATGGGTCACTCCATTATAACCCATAGTTGAACTCCCCTCACTGTAGATATATTATGTCCACTTGATATAACCATAATCAGTAAATCGATCCTTTACAGGTTGTTCGTAATCACAGTTGGGTCAAGATAACTGTTTTACCCATGAAATACATCTTGTTCCTTAAGTTCCCACTGACCCTCTAATTAACAATTTTGATTCATAATACCTATGAATCAAGTCCTTTCTCTATCATGAGAAGGAAGGCCCCGATTGTTCAAGACCTGGAATTAGTACTTAAGAGAACAACCTATCTGCTAACCCTAAATCGGGTAGGAGTGAATTTCATCTTGCAGGGCTATGTTCCCAACTATCCATCCGGTCTTATTTAAAAAATGGGAGGCTTATTGAGCAGTGTTGTTGGACTAATCTCACCGTTTGTAGATAAAAGGATAATCCCGAACAAACAGAAGTTCATAGCTAGCTCAGGATTAAGATCGAGTTAACCTAGGTTACTTAATAAATGAAATAGTCAGTTTTAACAGTAAACGGTGTTAGAAAGAAAAGTGACTATTTTCGTGGTCCAGTCTATATGCAAACTTATTGCATAGGATGCCCCCACTCACATGTCTCTACATGAACGATCTGTGGATCACATCGTTTGTAGCACTTTACAACTCCTTATAACGACTACAGAGTAAACCATATCCAATAGTGTTACCAGGATGAGATACCCAATTTCATCCAGATATTTATTAGACTATTTAGGCTATATATTGTTAACTTGATCTTGTTTATGTTACTACATAAAGTTATAGTATTCAGACTATGGCCATGGATATGTTTATTGGATTTTCATAATAGAATGCAAAATCAACCATTTATTATTATTGATAAATAAAATGTTTAATAGGAACTGTGAGTTCGAGGACATTCTCAATATTATTCATCGAGAAGGGAGTTCTTAAGAATGAGGGGAGCCTAAATTCTCATGTGAGGGGAGTTCATAAGTTGGAGGAAAGATATCATCAAGTGAGAGGGAGTCTCATATGCTTAGGGAGAGCTCAAGTGTCTCAACACTAATATTCACATACTTAGAGGGAGCCTAAGATCGAGAGAGACGGAGTCTCACATCTAGGGGGAGCATAGGTAATCGGCTAAGTCGGGTTGTACGATGTCACTATTTACAGATAAGTATATCGTTGTAATTACTTGACTTATATATATTAATGGAATATCTTTCCCAGGCACACTGCCCCCAAATGTTGATAGTTTATCACCAAACTGGATTACCAATCTTGCTTTGTTTATTTTGATTCATTCTCTATTATTTCTAAAATTGCCAGAGCGTCGTGTAAGACAAGCGTATTAAATGCAAGTGGTCGCATTCCAAAATTTTAGAATTTAATTTTAAGATTGCAGGAAAAAAACAATCGACTTTACAAGGTTAAAAATCTATTTTCCTCTCACTTAAAATAGAAAAGCGGTTACTTTCTTAGGATGTTTTGGGCCCAATTGAAACTCAATTAAGACAAATATATATATATATATATTCCTCCCACTTCACCGAATAAAAAAGTGACTACTTTCTTCTTATGTTTTAGTGCTACTGAAAAGAGTAGTACACTTATTTTTATGCATTCTATAAAAAAGAATTAAAATATTAAAAAAAAATGAAATGGAAAGACTTTGACATGTGTCAAATATGATTAAATAATTTGGTAGAATGTACAAAGATAAGGACCGCTCAAGGTACTTCTAAGTATTTTTATTTAGAAAAGAATATCATAACGTTAAATCCAATTTGTAAATGGAAGTAAGAAAGCAACATTACTTAAAACTTGGGGCTCCTTGAATAGATAGCAAAATAAGGCAAAGTTATGGCCAAAATAACAAAACTTAAAACTATTTGCAAAAATAGCAAAATCAATTTTCAAAATCCCTAAACTTACTAAGCGAAGGGAATTGGATCCCGATGAAAGCGTGTGATCGCGTTCTTTTATTTCTTGAAAGAATTAAAAATACAAAATAAATAGGAGATTAAACACCACACCTTTGCCGATCCACAATTGCAACAAAATCTTCCATTCAAACAGGTAATCTTCTCCTTGAATTCTTCATTTTCCACGAAATCTTCCTTGCTATAACTCTAGCAAGGATTTGGTTTGTGGGAACCACTCTTGAAAGATGAAAGGGAATAAGGAATGAGAATTTTCATAGATCTCTTCTCTAAATTTGGAGAATTTTCTTGGGAGAAATCTATAGAGATTCTAATGTAGAGTATAGAAAGTTTTACGGGTTGTTTAGGGTGCTGAGTTGAGATATGATGTATGGAATTCATATGTCTATGGAGTTCATACATATGTGAAATTCATATGCCTGTGTTTGAGATGCAAAATTATTTGGTTAGAGTTCATATGTTTGTGTTTGAGATGCAGAGTTGATTTTATATGTTAGGGATATCTGGTGTAGTTTTTTGCACTCTTGATAATCTGCTTTATGATGACTATTTTCGTTTTGAAACATTTTTATTCAATAAATTCTACCAATGTTTGTGTTGAATAAAGTATGAATTGCAATTTTTCTTTAAATTTTTTAAATTTTTCTTTCTTTCTTTCTTTCTTTTTTTCCTAATGAACAATAATTAACTCGCTACCTTTCTTGCAGGAATATAGTTAAATAAAATGAAAAAACAAAGAGAAATCAAAACTTTTAATTCATAATTTTTCTCCATGAATTTCATCATTATTTTCTTATTTTTCTTCTTCATCTTGTTGCTCTCTATTTTTACTCTATCATGATTTTTTTTTTTTTTTAAACTTTCATCGTTATCTTAGCAGTCAATGAAATACCACCATATTTCTTCAACAGTTTCACTTTTAATTCCTCCAAATTTGGAAGATCATTAGAGAACAAATCTTCATTTTCACTAATTCTTGTCAAAAGATGTTTCAAGAAAAAAATCTCTCCATTATATATATATTGGTTATGTGTTACAAACTTTTCAACTACATATATACTTTTCCAAATATTATTAACACTCATTTAGTATGTGAATTCAATTAAATAAAAATATATTTTACAAATTTCTTTGTGAATTCAATTAAAAATATTGCACTTATTGTAGACAAAATATCATTATTTATATAATCAATCCTACAACATACTTTTAACAGTCATCGGTCTTATAATAGTTGAAAGTGGTTGTCGAAGCTAATTATCGAAGATGATTTTCGTTGGAGTTTGCAGTTGGAGGTGATTTTTGAAGCCTGAAGTTGGTCACATGAAGGTGGTATTGGAGTTGGATGTTGGAGTTTTTCGTCAGAGATGGTTTTCGAAGCCCGAAGTTGGTCGTCGGAGCTGGTCGCACAAAGGTGGTTGTCGAAGTTGCTCATCGAAGATGATTTTCGCTAGAGTTCTTAGTTGGAGCTCGATGTTGGTCACATGAAGGTGGTATTGGAGTTGGTTGTCAAAGTTTGTCGTCAGAGGTGGTTGTCGAAGCCCAGAGTTGATCGGTGTTGCTCACTCGAAGGTGGTCATCAAAGTTGATCATCGGAGGTAATTTTCATTGGAGTTTATAGTCCGAGGTGGTTGCTAGAGCCCAAAATTGGTCGTCGAAGTTGGTCGCATGAAGGTGGTCATCGGAGATGGGTAGCCGGAGTTATCATCAGAGGTGGTTGCCAGAGCGCGAAATTGGTCGCTGAAGCTGTCATCAGAGGTGGTTATCAGAGCTTGGAGTTGGTTTCAAACTGTGGCAGTGATAGTTGCCAACAGTGGCTGATGGGCAGAGCCATTGAAAACATTAGAAAAAGAGAGAGTTGAAGTGAGTTTATAAAATATATCAATTCAACTCCACCAATATTTAAAATTGGTGGATCAAACATTGAGCTAGTATTATTATACAAACTCAACTCAACTCATGTTGGTGAGTCAAATACCTCTTTAATAAGTTCTATGAGGGCTCCCTTATTTATAGATCTTTACAAGGTCACTCCTAATCCTATTAGGAGAATCCCTGATATTTTAAATTAAATATTCAATAATATCTAACAAAAACTTTTCTCATTTAATATCTCATATTAAAAGGTTTAAAATAGTTAAATCATATTTAAATGTTTATCTTTTTAAATTTTATTTAATTTAAATCTCATTCAAATTAAATAATTAATTATTTGAATCATATTCAAATAAATTAATTCCTCATATTATAATTTGAATCGCATTCAAATAAACTTTATAATAAAATATATAATTAATTGTATCCAATATAATTAATATTTTCTCTCATAAATTTAAACATCTCATGTTTTTTTCAATATATTTTATCCCTATTAGTCTGTGGTGAGATAACAGTAGGGCCTTATAAACCTACTTATTATAAGCTCCAAAGATCCAATATTAATTAATTAAACTATTTAATTAAATTAATCTTCATTCATTAACTACAAGACAAACCACTATAGGCCCATAGTTGAAATCTTATGCTTTATACGATAAATTGTGTCCATAGATATAATCAGTATTAGTAAGTTGATCCACCATGAGTTGTTCATAGTTACAACTGGGTCAGATGTATGTTTTACCCTTGTAATTACCTTTTTTTCTTAAGTACATCTGATTTCTCTAATGAACAATTTGTTTATGATCTAACCTTAAACTAAGTCCCTCTCAGGCCAGTGAGAGGGTGGAGCCCCTTACTTAAGACCTGAAATCAACACTTAAGAGAACTACCCATATATTTACTGTATGCGGGAAGGAGTGAATTCCATCTGTGATGTTATGTTTCCAACTCCCCATTTAGTCAAGTCCTCAAAATGGTAGGCTTATTGAGTCGACAACTCGGACCACCCTCACTCAAAGAACTGATCTCACAGACAGAAGTTGATAAATCACTTCGAATTAAGATTGGGTCATAGATGATCATCTTATGAAATATTAATCTCGTCAATTTACAAACTTATAAAAAGAGATTATATATTTCTCGGTCCGATCCTATACAAACTCTTTGTATAGGATACCTCCACTCACATATCTCCACATGAACGGTCTGGATCAAAACATTTGTAACTATTAGAAAGTGGGTCGTATCCATAACGTCATCAGGATAAGACATCAAACCTTATCCATATACCATAGACTTTTAGACTATTTTTTGAATATGATCCACCTATATGTCAACTATATACTATTCAAGACTATATTTAATAACCTTGGATTTTTCTGATTTAATGGATAAATTAAAATTGTTGTATTAATAATTAAATTAATAAAATAATTAATTATGAGACTTTATGGCACAAATCCCAACACTAAGACACACTCACATTAAGACAATTGACCTACTCTTCATGATTTTGAAAAAAGTCTTTATTTTCTCTGATAGTCTATCACTGAATTTGTAATATTAGTAATACCATCAATAATCTGATACCGCTGATATAATTGATACATAGATATCATTGATAGTCTATCAATAATTTATTTCATTGATGAAACTGATATCAATGAGGTGTCAAAAAAGGAGAGAAGGTGCGAACCAAAAAAAAATCAGATTGTTATTTTTTAGGTTTTTTAGGTGTGTTCAAAAAACCAGACTACCCAAACCACCCAAACAAAAATAAAAAACAGATTGACCCAACCCAACCCGAATTACATATACAATAATAAAATAAATATATATATTTCTCTTTGATTAAATTTTGACTACTTCTAAATNATATTTCTTTTAAAATTGTTATGATGTTTATCTTCATTTAAAGTTTGTAATAAATATCATAGATATTTGATATTTAACCTTTGAATTTTATGAGATTTTAATTATTAGTTTTAATTATTAGTCATGTATTATAGATAAATTTACGTATTTTAAATTAATTAGAAAAAATAAATTACAACCCGACAATCCACTTTAGGATTGAGTTAGATTGGAGACTTTATTTGGATTTTTTGGGTTACCAACCCAACCAATCTAAATTTTTTGGTTGGTCCAAAAAAACACTCTCAATCCAATCTATGTGCACCCCTAGTTATTTTAATGTAAAGGAAAGTTTAAATTATTTGCTATATTTGCAAATAATAAGCCTGTTTTTGCCATTACATACAACTCCCCTAAAATTTGCCCCCATTTCTAAACGATCAGGGAGAGAATTGTAACATGAAAAAGGGGGGGAAATCTGGAAAATAAGCATTTGGAAAGGAGAAAATTAAAAAAAGAAAAAAATGATCGACTATAGATATATAAAGGACCTTAAAATACGAAACTGAGGAGCCACACCACACGGAAGGACTTCCAAATTTAGTACTGATCATTATTTAGACTTTTAAACTAACATTTGCATTTCTTTTAACCTAACATTTACATAGTTAATAACTAAGGTCTTATTAATTAAAGTTGTAACTCACACATTATGATGAAATATCCGTGAGAGAATTCGTGTGAAACTAAGTACACATTTTATTTAGAGAGAATATAATTGGTTTGCGCACCAGCAAATGTGAGCAATGCATCAGCAGATTATAGGCGGCTTCTTTTGGCTAGAGCAGCAGGCTTGAAACTGGCAATCCCAGTTATTTCTCTGCCAGTTACCAAAGTGTTGATGTCGTACGTACCTTCGTATGTATAGATTGGTTCCAAATCACAGAATGCCTGAGAGGTGTTGCAAAAAATAAAAACAAACAAACTTTAGAAAACGGATATTTAACCTCGATATTATTATTATTATCATCATCATCATCATCGTTTTCCAAATTGATGCTTGTTTCCACCAACTCTTCTCACTGTTGGTTTTCATATTTCGGCTTGATTTGTTAAAAATATTTGTAGAAAGTGCATAATAAAACAATAAAACTTGTAAAAGTATGTTTATAACTTTAATTTTCGAGAACTAAAAACCAGAAAGAAAAAACACTTCTCTTAAGCACTAATTAATGACTTTTCAAGTTCTTAAAAATACTTGTTTTGTACTTAAAAACACATTTATAAACACTTGAAAAGTCATTCTAAACAAGCTCGTCATCACAATAAACCTCTTTCGATGTTGGATTTTATGAAAATTTTAAAAAAATTGCTTTTCGTGGGACAAAAACATATCTAACCCTTTGAAACTCACATTTCGATCAGAAACGAGTTCTAAAAAAGGTGCTATTTCGGAAGTATCGAAACTTAAAAGGGATTATTTTGGACGATATCTGCCATAAATCAAGAAGCAAGTAAATTTGCAAACCTTTGCAACTAGAAAGTCTGATAAAATCCCATTGCCTCCAAGCAACTCACGTCCTAGAGCAACACTTTCCCTAGCCCTCATAGTGATCCATGCCTGGTGCAAATATAAGAAACATATATTAATGAAAGAGGGAGTAGTTAATTAGTATTCATCAAGTAAATTTGGGTTAATCCTAAGCTCTAACCTTCCCCAAGCTTGCTTGGCCTGGAGTCATCGTGCCCTTTTCATATAATTTGCAAAGTCGCCAACCAATGAGGAACATTGCTTGAACATTTCCCAGCATCAGAACAAGCTTCTGTTGGTTAACTTGAAAAGCTGCTAATGGTGCTCCAAATTGTTCCCTCTCCTTCAAATATCTGAATCATAAGACATTAGAAATATAATGCCGAGATTTTGCAGTTAATAGATCAATTAGAAGAAAATGCTAACCTGTGACACATGTCGTAAACGCCCATTGCTATGCCAATGGGTTGCCAGGCAACCATTACACGCGAAACCGCTAGAACCTGTTCCATAAAGCAGTAATTATAACAAGAGAATTAGTGAAAATGTTGATAAAAAGAAACTAAATTCAAGAAGAGAATATTTCTCTTAACAAGCCCAATGAATTGATTTTCAGATTTTTTATCACATAAGTGAGCTTCAACTTGTATTGCGAAAGTATTGGGCATACCCAATCATTCATAATTTTTGTCACATTTCAAATCAAACACGAATGTCCCAAATCCCTTCGTTTGATTATGGGGAAAGGGAGAAGAATAAAAATGTTAAGCATGGAAAATTTTATCTAGAAAAAGAGGTGAGAAACATAGTAAAATCTGAAAGTATCCACTGAACCTTCAAACCAAATTAAAATTAGAATATAGAAAATTCTGGAAGCCACTGACACAATGGAAATACCCCATTTTATCAAGAGAAATAAAGACACGACAACTTTCCCTTTGCAGGTATGACTTGCTTTCTAATGCGTGGATACAAGCTGAAATGTGCAATAAGACAAGAATAAGAACATTAAAAAAGGAAACTTACTTTGTTTGTATCCTTGAAAGAATTTACACCAGGTAACCTATCTCCATCAGGTACAAAAACTTTGTCCATTACAATGTCTCCATTTTGAACTATCCGCAAACCAATTTTATTTTCAATCTTTGTAACCATCAGACCAGGGGCATTTTTCTTGATTATAAATCTGAAGGGCCAAAAAAGAACAAGAATCCATGAGAAAAAGTTATATGGGTAAAATAATTGCAAATCAAGTACAAAAATTGACATAAAAAGTAGTTGGCTTCTTCTTGCCGCCACCTTTCAGTTATTCCTAGTTTTTTTCTGAATAGTGCAAATGTATCAACTCTAGAAGTTAGAGTTGTTCAAATGATGTGAACCAGTGAAACTACTAGTAAAACGCATATTTTTTATAAGTAAATTTTGGATTTTAGTTGCTCCTAAATGCCTTTTTTCAGGCAGACTCAGCATGTGACATGAAAAAGAGGGAGGCGTGAGTCTAGGCCTAATGTGCAAACTGCTTACCATGGGAGGGGGGAAGAAAGGGCTTCTTGGAAGTATTGTGGACATGACAGAGAATTTAACCTTTCATGAGTACCACAAGGAGGACTACTCAGTTTGCTTCTTTCAGAAATTAATTCTAAAAGATATCGTTCTTACAGATGATAGTTAAATAAAGGGAAACATGTAATGCAAATATGTTTAAATTTATAAGTTTCAGTATCAAGTTGAGAAATGGGAAGTCTTCTGCATGTGTCATACATTTTTTTATATAAATACTTGACAATCATAGCAACAAATGATAGTGAGGAGCACTTATAGAACCTAGTACTTACCCATTTATTTCATTTGTAATTATATTCCTGGCAAAAATTACCAATAAATCAGCAAATGTGCTGTTTCCTATCCAGCGTTTTTTCCCCTCTATTAGCCAACCTCCCTCAACCTGGTTGTCTCAATGTCACATAACAATAAAAAGTTTAGATGGTAAACTGTGGCAAACTGGCAATTATTGGAAAGCCATTCCTACAGTCACAAATGACAGACAAGAGAGTGGAGAGTGCTAAACCTTTGTTGCTGTTGTTCTTAAACCACTGGCATCACTTCCATTTTCAGGCTCAGTCAAAGCCTACAGAATAGGAAAAGATTTGTTCGATTAACTGAAAATTAAGCACATGCTACAAAATTGATATCAAGTTCAATTACAACCTCCTTACCCAACAAGCGACAGTGTCGAGCTTAGCCAAGGAAGGTAAATATTTCTGCTTTTGCTCCTCCGATCCACATAGAGCTATTATTGAGGATCAATAGATATGAAATCTCAAACACTTAAGCACCTTATATGTAAACAAGGGTACTAACATACAGTTCCAAGAGTATGATAACTGAGAGGTAACTCCAAATACTTACCGATGGTGAGCATTGCCAGGGATGAATGCACCAGAATGAAAGTGGAACAACTTGCATCAACTCTGGCTACTTCAGCAACAGCAATAGCACTTCCAGTAATAGACAGACCAGGACACCCATAACCCTGATAGGCCAAAAACTCGGATATACTAAAACAATTTGATGTGGATTCAAGAGTTGAAACAGAAACAAAAAGCAAGTACCTTGATAGTACCACCAGCAATGCGCAAGTTACCAAGCTTTGGAATAACATCAAATGGAAACTCTGCCTTCTCCCAATACTGAAAAGGTAAAACTTCCAGATCAACAAACTTTAGAGGTTGTAGTTTAAACAAGCAAAAGACACACCATACACAAAATGAATCTTGAAGGTGAATTGGCAGCCAATACGAAGTCCACCTTTTCGTACACAAACATGTTTCATTTCCTTCAAATAGATAAGTGGGAGAAAAAATAGCACCTTTGTCATAATTGGAGCGATTTCTTTTTCCACGCACTGTCTCACTTTTTTTCTGAGAGCTTGCTCCTCGGGAGTCAATAGGTCGTTGAATTGATAGTAGTCCGAAACTGTAATTATCCAAAAGCAAATTTCAAGAATGGGAAAATAAACAAACAAACAAACAAGATGAAGGGTGACACTAAAGGACAAAAAGAAGTTATTTCAATACTCATGAGTGCAACTAATACCCTATGGCTACTAGATCCCGATGGTGCAGTAACTGGTGATCTTTAAAAGTACAAAGCAAAAATATTAGTGTACAGATTAATTAGTTAGACAGTCGTAAACATAACAACTATGTCTAATACACAGTTTTAAAAAAATAATAATAAAAATAAAACAAATGTAAGAGCAACAGCGAATGTTCCTCAAAATTATGACCTAAAATTTCCCAGGAAATGTGCAGTTCAGTACATTGTGAAGAAATGGAAGGAGTTAGACCAAATGTAAATGCATGAGCTAAAGCCTATCAGAAAAAAAGATGACAGTCGGAAATAGAACTAGAAGCAGTGGAGGTCAAACCGGAAGGAGGAAAGGTAGATGCAGAAGTTGCTTGAGGGAATGCAACAGAAACATCCAGCGCGGGTAAACCGAAGTAGGAACTTCTTGCATTCTTGTTCTTATCATCTGCAACATTTTCATCAATTTTACAGAAGAATAAAAATCCTAATAGTCAAAGAATAAGATTCAAACAACAGAAACGGATAATAATTAAACAACTCCCTAGGAAAAATCGCAATTACAACAAATCTCAGAAGCTCAACGTGAAGTAAAATGTTAATCGAGAATTTGTAGCGACCGACGAAAATAAAATGCATCGTTTCCCTCCTACAGGTACTCATCCAACATATTTAACATACTAATTTCCAAGGGGAAAATGCACAATCACATACATACTACCATCAAACTCTAAGGATTTTGAAAAATCGGAAATCAATCAAATAGATGAAATTGATCTTCATTCTGATATCCGACTCCACCATTACATGACATAGAGAAAACAAACTTGCTATAGCATGGATCAAGCATCATATCAAATGTAAACAAAAAATTTCAACTACAGATCTTTTAAATTCTTAGGAGAAACTCGTGAAAATAAGACTCAGGGTCAAGGAATCCAACTCACCTTGGCAATTCATTCTGGCGTCAACCGTCATGTTCTGAAGAAAAAGAAGCTACAAGACTGGAGTGAGCTTGAGAATTGAAACAAGTCTAGTATCTTGTTAATCGGGGATCGACAATGGAGAGAAGAAAGAAAGATGGAGGGAACTGAAAATGGGGGGACCGCCGATTCGAATCGGTAAATCGGACACGAATAAACCAAGTGGCTACTTCGCTGGATATGGATATCGGATAGAAGTTACGTGCACGCAATTTTAAGATATCCACTTTTTTAGTTCGTCCCGAATTAAGGTAAGTATGAACAGTGATAAATAAATGGATTTTATGATTGAATATAACAAAACCTAGTCTCTCTTTTTTAAGCACAATAAAACCTACGTTATTCTTATTACATAGTTTTATTTCCGGTTCCTCAAGTTTTCAATTGAGTTGGATCGAGCGAATTGGGATGAAAATAAGGATGAAAATAGATATGAGATAAACATCATTATGATGATTGGTACAAATTTTGTAATTTTAAACATAGAAATAAGCTATTTTTATACTTCCAATATACTTTATGATACTCATAAAAAAACTTTAGTTTTCTTCATGTCCACCTTCTCCTATCTTTTAATACATTTCTTTATTCTTTTAATATCTTATGTATTATTAAAATTAATTAATTTGAGTTAATTATTATATCAAAACTAATATTTAGTAATCATTTGGTTTTTTTATTTTTGTTTTTGAAAATGAAGTCTATTTCATCCACATTTCTTATAATAATTTTGCATCTATAATGATTAAATTCTTAACTAAATTCCAAAAACAGAATTAATTTTTTGAAGGCTACTTTTTTTAGTTCTAAAAATTTGGCTTGGTTTTTTTTAAGAAAAATAGATAACAAAGTAAAAAATTTGGAAGTGGAAGTAGTGTATATAAGGTTAATTTTTAAAACAAAAATAAAAAAACAAAATAGTTACCAAATGTGGCCTAAATTCTTAGTTTATAAAATTATAGTGTATGAATTTAATTACTCCAATTTAATAAATAATATATATGTGTGTGTTTAGTAAATTAGTTTACATATACACATATATTCACACTTGTTTTTAATAAACAATCAAGAATCCATGTAATAAAATTATCAATTAATTAATTAATTATATTTATAGTTAGTTAATGATCATTATGATTAATATAAATTCAATAATTATAATTAGTTTAATATTGGTTAATTAGAATTCATTAATTGTTATATTGATTAATACATCATAATTATATAAACTCATCAAATTAATCCCATCAAATTATGTCATCTAGTAACTTTAATTATAAAATATTCATTTTACAAATACTTGTAATTAATAGTTTAACTAATATTGTTAAGTAATTAATTTTTCTCAATTTATCAATTAATTTGTTAAATTTTTATAGAGTTTTCATGGTTAATTTTACAAATTAAGTACAAAAATTATTTATTTTCATAAAATTCGAATAACATTCCTATACACAACCAAACACAATATTCCTTTATTTCCAACAATCTTATTCTCATACTTATTATTCCTAGATGTTCTTAATTTTTAGGCATATATTAAATCTTAATCCAAATGACTTATAGGTGTATTTGGTATTTAAAATTTTAAGATGTAACTTTTTACTTTTAAATTTTTTAGAATAGGTTGAAAAAATCATCTAGCATTCTTTTTATTATTCTTTTTAATTCCTTTTTATACTCGTGAGTATCCACAGCATTTGAGTATAAACTCGTAAATATTAAATCCATGGGGCCACAATTAGGGAACTAACCAAGGAGACGATTAATATCCCACTACCCTTTCTTCCTATTGGCCCAATCTCAACCAACAATATCATGGGACAATAGAATTAATAGATCTCTAGATAAATTTAAAACACTTAGGATATGTTTGGGATAAAAACTCTCGTAGGTGTATAACAACCCACCTATTGCTACAGTAAATATTTTATATTCCCAATTAGTTATATTTGCTACAGTAATTACTATTTATTATAGTTCTTCCTGTTTGACATTCATAGTTTTTTTAATTCTTTACTACAGTATTTACTATTTACTTCTCAAACTAAAATAGTATGCACTTCAAACACATATTATTATAACTCAAACTAAAATAATCTACACTCCAAAGACAAACTATTATGACCTAACAACTTAAAGATTATAATAACCAACTCTTTATCTCTAATGCTCCTTAACGTGCACACCAAACATTAAATTTCTAATCTCATGAGGAAGAATACTCAAGGAGAGGTTGGCAAACCTCATATTATTAATTTTACATTGATTTTAGCTTAGGTGAACATTTTTTTTTCTAATAATATTGGACAATCGCCATTCCCTTTCAAGTTCTTCCCCCATCCCCTGTTATCTTATTCCATTGGGCACTTTGATGAAACCTAGAAGAAAAGACCTTTAAGAAGGCTTTTAACCTATCCAACCAAACCGAGGACAATACTAATTGTTGATTAATAAGAAGCTTGTGAGATAAGAATCTCAAATGAAAAAAGCATACAGATAAGGAGTTTTAATTTCTTGGCATATATTCGTTTAGTGTATACGGATATTAAATATTTTTAATTTAAATATCTAAGATAATTAATGTTTATATTTTGTATAGGCAAGATAATTAATATTAAAAGTTAAATAGTTGGGTTTGTTTCACCAATTTTATACAAAACTATAATTCATTAATTCATTAATTAAGAGAACCATTAATGTTGTCATAAATTAAATTTATTATTATTTAATATGTTTTTATATTATTTAATTATTTAATCATTAATTAAATTATTTTATTTATTTACTAAAAATAATAAAATGAATATAAATGAACTAGATTATTAATAATTAACAACAATAATGTATATTAAATAGTTGAATAAATATTAATGATAAATCTATTGATTGAAATTTATTAAGTCTAAATAATATATTTATATTTAATAAAATTAATAGTCGTTATTATATTAATTTATTAATTTTATTAATCTATATTTTTTTCCAAGTATATAAATTCTACTAGGATGGAGGGTATTAGAAAATACATGCCAAATGTGTTTTAAAACACAACACATTGAATAATCACATTTGAGGCTTAAAAAAGTGAAATACTATAAAATAAACAAAAATATTAAAATGTTTCTTTAAAAATCCATTACAAAACTTGCAAAACAAATATGTTCTAAGAGCTTTGGGGAAGACATTGAAAATTGAGAAGTTAGGTATGAAATTAAGTTTGGGTGTGTGATTTAGGACCGTTTGGATTGACTTGGGAAAAAAGTATTTTTCATAAAATTCATTTTTATTTAAACACTTTTGATAAAAATTTATTATAATACATTTGAAAAACCATTTTGAATGATTGTTAAATATTCCAATTTATTTCAAACTGACTTATTTTTTAAATTAATCACTTGCATTCCAAACACACCCTTAATTTTCGTTTATGGCTTGTTTGTTTTTGTGAGAATCTCGGTAACCAAATTCTTCCTATGCTTAATTATAGATGTCTGAGATTATAGATACCCAAATTTGTTTTATATAAAAATATTTTTACAGACTCAATCCAATTGTTCGGGTTGTAAGTTTTTTCAACCCAAATAATTATTATTAAATAATGAACCCAACCTAACCATGAAATTTGGATTGGGTTGGTTCGGGTTATTTTGTTCAACTATTTAAATTTTTGTTAAAAATAAGTAAAATGTTAACATGTAAAACTCTATTTAATTATTTTCAAATATTAAATTAAGATTAACAATTGAATTTCAATTTATATTAAGAAAATTTTCTTTTCAAAGTGTTGAAATTTTGTTTTTAAGAGCTTTTGGAGAATGAATTGTACAAAAAATACAATGAAATTAAATAAAACTAAAATTAATATATATATATATATATATAATCGTATCATAAGTAAAAAACATATATTTTAAAATTAATTATATAATTCAGGTTTGGGTTATTTAGTGAATCCATGAATCAATCTAATTCATAAAAATTTGATTTATTTGAATCAAATAGCTCAAAATGAGTTTATAACACAACTCAAACCGTACGAGTTGGTTTGGATTGATCAGATTTTTCAGGTCATTGATTTTTTGAACATCTTTGAATACCTTCGATTTACGTAATGTTCTAAAAACGTCAATTATGACTATTCATGTTTTTATTAATTTAATATTATGTTTTAAAATAAGTTTAATTTATAAATATCTTAAAAATAATTTCAATAGTAGTACAAGAACATATTTGTATTTATTAATTTAACATTATGTTTTAAAGTAAACTTAATTTATAAAAATTTTAAAGATAATTTCAATAATAGTATACGAGAAAAAAGTTGCTAAATATAGAAGTTTTGCATCGTAAATAAATATAGAATTGATGGTGTATCGAAATTCCCTACATACTATATACAAATGAGTTTTATGTTTTATGAATGGAGAATGGAGCCCTAATTTTAAGTAACGTCACCCATTCATAAAACAAAGTTGTATGTA
This sequence comes from Benincasa hispida, assembly GCF_009727055.1. Taxonomy (NCBI): domain Eukaryota; kingdom Viridiplantae; phylum Streptophyta; class Magnoliopsida; order Cucurbitales; family Cucurbitaceae; genus Benincasa; species Benincasa hispida. The sequence continues at coordinate 50,753,575 of NC_052359.1, forward strand.
GTGTATTTGGATAGATGTCGATTTCATATTTGTTCATATTTTGTGCACATGTACATACAAATTCAACAAGAAGTAAAGTAGAGGAAGAGTCCGCTTCGGTTGACTTGAGAATTTTTTTTTTTAAAAAAATTAATTTTTATTTAAATTTTTGGATAAAAAATAGTTTAAAATATGCTTCAAATGCTATTTTGAGTGTTTTTTAAATATTCTAATTTTTTCTAAATGATTTATTTTTTAAATTAAATTCTTAAAAATGTATTTCAAACCTACCGAAAATGTGTATCTTATTTAACTTTTAATTGTGAAAATCATTTTAGAAAAGTTGAAATTATTTTCAAGTAACATTTCGAAATAGTTATTGAGATGTATTTCGAACCATATTTATGAATAGAGTTTAACTAGAAAATAAGCTCAAAATTTTGGTTTTCCAGCAAATAGAAACGAAACTCGCTCAATTGCGTTTCCAAAAGGGAAAGAGAAAAAAAAATGGGAGAAGAGAAGAAGCGATGATTGACGCTAGTGGTAAGTGGCCAGCGACAAAGACCCCATCAGATAGGAGAGAAGAGAAGGCCACGGATGAAGATGACGGAGAGAAAGGAAATTTCAACTAAATTAGAGTTTAGGGTTTGAAGATTCTAACATATAAACTTTTTACTTTTTGATCGCTAGCACGTGTTTGTTGAGCTAGATCATTTTGGTCAAATTTTAAAAAAAATCAAAAGAAATTTTTAACTTTTACATTTTTTGTTTATCTATTTATGACTTTAAAAATACTTTATAGATATTTAATTTAAGTTTATGTCGATGTGATATCTAAACTTTCAATTTTGTGTTCGATAAATTCATAAATGAAAAAATACTCAATTTTAAAGAATAGGCATTTATTCCTTGAGTTTTAAGGAATAAGTTTAAAAGGTCTTTATACAAATAAATTCATTAAATTTAAATAGAAAATTTATTAAATGACTTATGTGACAATGACTTAAAAAGTAAAAATATATATTTAATATTTCCCTGTTCTCTCTCTTCTTTCTCCCCTCACTCTACTCCTTGTTCTTTTTCATCCATCTCCATTGCCAAATCTTTGGAAAGAAATAAAAAAATCCTAACTTCTCCGCCACACCCATTATCTCAAAGGTTTGAGACGGTACGATGATCTGCTTTATAATCATATGGTATGTTCAGTTCGTTTTTTGTCATAATAGAAAAAGCAGCTTCAAGAAAGAATAAAAAACTCAAAGTGGATTATGTATAATGTTTCTATCTAATACACATTTATAGTTTTCTAATTTCCTCAATGTCTAAATTTGAGTCTTTCTTGAGTTCTTCATGCTGGGAGTTTCGTATGTTATACTCGTAAATTTGTATCTTTATATTAGAAATCCTCCATGGTCAGCCATTAAAGTGCACTAGAGATGTGAATCATGACATTTTTTACGAGTCAAATTAATTGGTATTTTACTATAATGAGAGGGACATGGGAGCTCGTAGAGCTCACTTAACCAAACAAGGCATCGATTCTTGCGGAGGCTCTCCCTCTTTTCAAGTTTTTCCCTTATCAAGCACTGTTTGTCATCTCTTGATCTTGTCTTGCTCTAGTTTAAGCTTCTTTTCTGTATAGAAAATGGAGGGGGGGGGGGGGGGTTAGTTCTTTCCAAAGATTCGTTAATAGAGAGGGAGGAGAAAGAAGAAAAAGGAGAGAGAGGGGAGAAAGAAGAAAGGAGAGATCAATATTAAAAACATATTTTTATTTTCCAAATCATCTTGCCACATAAGCCATTTAATAAATTTTTGTTGGAAACGGTAGGACCCTCAAAATGACAAACAATAAACGGTCAAGGCACGGCGGTCAAGCAAATAGCAAAAACCTGCAAAACAGAAACTCGTTATATGCTAAGTCGAGAGACGTTTCGCGGCTCTACCTAAGTGTGCAAGCAGGTCTGAAGATTTTCCACGTTGTCTCCAGTATAAAACAACCAAAAGAAACCCGATCAAAAATGCACCGTTACCGACCGACTAGAACACGCACCCTTTCTAAACCCACTGCTCGAAAAACTAAAATGGAAGAGTCAGGAGAGGAAGAATGGAATGAAGTGAAAAATGAATTGTGTATTCGAACTGCTGAAGGCCACGCCTTTTATAGGCCTTCAGCATGGAACGGTAAGGAGTGAAAAAGGCGGTGAACCTCAGAACATGCACGGACAAAATGCTTGCACGCGGACGAAGCGGAACGGGGAGGACCTTTTCCTTTCTTTTTTTCTTTCGGTTAAAAGAATAAAAT
>NC_052359.1:50755860-51019191 GCF_009727055.1 Benincasa hispida
ATAAATATAATAATATTTTTATTAAAAATTAATAATCACACACACGCGCGCCTTGCCCCGCTTCGCCCGACCAATGGTGGCACGTGTGTGGGACATCCACCGAACCCACATTGGTCTATCTCCTCACTTCTTCCAAAATATGGGTACCCCATAGGGCCCAAACCCAAAACTCAAGATTGGAGTACATAAGGGAGGCTTCCAATACCAATTTTTCCAATGTAGGATTCTCCAACCAAAAGGTTGGTTCCCTCTTGTTTTGAAAGTTAAATTTTCACCCAACAATCCTCCATTTGGAAATTTAATCAAAAAAAGAAAGAGAGAAAATATTTTCATTGAGCAGTTTCAGTCTAGACAACACTGTGCATAAGTAAAGGTGTCTTACAACTTGAACTTTTATATAATATAGATGATTCAGAATATACCAGAGTAGCCCTAGGTTTTGAACTCCAGCATCTCACACAGAGTGTCATTAGGGTGTAGTACAAAAGCCCGTGCTTTAAGGCCTAGCACGTGTATCCCGATTTAGTGAATGATCTAGAGAGTTTGCCTAAAAACTCCATAGGAAGCGACCCTCACTTCCACATTCACACAGGTGAGTTTATTAAGAGTACTCCTGTAGCTAGGTACCCCACTTGTCATCAAGTATACATCTCATTAAGAACTGAGTTCAACCTTTCTTACGCTTCAAGATATCATGCTCAGACTATAAGTCATAGGAATGGAAATCTGTGTTTGGTTGAGCATGATTCACTATATATCACTCGTGATCAGTTATTACCCGTTGAACTTGTTTCTTGGGATCTCCAGTCTACAAGTTGAGTTTTCCTCATTGTGAATCATCTTTCTATAGGCATGAGTCCCATCCTTTCTGAGGTTCTGAAAACCTTTTCTTTGGCCAGTCCTTTCGTCAAAGGATCTGCCAAGTTTTCATCAGTCCGTATGTGATCCACTCTAACTGCACTAGTAGTGAGAAACTCTGTAACGGTACTGTGCTTACGACATATTTGATGTCTCTTTCCGTTGTAGTAACGGTTCTGAACTTTTACGATTGCTGCAGTACTATCGCAATGGATCAATATGGCTGGTACTGGCTTTTCCCATAAAGGAATCTCTGATAGAACACTTCTAAGTCAACTTGCTTCTTCACTAGCTGTCTCTTATACACATCTAGATGTGTATAAGAGACAGGTAATAACAGTTCTGAACTTTTACGATTGTTGCAGTACTATCGCAATGGATCAATATGGCTGGTACCGATTTTTCCCATAAAGAAATCTCTGATAGCAAACTTCTAAGCCAGTCTGCTTCTTCATTAACTGTCGCTAGTGCTATTATTTTTGACTCCATCGTAGATTGGGCTAAAATATTATATTTCTTGGACTTCCAAGAGACATCTCTGCCAGCTATATTAAAGATATAGCCACTTATAGCCTTTGAATCATCCGGAAGAGAGTTCCAATCAGCATCGCTGAACCCTTCCAGGATAGCGAGAAACTTATGATAGTGTGATCCTAGGTTTTGGGTTTTCTTTAAGTATCTCATTACCCTTTCTATAACATTTCAATACTTTTTGCTAGGTCTGCTTGTAAACTTACAAAGTAATCCTACAGCATAAGCTATGTCAGGCCTAGTGCAGTCAGCAACGTATCTAAGACTGCCTATGATGCTCGCATACTTCGATTGATTAACACTGTCACCAGTGTTCTTGAACAACTTGACACTAGGGTCATAAAGAGTGGAGGCTGAAAGTAATATATTTCTTTAGAATCTTTTCTATATAGTGAGATTGATCCAAAGAAATTCCTTTTTCAGACCTATTTACTTTTATGCCTAATATTACACTAGCTTCTCCTAAGTCTTTCATGTCGAAGTTTGCACTCAATATTGATTTTACATCATTTATGACGTGCAAGTTCGACCCAAAGATCAATAAATCATCTACATATAGACACAAGATAGTGCAGAGGTTATTATCAAACTTATAGTAGATGCATTTATCACTTTTATCGACCTTGAAACCTTTAGATCGGATAAGGTTGTCAAATTTTTCATGCCACTGCTTAGGAGCTTGTTTTAGTCCATAAAGAGATTTGTCTAATTTACACACCTTATTTTCTTGACCATGGACAACAAAACTCTCAGGCTGTTCTATGTAAATCTCTTCTTCAAGTTCACCGTTTAGGAAAGCGGTCTTTACATCCATCTGATGTACTACGAGGTTGTAAAGGGCAACGAGAGAGAACATGACACAGATTGAGGTAATTCTAGTGACAGGGGAGAATGTGTCAAAGAAATCTACATTTTCTCTTTGTCTAAAGCCCTTTGTTACTAACCTAGCTTTAAATTTGTTGACAGTCCCATCAGGTCTAAGTTTCCTCCTTAAGATCCATTTGCACCCTATTGTTTTACAGCCTGGGGGTAGATCTACTAAGTACCAAGTCCTATTTGACTCAAGCGAGTCCATCTCATCATGTATGGCTTCTTGCCATAGGTTGACATCTACTAAGGGCAGGGCAGATTCAGATCTTTAGGGTCTTCTTATACATTATAGGTCAGGAAGTCATTTCTGAAATCTTTGGCGATTCTAGCTTTTTTGCTTCTTCTAGATTCTGGGTCAATTTCCTCTCTAGGGTTAGGGTTTCCTACTAGGGTTAGACCACTTGATCCAGACCAAATTTTTCTTCAAAGAAATCGGCATCATTTGACTCAATGATCATTTTGTTCACTAGATAATAGAACCTGTAGGCTTTACTATTTAAGGCATAACCTATAAAGACACACTTGTAAGCTCTACTATCCAACTTTCTCCTTTTTGGGTCTAGAATCCTTACAAAGGCTAGACAACCCTATGTTCTAAAGTAGGACAGGTTTGGTTTCTTATTCTTGAGAATTTTGTAAGGTGAGGTTTTGTTTTTAGACTTTGGGATTCTATTTAGAACATAACACATGGTAAGGATGATTTCACCTCACCAATAAGACGCGGTTTCTAAACTAAGCAAAATAACAACTACTAGCTCAGCTAAAGTTCTATTTTTCCTTTCGGCTTAGGAGAATAAGGTGCGGTGTTTTTGTGTATTATTCCATGTGAGTTAAAGAACTCATTAAAACTGTCTGAGTTGTACTCGGTTCCCCTATCACCACGAAGTCTTTTAACATTTTTATTAAACTGATTCTCTAATTTAGAAACAAAAAGTTTGAAGGCATCAAAAGCATCACTTTTGTTTTTCAGCAAGTATACAAAAGTAAAATCAGAGCAGTCGTCAATAAAAGTAATGAAATATCTTTTACTGATCCTAGTCAAGATGCCATCAAATTCACATACATCAAAATGAATCAAATCTAGAGGCTCAGAATTCCTAAATATAGATTTATGCGGAGTTTTAGTAATTTTAGCTTGACTACAATAATCGCATTTATCAAAATCATTCGTGGATAACTTAGGTATCATTTCTAGCCTAATCATGTTACTAATTAAGTTCTTATTCACACGACAGAGTCTAGCATACCAAATATTCATAGAACACAGCATATACACAAAATATTTCATTTTATTAAGGTCTAAATTTAATTTGAACATTCCTTTTGTTACATGCTCTTTCCCTACAAATATATTATTTTTGGTAAGGGTATATAGATCTGCCCCTATAGTTCGAGTAAACTCGGCTTTGTTGAGGAGATAGCCCGAAACCAAATTCTTTCTTATCTCCAGAGTGTGCAGAACATCCTTCAATGTGAGGGTCTTCCCAGAGGTAAACTTCAGTTTCACCTGGCCAGTTCCAACAACTTTCATGGAGTGGTGATCTCCCAACGATGCCTGTTCCTATAGTTCCTAGCCATGTGCCCAGGTTTATTAGAATTAAAGTAGAGGAACTATACCGTTTCTCCTGAAGGGGGCTTCTGTTTTTTCTGTTGCTGGTTGCTGGAGCCACGGTTTTGACCTTTTCTCTTTGTCCCCTTAGATTTTTGGTCAGGTTTTACCATGACAGAGGCGGGTTTCCCAGGTACTGCATTCACCTTCTCCCTCTGGTCTTGCTTCCGAGCTTCCTCCTCGATCCTTATCCAGGTTATAAGACTTTCCAAGGAGTACTCCTTGGTCTTATGCCTCAAAGTGTTCTTAAAGTCCTTCCACAAAGAGGATAGTTTATCAATAATAACAACAACTTGGAATTGTTTGTTTAGAAGCATACCTTCAATAAATATCTCGTGGGCTATCTTCTGAAGTTCATGGGATTGGGCCTCCACGGATTTGTCACCATCATCTAGAACTTGAGATAACGACTAACAACATATTTCTTCGACTCGGCCTCCTCAGTGTCGTACTTTTTTTGCAAGGCATCCCAAACCCCCTTCACTGTCTTCATTGTACTGTAGTAGTCATACAGATCATCAATCAAACCATTTAAAATAAAATTCTTACAAAGAAAGCCCTTCTCCTCCCAGTCAGTAGCTTCTTTTATTTGCTATTCAGTTGGTTCTTCTAAAGGAACGATCGGTTTAGCTCTGGTACAAGTTTCGACAACTTTCTTGACGGTGAGAAAGAACAACATCTTTTGCTTCCACCACTTGAAGTTCGTCCTTTGGACCAGAATGGACGGTTGAGGTCAGATATCATAATGTCATTGTTGCTATTGAGAGCCATTAATGATGTGGCGGATTCGTCTTAAAATTGTTGGAAAAGGCAAGACCCTCAGAACGATAAACAGTAAACGGTCAAGGCACGACGGTCAAGCAAAGAGCAAAAACCTACAAAACAGAAACTCATTATAGGTTGAGCCATGGAGCTCGCTCTCTTTAAGACGTTTCGCGGCTCTGTCCAAGTGTGCAAGGAAGTCCGAAAATTTGCCACGTCGTCCCCAAAATAAAACAGTCAAAAGAAAATCGATCGAAAATGCACCGTTACCGACTGACCAGAACACACACCCTTTCTAAAACCATTGCTCGGAAAACTAAAATAGAAGAGTTAGGAGAGGAAGAATGGAATGAAGTGAAAAATGAATTGTGTATTCGAACTATTGACCTCAGAACATGCACGGATGAAATGCTTGCATGTGAATGAAGCGGACGAAAGCGAACGAAGTGCAACGGGGCTCCCTTTTCCTTTCTTTTTTCTTTTGGTTAAAAGAAAAAAAATATTTTTATTAAAAATTAATAATCACACACATGCGCCTTGTCACGCCCGCCCGACCAAATGACAACACGTGAATGGGACGTCCATTGAACCCATATTGGTCTATCTCCTCACTCCCTCCAAAACATGAGTACCCCTTGGGGCCCAAACTCAAAACTCAAGATTAGAGTACATAAGGGAGGCTTCCAATATCAAATTTTCCAATGTGGGATTCTCCAACGAAAAGGTTGGTTCCCTCTTGTTTTGAAAGTTAAACAATTTTCTATTTAAATTTAATGAATTTATTTGTAGAGGGACTTTTTAAATCTCTTCTTTAAAATTGAGGAACTAAACTAGCTAATTTGAAACATGAAGGCCAAGTGTACCTATTCTTTAAATCTTAGGGACCAAAAAGACATTTTTTCCATTCCTAAATGTTTAAATTTGTGTCTAATAGGTTTATTCCATATTTGATTAAATCATGAAGGTTCATAATATATTAATTTATATCCTCTATTACGGTTAAAAAAACGTGTGAGACTTATAATATTATTAAGTAAACCTCTAACTTTCATAAGTGAATTTGGATTCTTAATTAATAGGATTCTCTTTAAAATCGCTTGTGCATCGATTCTAGTTGTCCATTTTGGTTAATCCAGCAGTTGAACAAACATACACCATGTGTAAGATTTTGATTCGCATGAGATGATTTTCAAAGGTAATGTTAACAAAAGGTCTAAATATTTAGTCATTTATGACAATTTAGGAGTTTAATTGATACAATTACAATTCTTAGCTAATGGCTTTAGAACAAAATTTGAAGAATAATGTAATTAAATTTGATATACTCACACGAACGTTTAGGAGTCATTTGGGCCCTCAACTTTTCTTAGATGATAGCCCACTCAATGTTTGGGTCTCACTATTATAACTCATGGTCAGCTACAATATAAAACTGTTTGAAAACCCTCATTACATATTAAAATAATTTGTACTCCAAATAAAAACTATTATAATCCCGATGTTAGGGTCTAAATATATTTAATGATGAATTTTGTTTAAAAGTATTTATTTCGTGTAAGGAAATTCGTTTCTTTTCTCTTTTTAGAGGAAATTCGTTAATAATCCACTCCATTTGGATTTCAGTGTTCTTGTCAATCTAGTGAATCTCATGTGGTTAAGTTTAGGATTTATACCTAGATTACTTCCCCAAGGCCTTGGCTTTCATTTCAATTTACTCATCAAATGGATAGTAATAGTGAGTTTTACAGTTCTATAAAAGGGGAACATGTTTTTTTTCTTCCCGCATCATATGCAAAGAAAATTGGCTTTTGAAGTCTCTCTCATTCTTTTTTTTTTAAAGCTTAATCGATGTTTTTAATATTTAAATAAATAATAATGGCGGTTGTTTATTATCTAGCTATGATGTTAATGGGTCGTACTAAAAATGGAAAAAGTGCAACTGAAAATAATATTCTTGAAAAAGAAGCATTCACGTTAAGAAAAAATTTATCCGACATTACAAAAACTTCCACCTTGGAGAGATGTGTTTGGAATGATGGTCAAGTAATTCATGTCATCGACACTCCCGATAAGAAGTTGCTAGTTAAGGCTTTGCTTGATAGCGATTATTTAGGTTCCTTTTAATAACTATTTCGGCTGGGTTTGATAATTATTTGATTTTTAATTTTTAATTTTTGAAAATTGTGTTTTTTTAATAAATTTCTTATCATAGTTTTCCTATTTTTATGTAGAGTAGTTGAATTCGTAGCTAAATTCTAAAATTAAAACAAGGTTTTAAAATTTTTTTATTTGATTTCTTAATATATTGGTAGAAAGGAGCATCTTAATTTTCATAAGCAAAAAAAATCAACAATCAAATAGTCATCGAAAGTGGCCTTAGTTTTTTTTTTTTAATTTTTTGTTTTTCTAAAATTAAACTTATAAGCACTACTTGCACCTATTGTTTTCTATGTTTTGTTGTATTCATTTTAGAAGTATTTTTAAAATCAAAGCCATTGTAGAGGGAAAAAAATGAAAATTTTGAATTTTGTTTTTGCTTTTGAAAATTAATTTGCTAAGAATTCTATTATTTACCTTGGAAACATAAAAATCACGAGTAAGAAATTAAGAGAAAACAAGCACAATTTTAAAGAAACAAAATGGTTATTAAAGAAAAACTAGGAGAAAACAAACATAGTTTCAGAAATAGAATGATTACCAAATAAGATGTTAGTTTTTATATATTGATTTTTGAGAATTAAGCTTATAAAGACTATCACTACTCATGATTTTCTTGTTTTGGTTTCTATTTATTAGGAGGATTTTCAAAATCTTCAAAACTTGGTTGTGTTTTTGGAATGATGGCAAATTATCGGTATATTGTAGTCTTTTACTCATATTTTGGCACATCGTTATATAATATATTATTTTAATTCATATGTCTTACACAAATTCTTAAATGTTTTTCTATAACAAAACAATGAATAAAGTAGTATGAAAGAACTTTCATATATATTGTAGAACAAATTTTTTTCTCATATTATTGCAGTACTAGATATTTTCCTGAATTAGACTAAAAATTCAAATATTTGTTAATTAGGAAAAACAAAAACTATGACAAAGAAATTATAAGAAAGTAAGTACAATTTGAAAAAACTAAATGGTTATCAAATGAGAGTCTAATCAATTAAACTTGATTATAAGTCTATACACATGTGTAAGAATTGATGCATAAAAGATTTTCAAGGATAATCTTTGATAAAAACTGTATAATTTGATTCACTTAGGACATTTTATAAGTTTAATGGATTAAATTATAAGTATTAGCCTATATTATAACTTAATTGATTATAATAATTCAACCATTAATCCAATAACAATATATATGTATATATATCAAACTACTCGGAAAGAATCAATGAAAATGAGTGATTACCTTAGAACAATGAAAAACATGCTGATAACTTAGAGCATACTGGCAACCCGATTCCACTTCGGTCACTGGTATCACAAGTTTTGATAGGATTAGATGAAGAGTACAACCCTATTGTAGCCACGATTCAAGGAAGAGTAGAAACAAAGTGGGCTGATCTGCATTCGAAGTTGCTAAGCTTTGAGAAATGACTTGAACTACAGAACACCAGCAAGGCAGCCTCTTTAGCAATCCTAACACTCACAATGGAAACAAGCAGCAGAACAACCCTAACACTCGACCTCCTTTTCAAAACAATGGACAAAGGGGAAATGGGCGTGGTCGAGGCAGGGGTCGATGGAGTGGTGCCAATAACAACAGACCCACTTGCCAAATCTGCTTCAAACAAGGCCACACTACGCTCACTTGTTACAAACTACTCAACAGAAACTTCACTCCTAATCAAAATATACCACAGAACAACAGAAGTCAAGCTCCAAGGTAGATGTTTGATAACCAACACTTACCACTCAATCGAGCCCTGATGGTAGCCTAAACCAATCCCTTCTTGGCCACTTCTGAGTCTGTTGCAGATCCCATATGGTATATGGATAGTGGGGCTTCCAATCACGTTACTAGTGATCCAAACAGCATGACTTACTCATCTGAATATGGAGGTACTGAAAAAGTGACAGTAGGTAATGGAAGTACTCTTCCTATTTCTCATATTGGTTCTTGTTCCTTAGTGACAAACAATGGTTTGGTTAACTTGGAAAATGTTTTATGTGTACATGAAATAGCTAAGAATCTAGTTAGTGTTTCAAAATTAGCTAAGGATAATAAGATGGTTATTGAATTTCATGATGATTGCTGTTTTGTTAAGGATATCCATACGGAAAGTGGTGCCGAATGGGGAACTCAATGAAGGACTATATAGGTTGAAGACAACGAGAGTCGCTGGCAGTCTAGTGAAATCAAATAGTTCTTGCTTGACAAAGGATGGTAAAACAATGGCTTGCTTTACTGTTACTTAAAGTTGTAGTGTCAATGTAGTTGTGTCCAAGGAAATTTTGCATAGAAGACTTGGACATCCATCTTTAAAAGTTATGAATGATATAGTTAAAAAGTGTAAACTGCCAGTGAAAGTCAATGAAGTTTTTGTTTTCTGTGAAGCATGCAAGTATGGCAAGTCTCATGCTCTTCCCTTTTCAAACTCCTCATCTCATGCATCCTCACCTTTTAATCTAATACATTCTGATTTATGGGGTCCTGCATCAGTAATGTCATTTGATGGTTATCGCTACTATGTTCACTTCCTTGATGACTTTAGTAGATTTCCTTGGATATATCCGTTAAAGTTAAAAAGTGATACCTATGCTACTTTCTCTCACTTTCTTAATATGGTGAAAACTCAGTTTGGAACCACTATAAAAGTTTTTCAATCAGATAATGGAGGAGAATTTAAAAGAATACATCAACTGTGCAATACTCTAGAAGTTAAATCAAGATTGTCTTGCCTATATACATCTGCAGAAAATGGCAAGGCCAAAAGGAAACATAGAAACATTGTTGAAATGGGTTTAACCCTACTAGCTCAAGCGTCAATGCCCTTACGTTTCTGGTGGGATGCCTTCTTGACCTCTACTTTCATCATTAATGGCCTGCCCGTACAAGTTCTAAAAGGAAAGTCACCAATGGAAGTACTTATTCATAAATAGTTGAAATTTTCTAAACTAAGAACTTTTGGATGTGCTTGCTGCCCTTACTTACGACTGTACAACAACCAAAAGTTTCAGTACAAATCAGAAAGATGTGTGTACTTAGGGCCGAGTCCGGTTCACAAAGGCCATAAGTGTCTCACTCAATCGGGAAAGATTATAATATCAAGGCATGTTGAATTTGATGAAAATTTCTTTCCTTTTGTTTCAGGTTTTACAGCTGAATCAGTGTAGCCCCAACCTACTGCTTAGACATCCCTCATCTATCCACCACTACCATGGTATGACCAATCTCCTTACTCTTTACCTTTACCAGTCAGTCCTTCAAATCCTCCATCAATAATAAACCTTCCAATCCCATCTAACAGCCCAAATCAAACCCCTTCCAGGCATATATCAAACTCCTATCTGACTGCTCTTTCCACCCCATCATCATCCAAATCAATATTTTCATCTCCTGTCCAACCACACACCTCCCATCTGCCTCAAATATCATCCTTGCTGCCCATGTTCAGTCCCTCTACCTTTTCCTCTACCAACTGCTCCAATCCATCATCTCCCGATGGCCCAAATTCCTGTACACCGTCTGCACCCCTTGGCCATTCTATGATCACTCGTGCCAAGGCTGGAATACTCAAGCCAAAAATCTGGATGAAAAAGGCCACAACTCGCGATTGCACTCTCACTAAACCTACAAGGATTAATGATGCACTGGCCACTCCGGCTTGGAACAATGCCATGGATTTGGAAGTTCAAGCTCTAGCCAAGAACCATACGTGGGATCTAGTACCAGCTCCTCCTCACAAAAAAATTGTTAGCTGTCGGTGGGTGATAACGGGCAAAAATGCACATTATTACAGCTGCAAAGATATAAAACAATGAAGGATTACGACGGTAAAAATATATAAAATTGCATCCAAAAGCATTAAGTTTAGAACATTGTGATCGCATGCGTCCATCGCATTAAAACAGCTAATTTATGTATTTTGTGCAGGAAAATGCGTTGGCGCAAGGTGAAATTGTGATCCAAGGAAATTAGCGTCCGAACACATAAAAGATTGCGACGCAAGGCTATGCGATCGTTTGCGTTCGCGAAAATCTGCTCAAGAAGGCGGCCACATAGAGCCAGCACATCAAGGCGAAAGCTTAATAAATCACGATGGGACATGAAGCTGATGACAGTCGATTCTGAATTAAGTTGACAAGCCGTTAACGACACACTTTAGCAAGTACACTCAACTTTTCGGTGATAATTATTTGGTGCATCAGACAGAGAATTAATTACATCCCATCAGTGCAATCATTTGAGAGAAAAAGCTCTTCACCCTGAAGCTCTATAAATACGGAAGGCCAACTTCGTTAAAGAAGTTCAGAGAGTTCACCATATAGAAGATAGTTAGCCTTATTCATAGTTTTCTTATACTTAGAAGGTGGAGGCGAGAGAAGAGAGAAGACGCCGAAAGATCATCTTGGTCAGCTCGAGAGAGTGCCAGGGAGCATGAAAAATAGAGAGAAGGCCGACTCTTGCGAAAGCAAGAATATCTTTTGAGTAGAGTAGAGAAAAACAGTGTAAAAGCCTTGGGAAACAAGAAATTGCTATCAGGCTCCTTATCTTATTTCACATTGTCATTCTGTATTTCGATTTCATTTATATAATTGAACCTGCATTTCTACATCTGTTCATTCTCTTTATAATATGCATGAGTAACTAAACTTTCGAATGGGTTGAGAAGTACTTAGCTAACATGACCTAGGATCTTCATTGCATGCGATCATCTTGTCTTATGTTGCGTCCATCACACCTTTAGAGCTACTCGAGAGAGAGTCTAAAGAAAGAACCTAAGACTTGAGAGAGTTAGGTTGGAATCTAGACTTGAGAAAACAAGATTAGATCTGCATAGGTAAGAGATAGAGACTTAGAGATAAGCTTTGTTTGCTAACATGCATCGCATGCACCCTAGAAATAGGATATGGTAGTATGCGGTCGCTTTGTGTATGTGTATGTCATTCATCATCACATAGACAAGAATAGAAGCTTAGACATAAGTCCTATAGACATCATCGCACACATCGCATGCGTTCTAAAACTAGAAGCTATAGCATTTGCATTGAGAAATGACTTGCTGTTGTATGTATGTAGCATGATTGCATAACATGAACACAATCTTAGGAAGTGTTAGTTAAAAATCTTCTCAACCCTGTTCCCTTGCATACTCATTGTACTTTCATATTATTAACTCTTTTCTCAAATCCGCCGCATAGACTATATTACTTTAAAAAACATACCAACCAACACATTGCTTTATTTGTACCGCAAAGAGATCTGAAATCACCATCGCATACTATTTTTTTTAGTCTCTGTAGTTCGACCTTGGGCTTACCAAGCAACTTAGTAGGGTTTATACTTGGATCTTGTTAAGAAAACTTGCATGCACAACGCATATTCCACCATCGCATTCTACACCATTACTTTATCGCATTAACCACACATTAAGTTTTTGGCGCCGTTGCCAGGGACTACGACAGTCCTAACAGTAACTTTTTTAATCTTCTTTGCAGACTCTCCATCTTTGTGCACTTCTTCTCTTTAGGTAAGGGAAGAAGCGGGCGTCGATGAGCGAAGGACAAAAGCCCGAGCTCATTTACGACCCAGAGATTGAGAGAACTTTCCGAAGAAGAAGGAGAAACAACCACCAACGTCAACAAGAAAAAGATCTAAACATGGCGGAGCAACTAGAAAATGGAGCACCAAATGCAAATAATATCATAGAAAACCCCATCCTATTGGCGAACGACCGCAATAGGCCCATCTGGGACTATGTGTCGCCCTACCTCTATGATTTCTCATTAGGAATCATGAGGCCAACTCTTGACGGATTAAGGTTTGAAATGAAATTGGTGATGCTGCATATGATTCAAATTGTCGGACAGCTTGGTGGTAGGCATGGCGAGGATCCGCACACCCACCTCTGAAGTTTTATCGAGATTTGCAATATGTTTGTGTTCCCTAACATCTCCACTGAGGAGGTTTGATTAACATTGTTCCCATTTTCGTTGTGTGACCAGGCACGGAAATGGGATTATTCTTTCGAACCTGGGGAGATTACATCATGGGAATAAGAAGTTGAGAAGTTCATGAAGAAGTACTTCCTCCCAATGAAGAAAGCCAGAAGGAGGAAGTTGATCATCAATTTTGAAGAGGCTATTGACGAATCGCTCAGTGACGCCTGGGCGAGGTTTAAGAGGCTGGTAAGAGATTGCCCGTATAATGGCTTACCAGATTGTTTACAGATGGAAATTTTCTACCACGGATTAAACCCTGTATCGCAGATGGCTGCCAATGCGGCAGCAGCTGGAGGTCTGCTTAATAAGACATACGATGAGGCCAAGAATATACTTGATCAAATTTCTAAAAATCATGAAGACTGGAGAGAAAGCGATCAAAGATTAAGAATCAAAGACAGTGATGCAAATAATGGGGCCATCGCATCCCTTCAAAACCAAATGACTGCGATGATGAATTTGATACAAGGAATCGCAATCAGTAGCCCAGGAACGCATAGTGGGCAAGTTAACGCAATCAACCAAACGGCCGCAAGTTGTGTTAC
The DNA here is from genome assembly GCF_009727055.1 of Benincasa hispida. Taxonomy (NCBI): domain Eukaryota; kingdom Viridiplantae; phylum Streptophyta; class Magnoliopsida; order Cucurbitales; family Cucurbitaceae; genus Benincasa; species Benincasa hispida. The sequence goes on from NC_052359.1 coordinate 50,769,208, forward strand.
TTGCGGTGAAGGCCATCCAATGGAGAAATGCCCGAGGAACCCACAGTCAGTCTATTTCGTGAAAAATAATCTGTTTTCCAATACGTACAACCCTGGGTGGAGAAACCACCCTAACTTTGCATGGAAAAATCAACAAAAAAATTTTCAATCAGTGGCGCAAAAAGAAGGGCCACAAGGATTTTTCCCGCGAACAAACGGTCAAACGCAAAACCAAGCCAGCAGTTCGCAGGCGCTGCAAACTTCATCTTTGGAGAGTTTGCGGAAGTAATATATTGAAAAGAATGAAACAGTGCTTCAGAACCAAGCGACGTCTATCCGCTATCTGGAAATTCAAATAGGACAGATTGCGGACGAACTCAAGAATATACCGTAGGGGGCATTGCCGAGTTCAACAGAGCTCCTGTGCAACCCAGGGGGCACGGGGAAAGGGCAATGTCAAGTTGTGATGTTGCGAAGCGAAAAGACTGTGGCGGAGGAGAAGAAGGAACCGAGCTGGAATTCTCCTATTACGATGGAACATAGACCCCGTTGACTCAAGAAGAAACAGGAGAAAAGGAGGCGATGGAACCAGAGATTGCGTCCACTTCGAAGTCGAAAGAATGGGGAACCGTGAGAATACAACTGCCACCATTCCTCCAGAGACTCAAAAAGAATAAAAATGATGAGGTACAATATCAACGCTTCATGGATATGTTGAAACAGTTGTATATTAGCATTCCGTTCACTGAAGTGATCAAACAGATGCCCAAGTATACAAAGTTTCTGAAGGATATGGTGACAAAGAAGAGAAGCACTGGTAAGTTCACAACAGTGGTATTGACGCAAAGTTCAAAATCCATAATTCCACCAAAAATGCGTGACCCTGGAAGTTTCACCATACCCTGCTCTATTGGAGGGTTATACATCGGTCAAGTGCTTTGCGATCTCGGGGCCACCATTAACTTGATACCTCTTTCAATTTTCAAGCAGCTGAATGTGGGGCAGCTGGCGCCCACAATGGCGACTCTCCAATTAGCTGATAGATCCTTAGTGCATCCAGAAGGGAAGGTGAAGGATGTCTTAGTTACTATTGATAAATTTATATTACTGGCAGACTTCATCATCCTGGACTATGAAGCGGACAAGGATGTACCCATCATCCTGGGACGACCATTTTTATCCACTGGTCGTGCTCAGATTGATATGTATAAGGAAGAGATCACACTGAGCGTGAATGGGCAGAATCTCAGGTTTGATATTATCCGAGCCATGAAATATCCTAAAGAAGAAGACCTCAATGAATCTGATGATGAACCAAGTTTGAATGAAGAAGAAAAGTTTGAATATGAAAATGAAGATGAGGATGCGACCACATCCATAGTAGCCTGCAATGCGATCACAGAAAAAACAACCAAAGAAGATGAGATGATCGCATCCAAAGAAGACAAGCTGACAGCGAGTGAAGAAAGAAAAACAACAAAGCCATCCTTGGAACAACCACCAACAATAGAGCTGAAGACCCTTCCAAACCACCTGAAGTATGCATTTCTAGGGCAGAATGAAAAGCTACTTGTAATAATTTCCTCTGCACTTAATGAAGATCAAGAGAATACACTGCTGAGCATCCTGAGAAAGTATATAAAAGCAATTGGCTGGATGCTATCAGACATCAGAGAAATCAGCCCCGAATACTACATGCATAGGATTCGTCTCGAGGACAATCAGAAAGGATCAATCGAACATCAACGTAGACTCAAGCCTACGATGAAGGAGGTCATGAAGAAGAAAATAATCAAGTGGTTAGGCGCGGGAATTATCTATCCAATAGCCAACAGCAAGTGGATCAGCCCCGTGCAATGCGTGCCAAAGAAAGGAGGGGTGATGGTAGTCCCTAATGCAAATAATGAACTGATACCAATGAGAACCGTCACTGGATGGCGGATTTGCATGGACTACTGCAAACTAAATGTGGCGACAAAGAATGATCATTTCCCTTTGCCTTTTATCGGCCAGATGCTAGACCACCTAGCTGGAAATGCTTTCTACTGCTTCCTGGATGGATATGCTGGCTATAACCAAATCATGATTGCTCCTAAAGATCAAGAGAAAACCACATTCATCTGTCCGTATGGAAGATTTGCGTTTCGACGTATGCTGTTCGGCCTATGCAACGTGCCGAGCACTTTCTAAAGGTGTATGATGGCTATCTTTTCCTAGTATCTTGAAGATTATGTGAAAATTTTCATGGACGACTTCTCGGTGTATGGGCAAACATACGAAGTCTGTCTCAACAACCTGGAAAAGATACTGAAAAGATATGAAGAGACGAACCTCGTGCTAAACTGGGAGAAATTCCATTTCATGGTAAAGGAAGGTATTGTGCTTAGGCACAGAGTCTCCAAGGATGGGCTGGAGGTGGACAAGGCAAAGATTGAGGCGATTGAAAAGCTTCCACCTCCAGCAAATGTGAAGGCTGTCAGAAGCTTTTTAGAACATGCTGGCTTTTATAGACGTTTTGTGAAAGACTTTTCAAAGATTGCACGACCACTGAGTGCGTTACTGGAGGCAAAAAGAAAGTTTGACTTTGATGACCAATGCCTCAACGCATTCAAAATATTGAAGAACGCATTAACAACCGCACCTGTGTTGATCACACCGGACTGGACACAACCCTTTGAATTGATGTGTGATTCAAGCGGTTATGCGATGGGAGCAGTGCTGGCGTAAAAGAAGAAAATAATGCTACACCCCATCGCATATGCGAGTAAAACCTTGAATCTTGCTCAAACAAATTACACTATCACAGAAAAAGAATTGCTTGCGGTGATATTTGCGTTGGAAAAAATCAGAGCTTATTTGCTGGGAACTAAAGTAATCATTTACACTGACCATTCAACGATAAAATATTTGATGACAAAGAAAGATGCGATGCCAAGATTGATTAGATGGGTTCTCAAGAATCAATATAGAGATCATTGATCGCAAGGGGATGGAGAACCAGGTTGCAGACCATTTATCTAGATTAGAAAATCCAGAAGTTGATCACAACCAGTCAGAGGTGAACGTTACCTTCTCAGACAAGCAACTATTTAAAATTGAAGAATCACCATGGTATACAGACGTGGTCAATTTTCTGGTTTGCGAATAAGTCACTGAGGATTACACAACCCACCAGAAGAGGCGGCTCAGACATGAATGCATTTCATATTATTGGAACAAGCCAAATCTTTATAAAATGGGATCAGACCAGATTTTGCGCCTATGCGTACCAGACGCTGCTCACCAACGCATATTATCACAATGCCATGACTCGCCATATGGAGGACACTTTAGAGACCAACGCACAGCAGCAAAAGTGTTACAAAGTGGGTATTTTTGGCCAACATTATTGTCACACCCCGTCCAAGACTACTCTCTGAGCCTAGGAAAGGACATGACTGCAACAATTATCAACCCTTTTGTTGACATTTACTGCCTAATAACTCTTGCGAAAATAACTCTGATACCAATGAACAAATTCAACAACCAACTGATTAAGTCAAGGAAGCAAATAATAATTGATTAAGTAGGCCCATTTTATTACAACAATGTAACGTTTATACAACTCCAAGACTTAACTATAAAGTTTACAACAACAACTATAAAACCTTCTAGAAGTGTAACTGTGGCATGTGACAGACCTTGACCTTAGCAACACCCTGGAACTTCTCACCTTTCGCTACCTTGGGGGGGGAAGAGACAGACATAAAACATGAAAAACGTGAGTTATAAAGCTCAGTGAGTGGCAACTTTAAATAAACACAAGTTTGGTTTTAGAAATTCATTTTTGGGAATACAATTCCACGATCAACAACAATCACATAGTGTAATCACCCCAACCTGTCAGCTAGACAACCCTATCATGATCATGTATCTTCCCCGATTATTCTCCGTGAATAACCCGCGATGACCAAGTTTGGACACAATCTTATAGTCTGCTGAGTATATTATTAGTTCCTATTAGTCATGCTTGAGTATATTGACAATTCCAGTCAGGTACCTTGACATTTCCAGCCAAACATCCACAAGGCATGCTAACATTATCCTGAGTACAAATCTCATTCCGACACCATGACATACCATTATGACAACAATACGACAACAATCAATTTAGGCAAAACACATTTCCCGATCATGCTAATATTTCAAACATAAGCTATATATATATTCACATATATACATAGAAATTAATCATACAAACAATAGAATAACCACTCACCTTGGTTGGTTAGGAACTTTCCTTTCCCAAGTTCCTTAAGTTTCCTTGGTTCCCTTTTGAACCCTAATTTCCAGATTCAATTATCAGCTTAGATTACTCATAGTTCCAGAACTTATTCTAAGATGCTTCCTTTTGAAAACATGTTCTAAAACGTCTCAGTTGATAATTATCAGCTTAGAATAATTTAGATTCTTAATTAATAAGATTCTCTTTAAGATCACTTATACATCAGTTCTAGTAGTCCATTTTTGTTAATCTAGTAGTTGAACAAACATACATCATGCATAAGATTTTGATATGCATGAGATGATTTTCAAACGTAATCTTAACAAAAGATCTAAATATTTATTCATTTATGACAATTTAGAAGTTTAATTGATACTATTACAATTCTTAGCTGATCGTTTTAGAATGAAATTTGAAGAAGAATGGTAATTAAATTTGATACACTCACACGAACGTTTAGGGGCCAGTTGGGCTCTCAACTTTTCATGGATGGTAGCCCACTTAATGTTTGGGTCTCATTATTATAACTCATGCTCAACTACAATAAAACTGTTTGAAAACCCTCATTACATACTAAAATAATTTGTACCCGAAACACAAACTAATAATCTCGAATAATCTATCAGGGTTTAATTATATTTAATGCTGAATTTTGTTTAAAAGTATTTATTCTGTTGTAAGGAAATTCGTTTCTTTTCTCTTTTTAGAGAAAATTTGTTAATAGTCCACTCCACTTGGATTCCAGTATTCTTGTTGAGCCAATGAATCCCATGTGGTTAAGTTTAGGATTTATACCTAGATTACTTCCCCTTGTCATTGACTTTCATTTCAATTTACTCATTAAACTGACGATAATAATGAGTTTTACATTTCTATAAAAGGGAAACACCATGTTTTTTTTTCCTTACCACAACATATACAAAGTAAATTGGCTTTTGATGTCTCTCTCATTCTTTGTTTTTTTTTAGCTTAATCGATCTGTTTAATATTTAAGTAAATAATAATTGAGGTTGTTCCTTATCTAACTATGGTGTTAATTGGTCGTATTGGAAATGGAACAAGTACAACTGGAAATAGTATTCTTGGAAAAAAAGTGTTCACGTCAAGAAAAAGAACATCCGACATTACAAAAACTTCCACCTTGGAGAGATGTGTTGGGAATGATGGGCAAGTAATTAATGTCACCGACACTCCTAGTAAGAAATTGCTAATTAAGGCTTTCTTTGATAGCTATTATTTAGGTTCCTTTTAATAACTACTTAAACTGGATTTGACAATTATTTGATTTTTAATTTTAAATTTTTGAAAATTATGTTTTTTTTTTAATAAATTTCTTATCATAGTTTTCCTATTTTTAAGTAAAGTAGTTGAATTTGTAGCCAAATTCTAAAATTAAAACAAGTTTTTAAATTTATTTTATTTTATTTTTTAATATATTGGTAGAAAGGAGATAACATAGCAAAGAAATCTGATAGGCCTCTGATGACGAAAATTAGAGGGACGCAATTACACGATGAATGTCTTAAGGCTATGCATTGATACTCATGCATCGGTGGTCATGCGTTGGAATGAAACTATGCATTAACGAATGTATTCGATGACCATGCGTTCCTGTCACAAGTTTTCTTGCGCTCACGCCAAGTATAACGCGAACGCAAGTTTCTCAAGTGATCCGAGGTCGAACTCAGGGACTTGTAACTAAATGCTATGCGGTAATGTGTTTGGGGCGGTTGAATAAAAGAATGATGGAGGGTATAAGCTATAAACTACTCCTACTCCTATCTAACAAACAAAACATTGGAAGTATGAATGAGAGGTAGAGACATGGCAACTGTTGACGCGTAGTAAAATGCATGGAAAATAGATAAAATGTGAGATGTCTTCATCGCAACCCTAAGCTTGACCGCAAAGGCAACCTTAGCCAATGCAAGCTATGCGATCATGCTACACACACTTGTGCCTAATTCTAGGATGCATGCGATGTATATGCGATAGTGCCGAGAAGCCTATGCCTAAACCTCCATAACCCGCTCACGTGCTCTTGCCGCATGAGCGTGATAGCCGCATACCACCATATCCTACTTCTGGACGCATGCAATATCCTATTCGTAGGGTGCATACGCTGTGTAATAGCAAACAGAGCTTATCTCTAAGTTCCTCATTCTTGCTTATGCATTCCAATCCGCTCTCTCGAGTCTTAGATTTGGTTTTTAGACTACTCTCTCAAGTATGCCTAAATGATGAATGATGCGCTCATAAGAAAAGGTAACCGCATAAACTTGGCTGACGTAAAATTATTCCTATCTTTAGTGAATACTTGCTTACATTACTTAATGTGACCAACCACTTACCCTCCTGGGCAGTTAGTTATTGCTGACTTTACTCATAGACAAGCATTGCGTCCACCTATAGACAGGCGTTGCTACAGCTTTACACTAAGCAAATAAGGTTTTCTCATACACTCACACAATGCACACCTTCCGGTGGTTTGCTACATGCTTCATATCTCTAATCCGAATGACTAAGTATGCGATACTCTAATAGTCACACTAAGTGATGCAATGAAGATTAAGGATACTAAGTAATGAAGATGGAGATGGAATCGAAGGAAATATAAAAATGCATTAAACACACAATGTATTAATTTCTTAATAAAAAATGTAATACAATACAATATAAGAAAAGAAGAGAAAATGAAATGACCAGCTGGAAGCAATGTTTTGCTTCCAGTGGATGTGTGTCAAGGCTGCCGGTGGTTCCATGGAAGGGTGGTGGAGTTGACTCTCTCGAGATCTAACTCCGGCGAAGGCTCCAGTCATCACCCGGAATGGATGAAGAAGATGAAGCACTCTCAAGCTTTCTTTTAATGCTTTGGTTTGGATAACAAGGATCCACTCGAAGGTAGGAAACCTTGGATGATCTGAAGTTATGCTCAGCGACTTCTATTTATAGAGCTTGATCGTTGACAGCATTAATGGACCTACTCTAATTTTGACATTCGCGACGTGAGGGTCCTATTCTGAATCTCTGCTGTTAACAACGTGGTAGGTGAAATGTCAACATCATCTTTTGATTTTCCCGAGAGATGTGTTGATGCTTCCATTCCACCAACTTTGCGTTCATCCCTCTATTATGGTTATCATCGTGTAGCCACAATCTTGAAATGACTGCATTCGCTTGATTACCGCAACTTCTACACGATGACCGCAATCGCTTGATGATCGCAACTTCTATGCGATGGACGCATGCGGTTGATTACCGCAACACCCATGCATTGAACGTATGTCACACCCCGCCCCAGACCACCCTCTTAGCCTAGGAAAAGGCGTGACTGTAGCAGTTATCAATCCTTTGGTTGACATTTACTACATAAAACTCTTGCAGAAATAACTCTAATACCAACGTACAAATTGAACAATCAACTGATTAAGTAGGCCCATTTTATTTTACAACAATGTAACGTTTATACAACTCCAAGACTTAACTATAAAGCTTACGAAAAAAACTGTAAAACCTTCCAGAAGTGTAACTGTGGCACGTGGCAGACCTTGACCTTAGCAGCACCCTAGAACTCTTCAACTTTCCGCTACCTGGGAAGAAAAAGAAAAACATTTGGAAAGCATGAGCTATAAAGCCTAGTGAGTGACCAGAAAACTGATTTTTATCAAAAAAATACCCCACACTTGGGTACTTTTGCTCAGATACCTTCTCAACTGTGTTCTTCAGTATCGAGCTACTCAGATACCTTCTCAAATGTCCTTCGGTATCGAGTTTCAAGTAAAACTAATCATACAATGACTTTCTTTAATAAAACTTAGAAAACATGTCTTTATCTGAAAGATCTTTCTTTAGCACATGGTTTCTTAAAACATTTTAAATATTTTAGTCATTCACCTTGATCGTTTAGGAACCCTTCTCTCTAGAAGTTCCTTGGTCACCTTGGGCTCCTTTTTGAACCCTAAAATCCAGATTCAAATTAAAGCTCAGATTACTCATAGTTATAGGCTTTATCTAGAGATACTTTCTTCTACACATATTCTCTACAATGTCTCAGGAATATTACTCTAAAATATTAACTCAGAAATCCTTGTGGTTTGGCCGAAATCTTCAAAATATCAATACTGGCCCAGCTTACCCGACAGCCTAACCCTTCTGTCTTTTTCTCAGCTTCCAGCCCGATTCCTTGGAGCTTATTCTTCAGCATCCCCACAATGAAAACTAGACTATTTTAGCTTTCAGATGGCTTTAGAATCACATCAAACACATAAGTATTCTGGGAGAACTCCTCGTTCCAAGTTGATACTACTTCCTGTCTTTTCTTCCTGACAGCATCTTCGCTCTTGGAACTTCTTGACCAACGCATGGTCTTGCTACCAACGCATGGTCTCCTCCCAATACACTATTCTTTATGTCTTTTGAAGAGAATTTGAGTTTTCATCTAAAGTTCTTGGCTCTATTTATAGGCGTCTAAGATTGCTCCATGGCTGACACCTCCTACTTGGCCGCATGACCAAGTGTCTCTTCCTTACACCATCAACGCAATCTTGCATCAGCGCAACCCAAGGTGTCTTCTTCTCCTTTCACCAACGCATAGCCCTCATCCTTTACATGTCTTCTTATGCATCCACCTAATTTGCTTAAGGTTTAAGGCTTCCTCCCAAGAAGACACATGGTTTGTTGACGTTTTCGATATGATCTTATCCTTTATATGCGTCCACCTCTTGGATGTTCAATGCATAGTCCATACTCAATGCATAGCCTATAATCAACACATAGCAAGCTAATTCACTACCATCGCAATCCAACTTAGCTATCACAAGAGCTAGCCATCACCAACGCATAGTGTGGCCACTCATCCTCGATGCATGGCTCACTAGGTACCATCGCAAGGCTTGCTTGGCATGGGCGCATGGTGCTTGGCATAGGCGCTGGCCACCGATGCATGGTCGTGCTGCATAGGCGATGGTCGCTCGACGCATTGGCTTGCTCGGCCGCATGGGCGCATGGCAAGGCGTTCGACGCATTGCAGGGGTGTTCGTTGCACAGCCGCTCGACAGGGTGCTTCGATGCATGGATGTGCGCTTGGCATGACCACTCGACGCATGGGCNACCAACGCATAGCCCTCATCCTTTACATGTCTTCTTATGCATCCACCTAATTTGCTTAAGGTTTAAGGCTTCCTCCCAAGAAGACACATGGTTTGTTGACGTTTTCGATATGATCTTATCCTTTATATGCGTCCACCTCTTGGATGTTCAATGCATAGTCCATACTCAATGCATAGCCTATAATCAACACATAGCAAGCTAATTCACTACCATCGCAATCCAACTTAGCTATCACAAGAGCTAGCCATCACCAACGCATAGTGTGGCCACTCATCCTCGATGCATGGCTCACTAGGTACCATCGCAAGGCTTGCTTGGCATGACCACTCGACGCATGGGCGTTGCCATCGACGCATTTTACGCTCGGCCGCTCAACACATAGGCGCTTCCATCGACGCATCGCTTGGCACGACAGCTTGGCCTATTTTGATGCATGGCTGGGCAGTTTGGCCAAGGCTGCTCACGCATGGCTGGGCATTTGGCAGCGCTTGGCCTGCTCGACGCAAGGGCTGTGCGCTGTGCATGAGCGCTTGATGCATGCCACATGCCTTACCCGCGTCCTCTCCCACCCTTGTGCCATCCAACCTTTTAGCGCATCACTTCCATTTTCCTTCCTTCGTCAACGCATCCAACACATCCAATGCATCCATCATCCAACACATCCAACGCATCCATCATCCAATGCATCCATCCAGCCTAATGCGTTGGTCTAACCTCTAAAGTATGTGTCACTCCCACTTCAACTTCTACCTTGGCCTAAATATCTCCAAGATCTTATGGCCAATGCATGACAATGTCTAGTCCAACACTTAGTCAATTTTTCATCAATTAAAACATAACTCAAACTACTCAAGGAAAATCTATTCAACACCTAGAAATTTTCTTCCCTATAGGATTTAACTTTTACTTAGTTAATTTCCTTAACCACCTACTTAAGTAGAAAAAATGAAAATCCAGGTTTCACAACGTATGCGTTCGCATTTGCGATGGAGAATTTCTCCGCTTGCGGTCATCTATACGATAGCCCGGCTTCCATGTCTACGTTCGATTCCTACGTTAGCTACAGAAATAGACAATTGAACGCATAATAACGCTAGTGGGTTAGCCGAGATTCTTAATGCTGAATGACGCAAACTCATTTTCTCATGAATTTCTAACATAATTGCCGCTATTCTGCTTAATAGCCCTCATAATTCTAAATAAAAGGCCTGAGATGACGTGCAGAGCCTCCAATTATGTTGCAATAGCAAAAAAAGAAAAAATAGACGAGATAAGGGGAAGACAACGATTGAATCGGTTAAGGACTACTTTCAATTCTGTTGGGAGAAGTTGAGGTTTAAAAAGAAGAAAGAAACCAAAGGAGAGGGTAATAAAGTTTGAATATCTGGAGTGAGAAAGGGCTTGAGAGTGGGAGTTCGGATGTCTCTATCGTGTAGAATCTGTCGTAGTGTGCCACTCATCGTCTACCTCTTCTACTAAACAATCGAGTAGCAGAGCCCAACGATCGTATAACATTTGGTAGTCGATCGTATATTATTCGGTACTTTCTTGTAAGCGATCATGTAGTATCTTGTAAGCGATGACAGGGTGTTTTGTAAGCGATCGTCTAGTATTATTGTCGCATTGAGAGATTGCCAACCATAGAGGAGAATTTGACGTCGTTAGCGAAGGGCATTGAGAGATTGGGATTGCAGGCAGAGAAATATCAATAAATGCTCATTTCTTATGTTACGGAAATGGCCAAGGGAAAGACAAAGGTGACGGAAGAGGCAGAAGGATCAAACACCCAAAATGTGTGTGGAACAAATAGCTCAGTGAAAAGCAGCTGGTGAAGATGTGATTTGCGACTGAAGTAAATTGAAGAAAGCAGAAATGTCGGTGTTCAGCAGAAATGATTCAGATGCGCGGTTATTCAGAGCAGACCGCTATTTTCAAATTTATAAGTTGACTGAATCTGAGAAGATGCCGTGGCGGTTATAAGTTTTGAGGGTGCCACATTAGACTGGTACCAGTCGAAGAAAGGCAGAGAGTCATTTAAAGATTGGGAAGACTTAAAGAAAAAGATGTTAGTGCGATTCTGATCTTTAAGAGAGGGATTGATCTATGGGAAATTCTTGGCTATTAAACAAGAAACAAGTATGAAGGCATGTCGAAATTTGTTTGATAAGTTAGTAGCGTCGTTGCCTCATCTGCCGAATGAACGTTTAGAGGAGACATTCATGAACGGTTTGGCGTCGTGGATAAAGGCTGAAGTTGAGTGCTGCGATCCCACTGGGTTAGCGTAAATGATGTCGTTTGCACAACATGTTGAAGATAGATAAAATACGCAGGTCGAAGCGGGACGAGCGCGAACATACAGAGGTAAGATCCAAAATTCGAACTCTTCGAAATTCAATATAGAAAATGTGAGAAAGACAGTAGGCAGAAGTGAAACGAAAGAGGGAGGGAAGACAGAAGAGTCATTTCGATGAGAACCATCACGTTGCAAGGAACATCAAATAATGATAACCAGAGAGAAATTCCGGCGAGAAGATTAACAAATGCTGAATTTCAGTCGAAGAGAGAAAAAGTATTTTGTTTCCGGTGTGACGAAAAGTATATTGTTGGGCATCGGTGCAAAGGGCGAGAGTTGAGAGAACTGAGATTAATTGTAGTGCAGGCGTCCGGTGAGGAATGGTTGTATGAAGACGATGAAGTAAGGGAAGAGCCGTTAGAATTGAATATGTTGACATTGAGTGAGGAAATATCGCCTATTGCTGAACTTTCTGTGAACTTCGTTAGGGGATTGACGAAACCTCGAACAATGAAGATCACAGGGGAAATCAAAGGAGAATCAGTGGTGATATTGGTAGATTTTGGAGCCATGAATAACTTCATATTAGAGAGTCTAGCAAATCGTCTGCAGTTGAACGTCACAGAACGACCAATTATGAAGTAGTTTTGGGATCAAGAACCGTAGTGCAAGGTAAGAGAGTAAGCAAAAATGTGGAAATGAGGCTGGGTGATTGGAGAGTGTGTGATAGTTTCCTGCCGTTGGAGCTAGGGAATGTTGATGTGATTTTAGTGATGCAATGGCTACACTCTTTGGGAAAAATAGAGGTAGATTGGCGGAACCTAACAATGGCATTTGTTCATGAGGGTCGGAAGATTACTCTGCAAGGGAATCCAAATATGGCAAAGGCCGGGGTTAGTATGAAATGTACAATGAAAACATAGGATGCTGCCCTGCGAGTACTTAAGGAGCATTTGAGGGTGGCTCAAGAGAGAATGAAGAAGACTGTAAAAAAGGTGGTTGGACAGCCAAAACTTCACCTTGAGGACAAGGTAAAGGTCGAGGGGGGAGGTAATGATAGGCCTACAATTATGTTGCAATATAAAAAAGGAAAAAAATAGAGGAGATAAGGGGAAGATAGGAGTTGAATTGGTTAAGGACTACTTTTGATTCTGTTGAGAGAAGTTGAGGTTTAAAAAGAAGAAAAAACCCAAAGGAGAGGGTAGTAAAGTTTGAATATCTGAAGTGAGGAAGGAGAGCTCTCGAGAGTGGGAGTTCGGAAGTCTCTATCATATAGAATCTGTCGTAGTGTGCCACTCATTGTCTACCTCTTCTACTAAGCGATCGAGTAGCAGAGCCCAACGATNTACCTCTTCTACTAAGCGATCGAGTAGCAGAGCCCAATGATCGTGTAGCATTTGATAGGTGATCGTATAGTATTTAGTAAGCGATCGTATAATTTCTTGTAAGCGATCGTGTAGTACCTTGTAAGCGATGGCGGGGTGTTTTGTAAGCGATCGTCTAATATTACTCAGTGATCGTGTAGAAACTGTAAACGATCATATAGAGTTTGAAAATGATCGTTTAGAATTTGATAAGCGATCGACTAGTCTTTGTTTGACTCATATCGTTTAATGAAGAATTCATTTATCATTTAGTTGCTAGTCTGGGAGATTGTGGCAACTCGTTACGATAATAAAGTCTTTTAAAGACCAGCGTTCTAACAAAATCTAACATCTTAATTTTCATAAGCAAAAAAAAAAAAAAAAAAAAAAACAATCAAATAGTCCTGAAAGTGGCCTTAGTTTTTATTTTTATTTATTTTTTTGTTTTTTAGTATTAAGCTTATAAGCACTACTTGCATCTATTGTTTTCTATGTTTTGTTGTATTCATTTTAGAAATATTTTCAAAATCAAAGCCATTGAAGGAGAAAAAAAAATACTAGTTTTGAAAATTTTGTTTTTGCTTTTAAAAATTAATTTGCTAAGAATTTTACTATTTACCTAGGAAATATAAAAATCACGGGTAAGAAATCAAGAGATAACAAGCATAATTCTAAAGAAACAAAATGGTTATCATACAAAAACTAGGAGAAAACAAACACAGTTTAAAAAATAGAATGATTACCAAACAAGATTTTAATTTTTGTTTATTGGTTTTTGAGAATTAAGCTTATAAAGACTATCACTATTCATGATTTTCTTGTTTTATTTTCTACTTATTAGGAGTGTTTTCAAAATCAAGCAAAGTTTTGAAAGAAAAGAAAATAGTTTTTCAAAACTTGGTTGTGTTTTTGGAATGATGGAAAATTATGAGTATATTGTAGTATATACTTCTTTCACTCATATTTTGACACATCACTAAATAATATATTATTTTAATTCATATGTCTCACACAAATTCTAAATGTTTTTCTATACAAAACCATGAATAAAGTATAGTATGAAAGAACTTTCATATATATCGTAGAACAATTTTTTTTCTCATATTATTGCAATACTAGATATTTTCCTGAATTAGACTAAGAATTCAAATATTTGTTAGTTAGGAAAAATGAAAACTATGAAAAATAAGTTATAAGAAAATACGTATAATTTGCAAAAACTAAATGGTTATCAAATGAGAGTCTAATCAATTAAACTTGATTATAAGTCTATACACATGTGTAAGAATTGATGCATAAAAGATTTTCAAGAATAATCTTGATAAAATGGTATAAATTGATTCACTTAGGACATTTTATAAGTTTAATGGATTAAATTATAAGTATTAGCGTATATTATAACTTAATTGATTATAATAATTCAACCATTAATCCAATAACAAGAAATCTATATATATATATATATCAATCTAATTTGAAGTTGATCTCTCATCGTGCAACAAATTATGAAAGTATATAGGAATATTCGATTTATCCAGTGGAACAAGATCCATCGCAAGAGAAATAATGAAGTACAAGGAAAGTAAGTGAAGGAATTCATGTAGCTATTTTAGTTTTTTCAATTAGAAACCGATTCACTCAAGAAAAAGAAGCCATCACTAAAACCCTACAAAATACATTTGAAACCAAAATTGTGGATTACACCATTGTAATCTTAACCGGAGGTGACGAGTTCGACAAAGACGACGACATAGAAGATTATTTGAGCCATGAATGTCCTGTGGCTCTGAAGGACATTCTAGCTGCCTGCAAGAACATGTGTGATTTTTTACAACAAAACTAAGAGTGAAGCAAAGAAGGATGAACAAGTGAATGAGCTTTTGGATTTAGTGAAGGAAATTATTGACCAAAATGGAGGACAGCCCTATAAACCTCCTTTGGTTTCTAATAAAAAGCTTGAGAAGGAATTTGATGAAGTAAAAAAAAAAGCTTGAACAGTCTTGCACACAAGACTTTTATTCAGACCTCAAGCTTGAAGAACACTTAATGAGGTAGACCCCACATCCTTAATTTGTCACATCTTGTATCAATAAGGTCAATTTCCATCAAATTAGACTATAGATAAATATTTTTGCTGGTTCACTCAAGGAGCAATCTAAAAGTCTTTGTAAATTCACCAATTGCAGTAATATAGTGTTTTAGACAAATTTAAATTTGATTTACTACAAAAATTCATGGTTGAATAAGTTCGTTAAAATTGAACTCTCAAATTTTTACAAAAATGTAGATTTAATATTGTTTTTCTTTGAAATTTAATTTTCAATTTGTATCATATATATGTTTTTGTAATTTATTGAAACTAAAGCATGGAGAGAGTACTTTAAACGAGTTTTCAAATGAAACTTATTATAGGGTAAAAATTGTAATGTTTTTTCAAGGTAAAAATTACTTCCCCTATTTATTTAATGATTTATTTTTTTCAAAAATATATGTATATGGAACTATTGTATTGAGTTGAAAATAAATAACATAGTCATTCTTTTTTATAATATGCGGGATGTGGAGATCAAATCTCTGACTTCAAAATTAATTGTACAATACTTGATGTCAGTTGAACTATACTCATTTTGACATATAAAGTACAATTAAAAATAAGATGATTTAAACTACATATCTCTCGTTTCCAGTACACTCGTAGGGCAAATGTGTGATGCTTGGTTTGGCACATAGTCATTTTGTTTCTTATAACTTTAATTTGTAAATTGTATTTTCTTAAATTTGAACTTGTCAAATATCAACC
This sequence comes from Benincasa hispida, assembly GCF_009727055.1. Taxonomy (NCBI): domain Eukaryota; kingdom Viridiplantae; phylum Streptophyta; class Magnoliopsida; order Cucurbitales; family Cucurbitaceae; genus Benincasa; species Benincasa hispida. Next base: position 50,785,017 of record NC_052359.1, read on the forward strand.
GAAAAATATACCATCGTGAATTATTTAATTTGTTGATAGGTTTATTAATTTTGTAATTATTTAGGTCCCATTGGTAACTATTTAATTTTTTGTTTTTTTTTTTGAAAATTAAGTCTATTTCATATACATTTCTTACAATGATTTGCATCTTTATTAAGTATAATGGTTGAATTCTTAGTCAAATTTCAAAAACAAAAACAACTTTTTTTGTTCTCAAAATGTGACTTTGTTTTTTAAACTATTGATGAAAAGTAGACAATAATAGAAGAAATTTGGAGGTGAAAGTAGTGTCTATAAACTTAATTTTTAAAAATGAAAACAAAAAACAAAATAGTTACCAAACGAGACTTTTGTTAATAATATTCTTTAATTTTGTAATTTTTGTTTCAATTTCTTTTCAAAATCTTTGTATGATAAGTTTTTTTCTTTAAAAAAACATTAACTTTAAGAAAATAAACTAAATTCAATTTAAGACTCTAATTTTGACATAAAATTAGTATGTGCTCAAGGTAAACAACACATATCAACAACAATTGAAAGAAGAAAGAGAAGCGCGACGTCGAGTAGAAGAGAGAACACAACAGAAACAATATAATAATGAAACTCAAAAATTCAATGAATTGCTACATATTTCACTTGGAAGGCCAGGGCCCGTCGTGGTTTTGGAAAATTCTGAACATTTTAATCTAATTCAACGCATAATTAGAAGTCTAAGATGTCTAATTAGATTGTCATCCCAAATACGTTATAATTAATATGATTGTATGTATGCATTATATGTGTAATTTAAATGTAATTAAACATTGAATAAGGCATTTACCACCTATGATGTGTCTGTGTGTATCGTAATGTTTAATAATTGTATTTCAAATAATTATCATGGGACTCAATTTGAATCATGAGTGAGTTATGAACTCTTACGCATAAGGTTCATCCTTTAATTTGTATGGGTGAGAGTGACCTTAGTTTTTGACTCGATAAGCCTACCATCTTGGGGACGATATCGAGTGGGAAGCTAGTAACATAAGTCACAAGACGAAATTTACTTCTTCCTTGTTTTAGGGTAAGTAGATAGGTTGTTGTCTTAAGTGCTAACTTTGGGACTTGAACAATGAGCTCTCACCATCTCACTAGTCTAAGGAAGATTTTGTTTATGGTTGGATCATAAATAGATTGTTCGGATCAGTGGTACTTAAGAAGCAAGAAGTAACTACAAGGGTAGAATCGTAATTTGAACCAATTGTAGTAATCGTAATTTGAACCAATTGTAGTAACGAACAACCTGTGAAATATTGACTTATAAGAAATGGTTAAAAAATCAATGGACATATAAATAGTGTACAGTTCATAAGAGTGTAACAATGCGTTGATGAAGGAATGCACACGTTGGTAGCAAGACCTTGCATTGGTCTAGAGGTTCCAAGAGGAGGAGATGCTGACAGACAATGAGGTCTGGAAGTAGCATCAACTTGGGACGAGAAGTTCTCCTGGATTACTCGTGCGTTTGGAGTAATTCCAAAGTCAATGAAAAGCTGAGGGAGTCAAGTTTTCAGGATAGGTTGGAGAGTCACGAAAAGACAGAATGGTTGAGCTCTCGGGTAAGCTTGGGCCAGTCTTGATGATATGAGGATTCCTACCAAACTACGAGGAGTTATAAACTAATATTTTAAGGTAAACTTCCTGAGACAATTTAAAACATGTTTACAAAAGGAAGTATCTTAAAATAAGGTATGGAACTATGTGTAATCTAAACTTGTAATTGAATATGGAATTTAGGGTTAAAAAGGAAAACCGAGGAAACCTAAGGAACTTCGAAGAGGAAAGTTCCTACCCAACCAAGGTGAATGATTATGCTATTGCTTGTATGGTTGATTCTTATGTATATATGTGATTATATATATATATATAAGTTATATTTGAAATGTTGGCATGATCGAAAAATGTGTCTTGTCTGGATTTGATTGTTGTTATGTTGTGGTCATAATGTGTTTGTCATTGTGTTGGAACCGGATTTGTACTCAGGAGCATGTCTTGTGAACGCTTGGCTGAGATTGTCAAGGTACCTGATTGGAATTGTCAAAGTACTTAAGCATGTCTAGCAAGAATTATCGATATATTCAGCGGACTATAAAATTGTGTCCATGTTAGTCATCATGGGTTATTCGCGAAGAATACCCAAAGAAGATACATGATCATGCCAGGGTTGTCCAGCTGACAGGTTGGGGAGGTTACATTTTGTTATGTGATTATTGTTGATTGTAGAATTGTTTTTCCAAAAATGAATTTCTGAAATCAAACTTATGTTCGTATAAAGTTTCCACTCACTGAGCTTTGTAGGTCACATTTTCCATGTTTTATTTCTTCCCCTCCCCCCAGGTAGCGGAGGTTGAGGAGTTCTAGGGTGTTGTTAAGGTCAAGGTCTGACACAAGCCACAGTCACACTTTTGGCATTTAGAGTTGTTGATGTAAACTTTGTAGTTAAGCTTGAGAATTGTATAAATGCTGTGCTGTTGGTAATAAAATGAGCTAGTCAAATAATTGTTGATTACATCTTTGGCTTAACATTTACTGAGGGTAGTAAGGTAGAGATGGACGGTAGGTATCATAAAAGGGTGGTATCTGCGGTTCCTCACGCCTCTCCTCTGGCTCAAGAGGCGGACTCGGGGTGGGGTGTGACATTAGTTGTGGGATTGAGTGTTGCATGCATAGACATTTTTTATTGCTTGTAGATAAGATTGGGCTTCCAATATTCTCTTCTACTCATTGATTCCTATATTAGTTTTCTATTAAAGGTGCATTTTGATTGCCTTTATAGAGGGATTACAACTGTGTCAAGTCGCTTTCACTTGAAAGTTGTAAAAGTTGGGGGAAAGTTATCTGCATTCTTCTATTTTAAATTTTAGCATATACTTGATTTGTTGATAATCTTCTTTATCTTTATTATATTTTCTCAAATCTCTTCCATATTCCTTCGTTTTGCATCGAAAGGTAATTGTTCCTCCTGAAGCTGGATATGGTCAAAAGAGACTGAATGAAATCCAGTAAATCCATAACTTTAAGATGCAAATATTTTTTTAAGTTTGGAGTATGATATTTTTCCTTTGCAAAAAATAAACCAATCATGTACATTTTTCCTTGTGCATGATTTTTTGTCATTTTTGTATCTTAACACTTATTTCTATATTTTGAAATTTGATGTTATCACTTTCTATTTTGTAGGTTGACTTGCTTAAACATGACTTTCCTGACCCTTAGTTCTTGATCTTTAGACTTGAAAGCTCAATGTATAGATTAAATAATGTACTTTGTTGAGAGGTTACTTATTAAACAATTTGATACTTTTGTGTTTATTAAAAGTTGAGTTGTATATACAAAAGCAATAGTTGAGATTTTATTTTGTACATGTACATGTGAAAGAGAAATATTGTTGCAATTTAAACATATTGAATTTTTAGAAAATGAGAATATCAATTGGGGCATTTAATTTGGGAAAAAAAAGCATACACTTGACAAATGAAAAATGTCAAGAGTTATCATATATGATACATAATCAATGTCAAGAATCAATAAACTTGACATATCACCAATGTCAAGTGTATTATCTTTCTTGACACGAAAATTATATCAAGAAATATTTGTCTTGACGTTTTTTTGTAATCGAATTTTCAAATTATACTTGACAGTCGAATACTCGATGTTTTTATAAGCGTCAGGTACATCCTTTACTTGACATTGGAAAAACGTTACGTAATCCAATTTCTGTAGTAGTGATTCTTTAAAATTGAGGAACTAAACTGGCTAATTTGAAACATGAAGACCAAATGCACCTATTCTTTAAATCTTAGAGACCAAAAATATATTTTCCCCTTCCTAAATGTTTAAATTTGTGTCTAATAAGTTTATTCCATATTTAATTAAAACATGAACGTTCACAATATATTAATTTATATCCTCCATTACGATAAAACATGTGTGAGACTTAAGTAAACTCTAACTTTTATAAGTGAATAATTTAGATTCTTAATTAATAGGATTCTATTTAAGATCTCTTATGCATCAATTCTAGTAGTCCATTTTTGTTAATGTAGCAGTTGAACAAACATACACCATGCATAAGATTTTGATATGCATGAGATGATTTTCAAACGTAATCTTAACAAAAGATCTAAATATTTATTCATTTATGACAATTAAGGAGTTTAATTGATACAATTACAATTCTTAGCTGGTAGTTTTAGAACGAAATTTGAAGAAGAATGGTAATTAAATTTGATATACTCACACAAACGTTTAGGGACCAGTTGGGTTCTCAACATTTCTTGGATGGTAGCCAGCTTAATGTTTGGGTCTCATTATTATAACTCATGCTCAGCTACAATAAAACTGTTTGAAAACCCTCATTACATACTAAAATAATTTGTACGCCAAACACAAACTATTATAATCTCAAACAATCTGTCAGAGTTTAAATATATTTAATGCTGAATTTTGTTTAAAAGTGTTTATTCTGTTGTAAGGAAATTCGTTTCTTTTCTCTTTTTAGAGGAAATTCGTTAATAGTCCACTCCACTTGGATTCCAGTGTTCTTGCTGAGCCAATGAATCTCAGGTGGTTAAGTTTAGGATTTATACTTAGATTACTTCCCTTTGGCCTTGACTTCCATTTCAATGTACTCATTAAACTGATGGTAATAGTGAGTTTTACGGTTCTATAAAAGGGGAACATGTTTTTTTTTCCTTACCACAGTATATGCAAAGCAAATTGGCTTTTGAAGTCTCTCTCATTCTTTTTTTTTTTTAGCTTAATCGATCTTTTTAATATTTAAATAAATAATAATGGAGGTTGTTCCTTATCTAACTATAGTGTTAATTGGTCGTACTGGAAATGGAAAAAGTGCAACTGAAAATAGTATTCTTGGAAAAAAAGTGTTCACATCAAGAAAAAGTTCATTCGACATTACAAAAACTTCCACCTTGGAGAGATGTGTCCAGAATGATGGGCAAGTAATTAATGTCACCGACACTCCCGGTAAGAAATTGCTAATTAAGGCTTTGCTTGATAGCTATTATTTAGGTTCCTTTCAATAACTATTTAAACTGGATTTGATAATTATTTGATTTTTAATTTCAAATTTTTGAAAATTTTGTTTTTTTAATAAATTTCTTATCATAGTTTTCCTATTTTTAAGTAAAGTAGTTGAATTTGTATCCAAATTCTAAAATTAAAACAAGTTTTAAAATTTATTTTATTTTATTTTTTAATATATTGGTAGAAAGGAGATAACATAGCAAAGAAATCTGATAGGCCTCCAATTATTTGCATATCAAAAAAGAAAAAGTAGAGGAGATAAGGGGAAGACGGCGGTTGAATCGGTTAAGGACTACTTTCGATTCTGTTTGGAGAAGTTGAGGTTTAAAAAGAAGAAAGAAATCGAAGGAGAGGGCAGTAAAGTTTGAATATCTGGAGTGAGGAAGGAGAGCTCTCGAGAGTGGGAGTTCGGAAAAGTCTATATGGTATGCACATATAGTAAATCCCACCTTAGGTTATGCAATGGTCATGCATCATCTCTTTATTGTAATTGTTATAATTTAGAGAAACATGATTTTAATTATGTAAGAGCATGCTCATGCATCGTATAATATAAAAGTTATATTTATGCATGCATAAAAAGCATTGACATGCATAATCTTTATATTATAATTGTTATAGTATAAGGGTGAATGATAGCATGTTTGCTTGGTTGTTATGTGTTTTTAAAAGTTATATATAGTAATGACTGAAAATTGCATGATGCATGACACATAGGTTACTTTATAAATGTTATAAATACCTCGTTGTGTGTAATATTTTTAGTTGTTTCTTTTTAAAAGTTAAAGAGAAATTAGAACTAAACGAAATAAGAAAGATATGCATGCTCACTTAGGTTTAATTCATAGTTTCAAAGTGTTTAAAACTTGCAACACATAGACCTAAGATCATGGTTCTAATATGATTGGCAACCCTAAGGCTTTAATCTTTTGATCAGTTTAATAGGATTAAATTGGCTAATAAAAAGTTAAAGTGTAGCAAATTTATCTATAAGAGACCTTTTGTCTAAGGCGGGTTCTGTCTAGGCTGGGGTATTTAAGTTGATAGAAACGTAACACCCTTAACTGGGAACTTACCTGGAAAGGTGAATTAGATAGATTTGATGCTTGCATGCAAGTTAAGGACAGTCCATTAAAGTGTTTAAATGTGACTACTTGAACTTGTTCATATTTCATAGACAAACGTTGTTTATGAACAGAGTTTAAAAACACGACTTAGACTAAAATCAGTAGCCGGTTTGTTTAGGTTAATGAACCCCTAGGTAGAACATTCAGTGGGAGATACTTGGGGCGTGAGATGCTTCACTTAAACCTTTCACGTTTCTCCTAAATAGTCCATACCGTGAGAATCTACCCTCGACCTCGTGGCATCTTTGGCGTGTCCCCCTAACGGATGGTTTTTGGGTAGGTCAATATCAAGGTGGATAGAGAGAGTGTTCATAGTAAGTGGGAGCGGGAAGTGCGACAACATATCCCTCGGTCTCCCTCGTTAGGTTGAATAATGTTAATGTGCATCGCCTCGAGGCACCTTGAGAGTGTCCCCTAAAGGATGACAGTTTTGCGCGTTTCTTTATTTGATCTCCTGTAAGAGGATAAGGTAACTTAGTCTCTTGTCCTAATCTGCTTCTTCCCTACGGTGGGCTCATTATGGAGGGACTCTGGCACCAAAAGCGAGGGGTTACACTTATCCAAAATAGTTAAAGTTCAACGATTCTGGACTGAAAAATGGTGGCTGTTAGGTTCAGTTCCAAGAGTTGGTTCTACCTAATGGTTGAGAATGTCTCATCCCAGTGAAAGGGTAATTGATCACCCCACCGGTGACGTTTGTCCTGCCTCACTAGGGCATCATTGCAAAATAGAAGTCTATGTCTTAAGGTACTCGAAACTGTTTTGCAAAACTGATTGGTTTAAAAGTGGTTTAGCAAAATCTAATAAATTTTTTGTTCGTATTTTCAGCAACATTTTCAAAATAGCAACAACACGTTAGCATTGTTAAGCGTCGAAAAACTTACTGGGGATAATTTCGCAATATGGAAACACGTGATCATGACGATTCTGATCAACGAGGATCTCATGTTCGCTTTCACGGAGGCTTATTGATAACTTGTAGAAATAAAAGTTATTTATGCTGTTTTATTTAGATTATGTGGCAAAAAGAAGGAAAAGTTGCGTCGATAGTATAAGAATTGGCTGAGAAATACAAAAATTATAAAGTATCGCAAACATACCTACTAACCCCATTGCGATGGCGAAATGGAATGTCCAAGTCTTTATTTTGCAGGAAATAGGTCACCACATGCGTTAATTGCTCAAGGACAAAATGTATAACGCATCTACACAACATGCGCCAATCGATCAAGAACGAAGAAAGATCAACGCAATGGCGGCGCATGCGATGATCGATCATGGATTCTAGCGATCAACGCATATCCACCACATGCGGTAATCAAAACAACTACACCGCATGCAGGGATCGATCGAAGATGTGAAGAGCAACGCATTCGCGGGCGATTATGACAAGTGTGCAGCTTTCTGTTGTACGATTCTGACAAATTGATCGTGGAGCAGAGCAGACATTTCCACTATGCCATAGCAGGAATTATCAGAATTACACAGTGGGATCACCAATACAAAGAGCCAAGGTCTTGTCTACAAATAGCTTCCTTGAATTCATTGCAAAGGAGGCTGGTCTGAAGAGACTTTATAGAGAAAATCAGGGAGAACAACGAGATAAGGCTAAAAGGTAAGTCTCTGAGCAAGAAATTCTTCCCATTCTCGAAGTAGAAGCTTTGTACAAGAGGTCACTTCTACCGGGAAAACAAGCCTGAAGGGAAGCTTTTTCCTCCATCTCATCCACACACCGGCAAGTACGTCTCCGATGGGGATCTGTGTCAAGACATTGACACTCTTTTCGTATTTGTTTCTATTCTTTCATTTCATCTACTGTGTTCATCTTCTTTAATCTTTCATTCATAAATCATGTATCAAACGCTGATCTTTAGATTTAAATGTTATTATCGTCATCATTATAATCTCTCTGTTCCTTTCCATACATTTATCATCCATTTTCTCCATCATGTGTTCTTAATCCCCTGGGTAAAGAGGAAGAATTAAGAGAGTGAGTTAATCTTTGTTAAGGTAATCGGCTAAGTTTAGCTAAAGCATGCTCGACAACATCTTTACCTGTGAGAGCAGAAGTGAAGATGTTATTCCGCCGATTGAGAGAAGGTTGGAAGAATGCGTTAACTAAAGCGAGAAATATTTCCAGAGATAGAAACAACCTTGCGTTCAATATGTTCATCTCGGTTTCACCATAGACATATGGGAACGCGGCTGATCACTGAAAGGTGTAAGCCAAGGGAAAGTGGAACCTTAGTTACGTCCTTAACGAGATTGACGAACTTGCGATGTCCTTTTCCTCTACTCATTCTCTTTCTGATTCATTCATAAGACTTGCCATCGCATTCATCAGATTCTTTTGTACAACTTCACAGCCACTCCTCTCCATGTATCATAGTAGTTTAGACATTTATTTTATCAACACATTTTATTTACAACGCAATTTACATTTCTGCATAAACCAAATTCTTTATTCTTTATGACAACCGGTCGCATTTACCACATTAGTATCGCATCTAAACAACAAAAATTCCCGTGTTCGATCTTAGGTCATTCTGAGAAGCTTGCGTTGGAATTATACTTGGTTCCAACGCAAGGAAACTTGTGACATACACTACATCATCGCATACTACGAAGCATTTTATCATCAACGCTTACACTTAGAACGTAGTATCGCAAAATATCTTTATCGTAAAGCACTTGAGTGCATAGAGCACCATCACATTCATTCATACGCAGTGCAATAGATAAAGATAGATACAAATTTATTATTACAAGTTTATGGTAACATGAACTTGAATCATTCATCATCAGTAGTGCATAATCGATACATAAAACAAACACTTCATTTTTATAGTCATCAAGTTTATGGTGCATTGCCGGGGACATGAACTTGAGTCAATCATATTCATCATTTTCCATATGCTTAAAGATTAAATTTTTATCATTACACTTGTCCTCCTATTCCAACTCCTAATGTCGCTCGAAATGTTCGGGAGGCATACGAGTGATGGACAAGGGTGAATGAGAAGGCCCGAGCCTACATCTTGGCAAGTTTTTTTGAAGTCTTGGCCAAGAAACATGAGCCTATGGTCTCAGCGCGTGACATCATGGAGTCCCTGTAGAGGATGTTTGGACAACCGTCTGAACAGCTTATGCATGAGGCTTTTAAATACATATTCAACTCCAAAATGGAAGAAGGCACCTTTGTTCGTGAACATGTGCTTAACATGATGGTCCACTTTAATGTGGTGGAGTTGAATGGGTCTACCATCGATGAGGGTAGCCAGGTTAACATAATCCTGCATTCTTTTCCGAAGAGCTTCCTACACTTTGTTAGCAATGTGATTCTTAACAAAGTGAAATATAACCTTACAACTCTCCTCAATGAGTTGTAGACCTACCAATCTTTAATGAAAAGTACAGAAAGGAACAAGGGTGAGGCAAATGTTGCTTCATTCTCCAGGACGTTCCATAGGTTCGATCTCAGGAACGAAGTCTACACCTTCTGCTTCTAACTCTGCAAAGGGGAAGAAGAAGAAGGGTGGTAAAGGAAAAGGAAAGATGCCTGCTAACCTACCGCCTGTCGCCCCAAGGAGGCGTCCACAGGTTGCTAAGGGAAAGTGTTTCCACTGCAACCAAGATGGATATTGGAAGAGGAACTGTCCTCGATATCTGAAAAAGAGGAAAGCAGCCAAGGCTAAGGCCTTGTACTTGAAACTTGTTTAGTGGAGAATGATGATTCTGCCTGGATAATTGATTCGAGCGCCACTAACCATGTTTGTTCTTCTTTTCAGGGGATTAGATCTTGGCGACAGCTGGAGGCTGGTGCGATGACGATGCGAGTAGACACCAAGCACGTCGTCTCAGCTGTGGCAGTGGGAGGACTCCAATTAGCTTTACAGAATAGGTTTCTTATTTTAAATGATATATATATATTGTTCCCGAACTAAAGAGGAACCTTATTTCTGTAAAGTGTTTATTGCAATGTAAATATATTATCTCTTTTAATGTGGATAAAGCATTTATTCATAAAGATGGTGTCTTTCTTTGCACAGAAAATTTGGAATCGAATTTATATGTGCTAAGGCCGTTAGCCATTAATTCCCTCCATAATGCTGAATTGTTCAGAACTACTGTAACTCAATCAAAACATCGACGAATTTCTCCAAAAGAAAATGTCCCAACTTTGGCATCTTCGTTTAGGGCACATCAATCTCAATAGGATTGAAAGATTGGTGAAGAATGGACTTCTAAGTGAGTTAGAAGAAAATTCTTTACCAGTGTGTGAATCTTGCCTTGAAGGTAAGATGACTAAACGACATTTTACTGGAAAAGATTATAGAGCCAAGAAGCCTCTTGAGTTAGTACATTCTGACGTTTGTGGTCCTATGAATGTGCAAGCCCAAGGTGGTTATGAGTATTTTATCAGTTTTACTGATGATTACTCTAGGTACGGGTATCTTATGCAATAGAAGTCTAAATCCTTTGAAAAGTTCAAAGAGTTCAAGGCTGAAGTTGAAAACGCATTAGATAGACGAATTAAAACACTTTGATTAGATCGAGTTAGAGAGTTTTTTGACTCGGCATTCTAGGACTATTTGATAGAACATGGAATCGTTTCCCAACTCTCAGCACTGAGTACACCTCAGAAAAATGGTGTAGCGGAAGGAAAAATAGGACCTTGTTAGACATGGTTCGCTCGATGATGAGTTACGCTTCCTTACTGGACTCGTTTTGGGGTTCACAGTGGAGACTGCAATATACATACTCAACTGTGTTCCCTCCAAGAGTGTTGCAAGAACACCTCTAGAGTTGTGGAACAAGCGTAAAGCTAGTTTATATCACTTCCGCATTTGGGGTTGCCCTGCATATGTGCTTAAGGCTAATCCCAAGAAGTTGGAACCACGATCAAGGTTATGCCTTTTTGTAGGCTACCCCAAAGNCCTGCATATGTGCTTAAGGCTAATCCCAAGAAGTTGGAACCACGATCAAGGTTATGCCTTTTTGTAGGCTACCCCAAAGGTACACAGGGGGTTATTTTTATGATCCGACGAAAAATAGGGTGTTTGTTTCAACAAATGCTACTTTCCTAGAGGAGGATCATATGAGGGAGCACAGTTCACGAAGCAAAGTCATGTTACGTGATCTTTCCAATGAAACTACTGAAACTTCAACAAGAGTTGTTGAAAAGCCTGCTACATCAGCAAGAGTTGTTGATGGTAGTTTATCTAGTAGGTCAGTTCCACCTCAATAGTTGAGGGAACCTCGACGTAGTGGGAGGGTTGCGAACCCACTCGTTCTCTATCTGAGTTTCACGAAAATCCTTGCTATGGTAGCAGATAGCAACGTTGAGGATCCGTAGTCGATGTACTTCAACTCAGTATAGGATCTTGTAGATCAGCCTGATGGGGTTCGATCTACAGGTTGTAAATGGATCTACAAGCACAAACGGGGTGCTGATGGGAAGGTACAAACCTTCAAGGGTCGACTTGTGGCAAAGGATTATACCCAGGTAGACGGAGTCGACTATGAGGAAACTTTCTCGCCTGTTGCCATGTTGAAGTCGATCCACATCCTCCTATCCATTGCAACTTGTTATAATTATGAGATATGGCAAATGGACGTTAAGACGACCTTTCTGAATGAAAATCTTGAGAAGACCATTTATATGGTGCAACCCGAGGGATTTATAGCCCAAGGTCAAGAGAAAAAGGTTTGTAAACTGAATCGAGCCATTTGTGGACTGAAACAAGCGTCTCAATCTTGGAACATACGGTTTGATACTGCGATCAAGTCGTATGACTTTGACCAAAACATTGATGAATCTTGTGTCTACAAGAAGATCATCAACGCTTCAGTAGTCTTCTTAGGATTGTACGTAGACAATATCCTACTCATTGAGAATGATGTAGGTCTACTGACTGCAGTTAAGAACTGGCTAGCACCCAATTCTAAATGAAAGATTTGGGAGAGGCTTAGTTTGTTCTAGGTATATAGATCTGTCGGGATCGTAAGAACAAAGTGCTAGCACTGTCTCAGGTATCATACATTGATAAATTGTTGCTGAAGTACTCGATGCAGGACTCCAAGAGGGGCCTAATGCCGTTCAGGCATTGGAGCCACTTTGTCTAAGGACATGTGTTCTCAGACGCCTCAAGAGGTTGAGGAGATCAGACGACTCAGTCTAACCCAGGCCATTTCAATGTTGCTGACCCGTTTATGAAGGCTCTCACGGTTACAGTGTTTAAAGGTCACCTACGAAGCATGGGTCTAAAGAATCGCCCGCAGCTGGACTAGGGCAAGTGGGAGATTTTATTGTACTAGGCTTTTATGCCCTAGTTTATTGTTTTGTACTATTTTTTTGTACACCAAACTTCGCTATAGGACAAGTGGGAGATTGTTGGGGTTGATGCCCTAAAGTCTCGTGTTCTGTAGTTTTTAAACAGTTTGTACGAATGCTTGTGTTGTATAATATATGATATTTACTTCACATCTTGTATTTTGCTCAATTGCTTGTTTTATTTGTTTTACCACAAACCAATAAACATAAAATCCCTGGTTATCTATATGTGACCCAAGCATGTATGTGGTGACATACAAGTGGATCATGTCTTAAATGATAACCAAAATAGTCTGTAGTATATGAATATAGGAGGGAAGCCTTATCCTAGTAACGCTACGGATGCGGGCCGCTTTGTGGAATAGTTACAAGTGTTGTGACTTGCCACAGATGGTCTGATCCTAATTATTCGTGTTGGGGACATGCGAGCGGAGGCATCCTATACAAAGAGTTTGTATACGACCTGACCACGAAATGTTAACGTCTTGTTATATAACACTGTCTATGACAGAGACTTCACTTCACTAGGATGACCATAGGTAACATGACCTCAATCCTGAGTGAGTTGGGAACTCCTGCCATTGAGGGCGATTCTTTGATTTATATGGTTGCGAGTGGCCAAGCCGCCGATTCAAACCTACCATTTTAGGGATTCATCTGATTTGGGAGTTGGGAACTCAGCTACAAAAGATGGAATTCACTCCTTTCCCAAGGTAGAGGTAAGTAGATAGATATCTCCCTTAAGGGTTGATTCCAAGGTTTGAACGATGTGACGCCACACACCTTCTCTTGGCTCGAGAGGTGTCCCTTAAGGGTTGATTCCAAAGTTTGAACGATGTGGCGCCACACACCTTCTCTTGGCTCGAGAGGTGTTCACACATAGTTGGACTATGTTGTATTGTCATTAGAGAAATCAGTGGTACTTGAGGAGTGAGATGTAACTATAGGGGCAAAACGGTAATTTGGCCCAGCTATACTTACGAGCATCTGTGAAGGATCATCGTACTCATGATTAGTTATATCGATTGACACAAAAATATATCTGTGGTAAGAAGAGTTCATATTGGTCTGTAGTGGAATACCTAACAGTTAACGGATGGTGGATCTCGTGGCTAAAGAGTTTAGTCAGCTATTCACGGACCATTGAAGCTTCAAGCCACAGGTTCATTAGGTCCCCTGGGTAGTTTGGATAAAGTTGAGAACTAGTGTTTGGGTTAATTTGAAATGTTCAAATTGACAAGAGGAAGTTCAATTATATATGATATAATTGGACTGGTTAATTATATATGATATAATTGGCTAAATGTATGAGATACATTATTTTGGAGAAAATTAGATATAAATATGATTTATATCAAGTAGAGGAGAAAATACTATAGTAGATATGTGATATCAAACTATAGGTTAAAAATATAATATGATTATATTTTTTTAATATTTTAATTGGTTAATTATATGATAATTAAGCCAAAAATCACGTTCGGACGTAGGTTAGTGGGAATGAATCGGTTATTATAACCGATGATATAAAAATGAAATTGTTTCATTTTGAATCATTCATCAAATCTGTCCAAAAAGAAAAAGAGAGATCGCGCTGGTGAATAAGAAACGATCGCTTAAGCATTTCGAGAGCCTATACGATAGTCACTTGTAACACGGGATTTAGATTCCTTAAACAATACGCCGATACAAATATGGATATGAATGATGCACGCAAGGTTCATACCCATGTGAGCACGCAAGGTTCATACCCATGTGATACTACTTCTAAATATGCGTTAATTAACAATGTTCTTGTAGTATGTTGTGCGTTGTCACAAGTTTCCTTGCGTTGAAACCAAGTATAATTCCACCGCAAGTTTCTCGGTGTGAACCAAGGTCGAACACAGGGACTGTTTGAGGTTATTGCGTTATGCTTGTGATACATGCGACCAGGGGTTTTCAATTAATAAAAATTATTGTGTACAAGAATATAAACATGCGATAAAGTAAAGTAAAGCGGTAAAGATGTGATAATAAAATAAATTGCGTTAAAGTAAACCTAAGCTAAGATGATACAAAATACAGGTTTCATGATACAAGATACTGAGGTCAAGGTTGGCTGTGAAGATTATACAAAGATTGTGTATTACAGGGACAAGTCTTATGTACGAAGCAGAAACAAAAAAGATAATTAATACAAACATCGCAAGTCTCCTAATTGCGCTAAAGGTATAAGTACGGTTCCGCTTTCCCTTGACGTACACCTCTCGGTGATCGGCCGCGCTCCTACATCTTTGTGGTAAAACAGGGACAAACGTAATGAACGCAAGATTGCTTCCATCTCTGGAAGTACTTCTTGCTTTAGTTAACGCATTCTTCTAACCTTCTCTCGATAGATCAAAATGGCATCTTCACTTCTACTCTCACAGGTGAAGATGCCATCTAGCATTCTTTAGCTAAACGTTCTTATTTCTTTAGCACAGAGTAAGTTACTTGTTCAATTCATATTAATTACCAAGGGATTAAGAAGAAGTTACTTGTTCAATTCATATTAATTACCAAGGGATTAAGAAGACTTTATGAAGAAAGCGATAAACAGAGGAACGGAAATAGACAGAGAATGGGATATGAAATTGATCGAGACATTTAATATTTCTATTCAACGTCTGATACATGATTTGTGAATGAAGAGATTAAAAAGGTGAAATACATTTGATGAAAATAGAGTTAGAAACAAATACAAATAAATGCCAACGTCTTAGCACCGATCTGGATGGAGATTTGCTTGCCAATGTGGATGGATCGTGCAGACGGATGAGCTTCCTTCTTAGGCTTGCTCAACCGGTAGCAGGGATTTGAGTATAGAGCTTCGCGGTGGGGATCTGGCAGAATAGCATGAGACTCACCTCTTCGGCCTTCATTTTCTTCTTTTGTACTTTTAATTTGTTTTTTTTCTTTTTGTATACCGGATTTCTTCCGTTCAATATTCTTCTGCAGCCTCCCTCTCAGTAATTAGCAGCAATTAGCCCTCGTATCAATTATACCCGTATTTAGTAATCTTCTCTAAATTCTTGTGGGATATTATAGGTGAAAAGTTTTGAATCTTGCTTGTAGACCCCACTTTCTTGTTATAGAAATCTAAAGATGAGAATAAATATTCCTTCTGTTATGCAATCAGACGTCAAATCTGCACAATGGTTAGTTGTACATGTGTCGCAAATCCTCCGACTTTGCATTACTCAGCTGCATCTTTCGATCGGTTGCTCGCATGCGGAATGATTTTTATTACCGCATGCGAGTTGAATTCAGCTCAGGATTGGATTGTCGCATTGCGCCGTCATTGCGTTAATCGTCTCTTTTTGTTGATTTGACGGGTGCAATGTAATAGAGATGCATGTTCAGTTTCTCGTTTAAGCCTTAATCCCATGTGGTGACTTGGTTTCCTGCAAAACAGAGTAAAAATATCCTCTTCTACCATATTGACAATGTTAGTGGTGTAATTGTGATAATATTAAATTATTGTATTTCTGAGTCATTTTCATACCATTGACGCATATTCCTTCACTTTTGCCGCAATATCTAGATAAGACAACATAAATAACTTGTATTTCTATAAGTTATCATCCTCTCCACCAACCGATCATCCACTTCATGCCTAAACGATCGCATACTAGTTCTTACACGATCGCATAGCTTCTCTAAACGATCATAGTTTGTGTTGAGTTTGCTTAAACGATCGTATACCTTTTCCTAAACAATCGTTCAGTAAAACCTACACGATCGTGTAGCTTCTCCTAAACGATAAGCATCATGTTATGCGATAGCGCCTTTTTCCCTCCCACTTGCTTATCGCCTACATGATCCGCGCTTCCTCATTCCTCTACCAAATTCACCAAAGACCACATTTTGGGTTCTCACTCCGAGAATACCCGGGGCTCTTTTTTGATGGTGTCGTCCCTGCGACATTCGTGTTCGTGGGGTTGTTCTTGCTGCTATAGTCAACGCTGTTACTGGGTGTTGGTTGATCAGGTGGAAGGTTCCGCTACGTTAAGTTCCGAAGATTGAAAATTGTCTTCAACTAGTATGACACTCTCTCCCTTGTTATATCTTGTTCTTAATATGTTAATTAAGATTTATTTGCATAATTGTACGTTTAAATGTATATTGTTGTATTTCAATCACTGTGAGATCGGAGAAATCCAAACGTGCTCATGGAACTCTTCGATAAGAGATCCTTCACTATTTTGGATTGCTATAACTTTTAAAATAATTGTTGGCAATCTTTCACTATTTGGGATTGCTATAACTTTTAAAATAATTGTTGGCAATTGTGCTTTTAGAAAATCAATTGTGAAAAGAAGTAAAATAATGCTTGGTAAATTTTCGTTTAAATTTGAAAAAATATATTATAAAGTTGGGTAAATAAATACAAAAAACAATCTTACTTAGATATAATAAATAAAATAAACTTATAATTAACTTTTTTTTATTTTTTTAAATTTTAAATTTTAAATTTAAAATTATTGTTTAGAATGATAAACTTATTTGTTATAGATTAATTTTTAAATATTAAAGGAAATAGCTTTATTTTTCAAAATATCAATATGATATACTTTTGCATGGAAATAGAAAATAGAAAATAGATTTGATTAGGTGAGAGATAGATAACTATATAAAATAGATCTTATTTTTAAAGTATAAAATTTAGAAATAAATATTTATTAAAAACTCGACTTGATTTTAGGAGAATCTAAAAGTTGGTAGGATACTATTTTAAAGTAGTATTTTTAAAAGTGATTTTAATTAAATCTGTTTTACTAAATACAAAAAATGGTTAAGATTTATCTATAATTGCTTTTATCTCCCAAAAAGCAATCCAAGCGAACCTTAAATATGTTTGCTGATACGTAAATGAGAAGTAAAATTGGAATGATAAAAAATAAAAATTAAACACAAAAAACGGTTAAAATTTATCTATAATTGTTTTATCTCTCCAAAAAGCAATCCAAACGAACCTTAAATATGCTTGCTGAGAAGTAAAATTGGAATGATAAAAAATAAAAATCAGATTTAAAATGTTTGCAATTTTAAAAAATCTCTTTTTTTAGTTCTCAAGTGTAACCGCCCGTATTTTTCAATATAACCATTGATGAAAATGCGGGAAGCCATAATCAAAAAAAAAAAAAAAACTTTATTAGCAAATGTACTCTCAGGATCGAAACCACAAGCCAAAATTCAATATCCAAACATAAATACTTAACAAAAATTTGAAGAAAACTTAATTAATAACCTCCAAAACTAACAACCTGGACATGAGGGAATCAAATTCTCATGGAAACGTTGAATCATAGTGCAATTTTCAAAATCGATTTTATAAAAAATAGAACAGTGAACTATTCATAAAAACAAAGGATAAACATCAAATTTAAACATGCTACTAAAAGAGGAAGAGAAAAGAAAAAGGATCTCACTTTTGCTGAATCCTAATCTTCACGATTTTCTCTCCCTTTTCTCACGAACGCCTCTTAAATGAACAAAACACTACCTTCTCTTGGATTCCAAGGGTTAGAAGTGTGATCTCAGTTTCTAACACTTAAGAGGAAGAGGTAGAAAGAATTTTTTTAAAAGACTAGAGAGGATTTAGTGGAGGCTGGGTTTATTAATCAAATAAAATTCTTGCCCTAAATAGGCTATAAAGATGTATTTATATGGAGAATGATTAATCCCTTCTCCAAGTTTTTCCTTTTCCACCTTTAAAGCTAATTAATTAAATAACCATTATTTATTTAATTAATTGACATACTAATTAAATAACTATATATTAAATCATATTTAATATATAGTTAATTAAATAACCATTAAT
Organism: Benincasa hispida; assembly: GCF_009727055.1. Lineage (NCBI taxonomy): Eukaryota > Viridiplantae > Streptophyta > Magnoliopsida > Cucurbitales > Cucurbitaceae > Benincasa > Benincasa hispida. The sequence continues at coordinate 50,803,411 of NC_052359.1, forward strand.
TAAATAACTATATATTAAATCATATTTAATATATAGTTAATTAAATAACTATATATTAAATCATATTTAATATATAGTTAATTAATATTAATGTCACACACACATATATATATATATATGCATACATCTCTTTTATGAATCCAATTCATATGAATTTAATATTTGAGTCTCATTCAAATATATATCTCTTACATAATTTGGATTATAGATCACACCTATAATTAACCACATCATATATTAGTCATATTAATATAAAATTCCTTCAAATGATTGTACAATTAAAATAATTCCTCATTACTATCTTTAGCGGGCTAATAAGGGTACCTTATGGACTTACAGGTTATAAGCTCCAATGATATGAGAGTAATTAATCAAACCCTTTAATTAAATTAATCAATGTTCATTAACTACCGGCCACTCCACTAAAGACCGATAGTTGCACTCTTCACACTATAAATATATTTTTGTATCTACGAATATAATCAATCAACAATGAGTTGACCCTTCACAAATTGCTCATAACTACAGCTAGGTCAAATTACCGTTTTACCCTTGTAGTTATATCTAACTCCTTAAGTACCACTGATTCTTCTAATGAACAAAGAGTTTATAGTCCAATTATAAACTAATACCTCTCAGGTCAGTGAGAGGTTGAGGTCTCATTGTTCAAGACTCAAAATAAGCTATTAAGAGAGTAATTTATCTAGTTTTCCTAAGGTCGGGAAAGAGTGAATTTCATCTTGTATTATTGCGTTCCCTACTCCCTACTCAGGCAAATTTCCAAAATGGTAGGCATGTTGAGTCTAACATAGTCACTTTCATCCATATAGATCAAAGGATTGCTCTCATGAACAAGAATTCACAATCCACTCAGGATTTAGGTCACGTCGCCTATAGTTAACCTAGTGAAATGTAAGTCTTTTTTAGTAACGGTGTTATATAGAGAGACTAGAGAGACTATTCATTTCGTGGTCCAGTCTTATATAAACTCTTTATATAGAATACCCTCACTCACATGTATTCATATGAATGATCAGGATCAGATCATTTGTATCACTTTACAACAATTGTCATAACTACAAAGCGGGTCGTATTCGTAGTGTCACTAGGATAAGGTACCTAGTATTTCATCTACTACAGACCATTTAGGTTTTTACTTAAACATGATCCACCTGTATGTCAACCATATACATGTTTTAAGTTTCATAAAATAACATTCGATCTTAGTTTATTGGATTGAATTATTGCAATCTAAATGTTAATAAAATACTTTTGATTTTATATAATTTGTTTTTACAAACTACAACATATATGAGATTTAGGACACCAAATCCAACACATCTGCACCTATCAAAGATCCAACAGAAGCCTATACTACTAAGCCATGAATAATCCTCTTGTTGTGCCAAGCTAATCCTTCAATCACCGTTAGAACTATTACTTGCACTCTCATATGAAAAACAAAGATGAGTACAAAAATACTCGATAAGCAACTTCCACAATAACTTAGTAACACATTTTGACAAAAACAAAACACACTAAAACATAGAAGTTTAATAAGAAAACAATGGTTTATGTTTTTCATTTTTTCTTTTCCAATCAAAGTTTAACGACACTTTCAAAACAAAGTTTGTAGATTAATCGATGCTTTCAATCAAATAGAACAAGAAAGATGTATAATTGAAGTAGCCCACAAGAAATTGTCACCTGTCGGTAACACCGACAGAGATGTCGATAAAATCGATTAGAATAATAGAATTTTCGATTAAAACCAACAAGAAATAATAGAAATATTTGTTAAAACCCAATCAGAACAAAAAATGAGGCCATGTGAGTGCAACAAACACATGAATATTCACTACAAAGAATGCCAAACCACAAAAATGTGCCTTTTCACAAATAAGTCAGAATAGAAACCGTCAATTTCAGATTAGCTACAACAAAAGTACCATATAATCCCCAAAACACAAAACTAGTATATCGAGATTCAAAATAGTTATAACACTTCCAACATTCAAAATAGTCATATACTTTTATTTGGCAAATCAACTAAAACATAAAAAATAATTTCAGTAGGTTCTCAAATCCCATTAAACATGTTTAGAAAACATTTAAAGCAGACAAACAATTTCAAACAATATGGATATACTTTTAAAACATATTTAAGAAATTATCAAACCACAATTAAATATTACTTGGAGTTCAATTTCGAGTTAAAGTGACACCACTCCTACTAAAACGCTCTTGTCCCAAGTGTAAACTCTATGTTATTTTATTTTTTATTTTTTTGCCAAAGGAAGTGAATAATGTTTTGGTCTTATTAACTAAAGTATCTATGTGAGATATATGTTGACGTGAAAAAGTTTTTATGTGATTTATTATTATTTTTCATGACAAGTTATATGCTTAGCTTGATAAGTGGTTATGTGATATGTGGGACCTCATTAATGTATGTTACATAAAATTATGAAATTTGCGACCTCTTTTCCTTTCCATAGTATCTTGATTGCATGAAATTGATCCAGTTGCATGGAGCTAATATGCTTATACTATGTAATTGATGCGTATGTGGCAATGCATGAAATTGACGCATGCTCATAGGGCTCGATGTATATGAAATTGATGCACATTGAGTTAATTTGTATGAAATCTATGCACATCTAGGCAGATGGAAAACAAAGTGAATCAGGAATAAAATATCTTTAGGTCCAATCTAGAATGAAATAGTCAGTATATATTTGCATGTGATTACATAATCTATACCCAATAATGGAATTACTTACTAAGTACTTTTAATACTGGACCTTTTCTTTTTAATATTGTTCAAGAGTAAGAACGTACCTTGACAAGGTGGTCTGTTGGTGGTTCAATGGGACTAGTGTCACTGCTTCTGCATGTAAGTGTATTTTTTTTTTTTTATCTATTTTATTGATTCGGTTTAAACATCTAAGTTAGTATTTTTGGTGTGTTGTTTTTCTTTTCGATTAATCTTTCCTTTGATTTAAATGTTTTATTGATATTTTAATATTTATTCTATGATTTTCTTTATTTGTATAATTTAATTTTAAGTTAAATGGTCAGTTAGATTCAATTATTGAAATTACATGCATGTAACAATGATCCTGTCTAGAGGTCTCAAAAACTCGAATCGTTTTTACTTTATTTTTTTATATTATACAAGTAGGGTAGGTTAAATCATTGTTGAATGAGAAATTTTGGACCAATCGTAAATTGCCACATCATTTACTAAATTAATGATGAAATTCCAAATAATTGAATTTGAGACTAATTAAAAGTTGACATTTGTCCCAAATTGAAGTTGAAGACATAAATTGGTGAAGTCCGATGATGCCACATGTTTTCTTCGTAACCGTTGGATTGAATAAAATTAATTCGATCCAAATTGATATTATTATTTGGGCTAAAAGTCCAATTGAGCCCAAAAATAGGATTAATTTGACCAAAATTTTAAATAAGACCCAAATTCAATTAGTCGGGCTCAAGGGTCAAGCCTATGGACCGACCAAGCCCAAGCTCACAAAGTCTAGTAGAGAACTCTATAAATAGAGGAGCTCTCCACATTTGTGGAGGTCAGCAGTTTTACACTCCAGACAGCTTAGAGGGAATTCTTTACAATCAGAAGACTTCTTGGCTCCTGAAGCTGACCACGCTTGAAGACAGAAGTCCTTTGGAGATACAAGCATTTTGAAGACCGAAGTCCTTTGAAGATACAAGCATTCTGACCACGCTTGAAGACTGAAGTCTTTTGAAGATACAAGCATTCTCAACACCAAAGTCCTTTGAAGATACAAACATTCTGACCACGCTTGAAGACTGAAGTCCTTTAAAGATACAAGCATTCTGAAGACTGAAGTACTTTGAAGATACGAGCATTCTGACCACGCTGGAAGACTAAAGTCCTTTGAAGACACAAGTGTTCTTCCAAGACTCCAAATTCAAGAACGTCCACATGCTCTGCTTCTATACATCAAGTGTACACATTCAACCGAGAGAGAATAGAGGATCAAGTACTAGAGATCAAACTACATCGCATCAAATCAACATCAATACCAATACCAACTCAAATTCAACTCCACGAAACAAGTTTCTTCGAAAGCCTCGTGCGAGCACTAATCATCCAAGAAGATCAACAAGCCCAAAGGCCGATCGTCTAAGAAGATCAGCAAGCCCAAAGGCCGATTGTCTAAAAAGATCATCAAGCCCAAAGGCCGATCATCCAAGAAGATCAACAAACCCAAAGGCCGATCATTCAAGAAAATCAACCAGCTTAAAGACTATAGTTTATTTTGAAAGCATCAAAATATTATGTATTAGAGATTGTACTCACTTTCCACAAAATTAATACATATACAAAAGTTCAAATTCCATAAAATAAGTTTATCTAGAAACCTTGTGCGAACAAATTGGCACGCCTGGTGGGATTGCTCTACCTCTCATCTCTCTCTCAACATTCAAGTAAACTAATGGCACCAAAGAAAGCTGCATCTAAAGCAATTGCTGCAAACAACACTTATACAATACTTGTCACCTGCAACCATTCAAAGGAGAGCATATAGAAGCAAGAACAAGGTATTGTCTTCGCAGAGAAAATCTAGGTGCATATGATAGAATCTTCTAAAGGCGAGATCATCATAAGAGAAAATCCCTTGTTTGACAATTCTGCTTCTACTTCTGACCAATCAAAGAAAGAGTCATATCTTGATGTAGTATCTGTCATGATGGTTGATGTAACAACAGAGTCAGCCATGACAGAGATGGAAAGGAAGATAAATCTCCTGATGAAGGCCGTAAAGGAGCGAAATCATGAAATCGTTGCTTGAAGAGATTAGATATAGGTTCAAGATACTGCTGAGTCGAGTCAATCTCCAACTACAAAAGTCAATGACAAAGGAAAGATTGTCTTGCAGGAAGACCAGCCGCAACAATCTACCTCTATCGCCACCTATCAGTTCAATAGCAGTAGAATATGATTACAAACTCCATAAGGGTTCAGTATGGAGAACCATCGTAGTATTTCTTTATGTATTCCAAGTCATACACCAAGAGAATCGACAACCTGAGAATGCCAGCTGGATATCAACCTCCAAAGTTCCAGCAGTTCGATGGAAAGGGCAATTCGAAACAACATGTTGCTCACTTCATTGAAACCTGCAAAAATGCAAAAACCAAAGGAGACCAGCTAGTAAAGCAATTTGTCAGAACCCTAAAAGGGAACACTTTTGACTGGTACATTGATTTGGAGCTAGAAGTGATTGACAGGTAGGAACAGCTAAAAGGAAAGTTCCTCAACCATTTCTATAGCACAAGGCACACTATTAGCATGATAGATCTGACGAACACTAAATAACGAAAGGGAGAGTCGATGGTCTACATCAACCGATGGAGAGCTCTGAGCTTAGATTGTAAAGATAGACTCACTGAATTTTCCGCAATGGAGATATGCACCTAAGGTATGCACTGGGAACTTCTGTACATTCTGTAAGGGATAAAACCTCGTACATTCGAGGAATTGGCAACACGCGCTCATGATATGGAGTTGAGCATTGCCAACAGGGGAACTAAAAATTTCCTAGTCCCTAAAGAGAGAAAGGATAAAGAAGAAATCAAGGGCACTGAAGAGATCGTGAGTAGTGCTACAAAAGAATCATGGTCGTTCATGTGTCCTCGCTGAAATTTTCCTCGAAAGGAAAACAAACAAAATTTGAAAGAAGACACAATGAGGGTGAGAAGCATAGTCTAACTCTTAAAGAAAGACAGGAGAAGGTTTATCCATTCCCTGACTCTGATATGGCAGAAATGTTGGAGCAATTGCTAAAGAAGCGACTTATTCAGCAGCCAGAATGAAAGCAACCAGAACAAGCAGGAAAAGTAAATGATCCTAAATACTGCAAGTATTATCGGGTCGTTAGTCTCTCAGTTGAAAGGTGCTTTGTGCTGAAGGAGATGATTTTAAAGTTAGCTCGTGAAAAGAAGATTGAGCTAGATTTAGATGAAGTAGCTCAAACAAATCACGCCACAATAGTGACGACTTCAAGTGTTCCAACACCATCAACGTCATATGATAAAAAAGAAAGCATGATTAAGTTTTGAACCTTCGAGCATATAGTTGTTCGGTTCCACAAGAGATTCCAACGACAGACTCTCAGAAGAAAGATGAGCTTGTTAAAGATAACGACAAAGAGTGGATCCTAGTGACTCGTCGAAAGAGAAGACAGCCAAATTCCACCCAGAAAGAGTTGCGCTTCTATCAAAGCTATAAAAGAAGGAACAAGACTCATAAAAAGAAAGGCAAAAAGATGGCATGAAAGCCTAAGCCTGCTAAAAAAAAGACAAGGACTTCTCTAAACTTCGACGACCAGTAACTTTGGTAGAATTTCTCTCAAGAAGCTTCTTTGATAATCATAGATGAAGTATCCGAAGTTATTGTATGTCATGCTATCAGCATAGTGGAAGTCGACAACAATCATATAACTACTGAAGAAATCGATGACTCAAAAGAAAGGGAGCAAAGAGTTTCTGTCTTCGATCATATCAAGCCTTCAACTACTCGATCTTCAGTCTTTCAAAGATTGAGTATGGCTACGATAGAAGAAGGAAACCAATATTCAACGACTACTTCTACTCGAAGTTCAGCCTTCAAAAGGCTAAGTATAACCACATAAAAAAAAAAAGATCGACCTTTAACATTTTCTTTTGATCGTCTCAAGACAACAAGCGATCAATATAAAGGAAGGATGAAAATCTTGAAAGAAACATCATTTCATGAAGAAAACAATGGCAAGAAGATTCATAGTCGTGTCCCTTCATGCATGAAGAGGAAGTTGTCTATTGATATAAATACAGAAGGTTCCTTGATGGTGCAACCAAAACTCATCATATTGACGAATTCTACAGATGAAGAGGATGATCAAAGCCATGATGAAATTAGAGCTTCTGAAATTTAATTGTAGAAGCTCCTTATCACAAGAGCCTAAACTACATGGTGCTTCTAGCCCGCATAAGCTTAAAAGGTAAAAAAAAAAAAAAATAATAAAATAATTGAACTACGTCATGACTTGATCCTATTTCTTCAAGGATACGTAGGCAACTTAAAGAAATTTAAGTTCAGTCCATAAAAAAAGTACCACAATCACCTTACATATACTACACAACAGATTGAAGATGTTCATCCCTGTTGGGGGCAACACAAAAAATTGAAGATGTTCATCCCTTTAAGGAGCTAAAACAGTAAATTAAAAGCACACACTTTGAATGGCACTTCACTTCCTCTTCAAAGTCAAGTTCGGAGTCAAGTGCGGTTTCGCTCCATCTCCACAAGTCAAGTTTGGCTTTGCTCCATCTCCACAAATCAAGTTCGGCTTCGCTCCATCTCCACAAGTCCAGTTCGGCTTTGTTCCATCTCCACAAGTCTAGTTCGGCTTCGTTCCATCTCCACAAGTCAAGTTTGGTGCACTCCACCTTCCCAAAATTCAAGTGCGGCTTCACTTCATCTCCAAAATTCAAGTGCGGCTTTGCTCAAGTTCAGTGCACTCCACCTCTAAAGTTTGGTGTAGTTGGTTTTGCTTCATCCTCAAAATAGCTCATCTTCAAACTTTGTTCGATGTTGCCACCTAATTTACGTCACCATCCTAATAGCTTAACTCCAGTAAGAAAAAAAAGGACAGATTTGTAAAAAAAAAAAAAGGTGAGATGTTATTTAAAAAAAAAAAAAAAGAATAGAGAGTAAAAGAAAACAATGTGAAAAGACGAAAGGAAAAAAAAAAAGGAAAAAAAAGGAAAAAAAGAAAATAAAAGAATAAAAGAATAAAGAATTAAAAAAAAAAGAGAAAAATAGAAAAAAGAATAAAAATATAGAAAAGAGGGGGAAAAAAAGGAAGGTAAAAAAATAGAAAGAAAGAGAACAGTGAAAAAAAATAGAAAATAAAAGAAAGAAGAAAAAGAAAAGGAAATTTTGAAAGAAAAGTTAAAACAAAAAATAAAAAGAAATCGAAGGAAAGATAAAAAAAAAAATAATAAAAAAATCTATATGAAAGATAAACCAAAAATTTTATTTAAAAAAAAAAAAAAAAAAACAGGCCCAAGTTCTTTTTCCTTCTTCTGTCTAGTCGCCCCTTTCCCCCAATTTCTTTTTCTCGCCCAAATCTCTTTATTGCAACCCTCCATCACTCACACAACTCTTTCGTTCTCTCCCTTTCCCCCAATTGCGGGAGGCAAGGCAAAGAAAAAAAGAGCCGTAAAAGAAATGCTTAAGCTACCGACGACCAACAACTAAGGGCACGTCTGACACGGCGGCACCATAAAAAAATGGCAACACCCAGACAGTCGACGGACCGATTCGACGTTGACTCATGATCCTGAACTCTTGCGGCGGTTCTGTGTCAACCCATGCAAACAGGGATCGATGAAATTCTCCAGCGCCGAAGCTTCAAGCGGTTGAATCAAGTATCCAATAACACAACAGCAAATCGACGAAGTCCAACTAAAACGTGAATCTGCTCCTTACTCCAACAATGTTCAACGACTTCCAGCATAGTGGTAGTGGACGTCGAAGGCATAATATTGGAGACTAGCAACGTGTAACCCATGACTGAAGTGGTAGCGAAAACTCGCTCTCCTGCACAAGCGGCTGTCTCCAACAGCGACCCAAGTCTGATTTGCAGCCACCCAAGTCTGATTTGCAACGGCGTGCAAACTGCAAAGGACGTTAGAACAAAAATCACACTCCAAGATGAAAAAAATCATGTATTTTGCCCGTATATATATATATATATTTAGTTAAATTCTAATGGGATTATCATGGGTTATCAAAACTGAATTCAAAATGCAGATTGTTGGGTTTTGAAATCCCCATTTTAATTGAAATTGGTTAAAATTCAAAAAACGAAAAAAAAAAGAAAGAAAAAAAAAAGAAAGGAGAAATCTGATGGATCGTGCTCTATTTCAAGCCGTAGAATACCCAAAGCTCACTCTCATATCAAACTTGGAATGTTCAGCTCAAAGTCCAATTGGATCCAAATTCAAATTAAGATCTTAGTAGGAAAGAAAATCTGGTCTCAAATCAAAATTCCATCACATTCAACTCCATCAAATCCTATAAGCCTTAATAAACTCCGAATTTATCAAAATCTTAAGTCTAAATTTCAGGCAATGTCCAAATTATTCAAACTTTAGATTGAGATTAGAATTGCACCCAAATTAGAGGTATTCTAAATCCCATTCCTATCTAAACCAAAATTTGGATTTCAATTTCTTTTCAAATCATAAAATTTGGCCTATTCCAAAATTTACCTCACATTCAATTGAGGTAGATTTTAAATTTATCGAAAATTTGGACATATTCTAATTTTTTTCAAGCCACAATTGATTGAGATTCAATTACACCCCAAATTCTATTCCAAATTCAAGTAAAATATTTTGGGTAGAAATTCAATTCCACTCCAAATTATCAAAATTTGAGGTAAAATTCAAATTAAATCAAGGCCAATTTTGAGGAGGAGCCTTCATTTTATCAAATTTTAGGTATATTTCAATCTTTATATGGTGGGAGAGTTTAATTCAAATCCAAACCAAAATTTTAGATTGAATAAATTCTTCTCAAGTAAAATTCTAGCAACAACAAATGAAAATTGGAAACAAAAATTAACATTCCAAATCCAAGCCTATGATGTGAGTACCAACAAAATTCCACCCATGTCAAAATATAGACATATTGACACAGACCTTGGCATAATCGAGTGTTGTCTCAAATCAAAATATAGACACAGTCCAAGCATCCACCAAATCAAAGTTGAAGTAAAGAGAGACAAAGTCAAAATTCTACTTTAAATTCAAATGAAGAATTGAGTAATCCAAATCTAAGACAAAGAATTGTTAGAATCTGAGATACTAACTCAAGAATTCCATTTGCAATTAAAGTGGAACATAAATTCTACTTTAGTTCAAATAAAAGCTTACTCTCAAATAAGAAACCCAAAACTAAAGTTCATCTTTTGCTTACTTAGCCTAAATGTGTCGAGCAAACAAATTCCAAATCAAAATTTTGATAATAATGATGCATCAAATTAAAGAAGTCAAAATCATATTTTGATTTCGAATTATTTTTTCGAAATCCACCCATCGTATAAACGTGCATAAATCTCGAAAATGGGCATTTATTGAATGAGAAATTTTGGACCAATTACAAATTGTCATGTCATTTACTAAATTAATGACGAAATTCCAAATAATTGAATATGAGACTAATTAGAAGTTGACATTTGTCCCAAATCAAAGTTGAAGACATAAATTGGTGAAGTCCGATGATGCCACATGTTTCCTTCGTAACCGTTGGATTGAATAAAATTAATTCGGTCCAATTTGATATTATTATTTGGGCTAAATGTCTAATTTAGCCCAAAATAGACTTAATTTGACCAAAATGTCAAATAAGGCCCAAATCCAATTAGTAGGGCCCAAGGGTCAGGCCCATGGACCGACGTAGCCCAAGCTCACGAAGTCCAATAGATAACACTATAAATAGAGGAGTTCTTCTCATTTGTGGAGGTTAGCAATTTTACATTTCAGAGAGCTTAGAGGGAATTCTCTACAATTATAAGACTCTTTGACTCCTAAAGCTGACCACGCTTGAAGATTAAAGTCCTTTGGAGATACAAGCATTCTTAAGACCGGAATCCTTTAAAGATACAAGCATTCTGACTACGCTTGAAGACTATTAAATATACAAGCATCCTAAAGACTGAAGTACTTTGAAGATACGAGCATTCTAACCACGTCGAAAGACTGAAGTCCTTTGAAGACACAAGCATTCTTCCAAGACTCCAAGCTCAAGAACGTCCACATGCTCTGCTTTTATACATCAAGCGTATGCATTCAACCGAGAGAGAACCAGAGGATCAAGTACTAGAGATCAAACTACATCGCATCAAATCAACATCAACATCAACACCAACTCAAATTCAACTCCACGAAATAAGTTTCTCCGGAAGTCTTGTGCGAGCACTAATCATCCAAGAAGATCAACAAGCCCAAAGGTCGATCGTCCAAGAAGATCATCAAGTCCGAAGGTCGATCATCCAAGAAGATCAACAAGCCCAAAGGTCGATCATTCAAGAAGATCAACCAGCTTAAAGACTATAGTTTATTTTGAAAGCAACAAAATATTATGTATTAGAGATTGTACTCACTTTCCACAAAATTAATACAAATACAAAAGTTCAAATTCCACGAATTAAGTTTCTCTGAAAACCTCATGCGAACAATCATGTTTTGAGAATTGAAAAATAAAAAGGAAAAAAGTACTTTTTTATCCCATTTGATTATCAATTCCATGTATAAATTCTATAAAAGTCTATCAGTGACATACTTCTATTAAAAAAAACCAGTCATATATTTATAATTTTATCATTGATAGTTTTATATACTTCCATCAGGGTCTATTAGTATACTGTAGGTTTTGGTTGTCTATTTTGCCTCAAATTATTAAGGCAACTACATGTAAAGACAAACTATCAGTTTATCACTAAACACAAACCTTAAACAGATAAAGTATCAAATAAATATCAGTTATAACACTAGTGATAGATATTATCGGTGATACAAGTGATGGAAGCTTATCACTGGTTTTATTTCTATCATTGTCTATACTTTTATTTGTTACTTGAAGTGTATCAATGATAGTAGCCGATAGAGTTGACAAAAAAAAAAAAAAATAGTGATAGACTTCTATATACGTTTATCAAAATCTATCGGACATAACCAATTAGTACACCAGAGTCATTTGAGTCTAATAAAAGGGTCTATCGATTATATACTTATAATTCTATTAGTGACATGCTTTTATTAAGGACTAATCCAATTTAATTCAAATTAATCAGGATGAAATTTAAAATAAAATTTCAATTGACTGAAATTAACTTCTTTTGAAAGTATATTAGCAAGGTTGCAACATGTAAAGACAAATACTAAATTTTTCGCTAAATACAAATCTCAAACAAATTAAAGTATCGAATAAAAAATTCAATCACTGTTTATCACTAAAATAAAAAATTTCAGGCCTTGAACGTTGTTTTGTGTGCCTTCAAAGGGCTTTTTGGGCATTTTCTATGAGCTGAAGATAAACTCTGTTGTATTTGCAATTAGTTTTAAGTTACTATTTTTGCAATATTTTTACCTCATTTTGCTATATATGCAAGAGCTCTAAATAATGGGAGATAAAATAACCCTTACTCCTACTATCTGAACACGCGGCCAATGGAGGTAAAGAAAACCAATAGTTTGTGCGTTTGATTGAAAATAACATGGTTAGGTGTAATGCAAGTTTAATTAAATCAATTCAGAATCTTAAGGGGATGAATGATCAATTAGAAGTACAAGGATGTTATTAAAACAAACTATAAATAAAGAGTGGCTTTGGCATAAGTTGGAGGGAAAAAATGCACCAAAACGACACTGCTATTGAGCTATGAACAGGAACAGATGGATAAAATTGTTATATAATTGAAATGTAAAGTTCACATGCATAAGTTGAATAAATAACATTTTACCAACCTGCCTAGTAAATCTACAGGCTAATACATCCATCCCTTTGCTGTTGAGACAAGAAAATGTGCTTCAACAATCCTATCTAAAAATTGAAGTCAAAGCAGCCATTTTTGTTATATTATGAAATGAATAACATTTAGGATCAATTGTAAAAGTAGGGGAGATGGTGATGATGAGGCAGCCGAAGATGAGACAAATTGCCAATTTGAGTGCTTCTGCGCTTAGGTGCATCATTTTCAAACACAACCGAATCGGAAAAATGATACAGATCAAAATGATTGCTCTTCATGTGTTCCATGAATCCATCTACAGCTGAATAAGATTCGACGGTTGGTGGTGGCGGCGTAGGGGTTGTCTTAAGCGTAGACATAGCTTGTTGAAAAAAGCTTTGGCAGACTGATATATCTTTTCATATTAGTCCACAAAATTTCTTCTATAAAGGTCTCATTCGGGCGATCAACTATCTGTTGGGATGATGCCCTAAACTCTTGTGTCATGTAGTTTGTAAACACAATTTTAAACAAACGTTTGTGATGTATAATATATGATATTTTCACTTATTGTCTATGAACATTGGATGTTTTATTTACATTACCACAAACCAATAAACTAAAATCTCTGGTTGTCATTATGTAACTTAAGCATGTATGTGGAGACATACAAGTAGATCATGTCTTAAGTGATAACCAAAATGGTCTGTAGTATATGGATATAAGAGGGAAACTTTATCTTGGTAACGCTATGGATGCGACCCGTTTTGTAGAATAGTTACAAATGTTGTGACTTGCTACAGATGGTCTGATACTCATCATTCATGTAGGAACATGCGAGGCGTCCTATATAAAGAGTTTGTATAAGACCTAACCACGAAATATTAACGTCTCGTTATATAACGCCGTTCATGACAGAGACTTCACTTCACTAGGATGACCATAGATAATATGACCTCAATCCTGAGTGAGTTGGGAACTCTTGCCTTTGAGGGCGGTCCTTTGATTTGCATGGGTGTGAGTGGCCAGGTTGCCGACTCAAACCTACCACTTTGGGGATTCGTCTGATTTGGGACCTGGGAACTTAGTTACACAAGATGGAATTCATTCCTTCCCTGAAGCAAGGGTAAGTAGATAGATTGCTCCCTTAAGGGCTGATCCCGGGCTTGAACGATGTGGCGCTACACATCTTCTCATGGCTCGAGAGGTGTCCACACATAATAGGACTATGTTGTATTATTCATTAGAGGGATCAATGGTACTTAAGGAGTTAGATGTAACTACAGGAGAAAAACGGTAAATTGGCCTAGATGTACTTACGAGCATCTGTGAAGGGTTATTGTACTGTTGATTGGTTATATCCGATGGACACAGAAATATATCTGTGGTAAGAAGAGTTTAGCTGTCGGTCTTTAGTGAATGTCTGGCAGTTAACGGATGGTGGATCTCATGGCTAAAGAGTTTAGTTAGCTATTCACGTATTGTTGGAGCTTTGAGCTATAGCTCCATAAGGTCCCCTTGGTAGCTCAATGGATTCAAGTTGAGAATCAGTTTTTGGGTCAGTTTGAAATGTTCAAATTGACAAGAGGGAGTTCGATTATATATGATATGATTAAACTAGTTAATTATATTTGATATGATTGACTTTATGTATGATATACATTAATTGGTGGAAAATGGATATGAATATGATTTATATCTAGTGGAGGAGAAAACACTATGGTTTATATGTGATTTTAAACTATAGGTTAATGAATATAATATGATTATATTTATTATATTTAATTAGACAATTATGGGATACTGCCTATCACTTAGCAAATTGAAGAATAAAATGAAAATCGTTTTCATTTTGCAAAAGAGATCGGTCATTTGCTCAAGAGTATACTGCCAATCACTTAGCAAACCGAGAGACTACACAATAGCTCATCATTGCTGCACGATCGTATACATGGGCGCCTTTTTCTAAACAATCGCCTAAGTTTTTCTAAACGATCGTCTATACGATCGTAGCCTATTTACTACACGATCGTGTACATTCTTCTAAATGATCAAGCATTGTCTATGCGATAGACCTTGCCCTTCTTCCACTTGCTTGTTCGTTGTTTACGATCTTCTATCCTCCTCCCCTCTACCAAATTCCAACAGAGCCCACTCCTTGGATTCTCATATCGAGAATACTGAGGGTTCTAAGTGATGGTGCCATTTCCATTTTTCCTGTTCGTGTGAGGCTATTCATGAGTAGACGACCGGTGGTTTTGGTGAACAATTGTGTGGACGTTCCAGCGAGAGCAAGAAGGAGCAATCCCTTTGGTGAGAACGAGTTTTGCTTTGAAGAAAGGTTCTTCAACTGGTACATATTCTATTCTCTTGTTTTTTATTATTCAAAGCATGTCGGTAATTAGTTGTTAAATGCATATCTGTTCTGTTTGAATGTAAATGTGGTAATTCTGTGACAATGTATTTGGAACGATCCCCTTCCGCTCAGAGGTACTCTTGTATAAGAGTTCCTTCACTATCAACTAATGATAGCGGATATGCGACATAGCTAGATTCTGGAACAACATATGTACTTAGGATTGCCATATTGTTAGGTGAAATTCGGTAGTTAAGCCAATCATTTTCTTATGAGAGTTAATTAAAAGAAATCATAGAATGGGGTTGTTACTTGTAAGTTGTCAATGTTGGGGTTGATGCCCTAAATCTCGTGGGTCCTGTAGTTTTTAATTGTAATGTACAAATATTTTATTTATTTAATAAAATATGAGATGTTTTATTTGACATTTAGTAGCATTAATCCACAAACCAATAAACTAGTATCCAAGGTTATCATCTATAGTTTAAATATGTATGTAGAGACATACAAGTGGATCATGTTTAAGTGACAACCTAAATTGTCTGTAGTAGATGGACAAGGCTGGGTATCTTATCTTGGTGACACTACGAATATGACCCGCTTTGTAGATGTTACGATTATTGTAAAGTGCTACAAATGATCTGATCCTGATCATTCATATAAAGATTAAAGGAACTCTTATAAAAGAGTACCTCTGAGTGGAAGCAAGATCATTCCAAACTCATTGTGACAAAATTAATGCATTCACAATGTTGGGTTTTATGTCCTAAAAACTCACAGTTTGTAAAATAATAAACATTTTCTATAATCAATATACTTGTTATTGATTTCATAAATTATACGAAAGTCTAAATCCAATAAACTAAGACTCATGACTACTGTATGAGCACTTGAACTTTATGTGGAGACATAAGAGTGGATCAGGTTCGAGTAAATAGTCAAAATGATCTATGGTACATGAATGAGGTTGGGTACTTTATTCTGGTAACACCATTGGATATGGCCTACTCTGTATTTGTTACAAAGAGTTGTAAAGTACTACATACAATGTGATCCTAATTCGTACATGTTATTACATGAGGAGTGGGGGCGTCCTATGCAATGAGTTTGCATAAGATCGGGACCAAGAAATAAGTCACTCTTACTTTATAACGCTGTTTACTGTATAAGACTGACTATTTCACCTAGATGACTTAGGTAAATCGATCTTAATCCTGAGCTAACTATGAACTTCTGTTTATTCGGGATTGCTCTTAGATTTGTATAGGTGAGGGTTGGCTCAACAACGCCAACTCAATAAGACTCCCATTTCAGAGGTAAGACCAGATAGATAGCTGGGGACATAAGGTGCAAGACGTAGTTCACGCCTACCCGATTTAGGGATAGGAGAAGGTTGTTCTCTCAAGTACTGAATCCAAGTCTTGAACAAGGGGCCCCACCCTCTCACTGGGCTAAGAGAGTTTGGTTTAGTAATTGTATGTAAACTTAGTATCTTAGGGAATTGGAATTAATTTTAAAATGTCCAAAATTAATTTAGACTTTAGATCACATTAATTCTAATAAGATTATAATTAAGTCCTATTTTTTTTATAGATTTAAAATATGACTAAGTAGGACAAACAAGACTTTAGGTTATAAGGAAACTCTATCGGTGAAATTTTGTCTATGTTGGGGGTATTTAAGATGACGTTTTACGGAACACCTTCTATCTGGGAACTGACCTAAAACTTAAGTTGAATTAACCTTAGTCCTGTTAGCATGCAATATCACTAGGTTAATTAAATGGTTTAATTCACCTAGAATATTAGAGTAAAGACCTTATTATAAGAGTTATAATAGGCATAGACTTAGATAAATTCATTAGCCAAAATTTAACTAAGCATAATAAAACCCTAAACCGATAGAACATTTTAGTGGAAGAAAAATGGCATATGTGATATATCAATTTTTAGCTCTCACCTCCCTAAGAGTTCATACAGTAAGATCCATGCTCATCTTCGTGTCACCCTAGATGCAGCCTCCCTCCGAAAAGTGTTTGCATAGGTCAATACCAAGGTGAATAGAGAAAATGTTCATATTAAGTGGGAGAAAGACACGTGTTAACATCTTCTACTATCTCCTCCATTAGATTGCACCATGAGATTTCTGTGATTCCTCTGTGTGTCATCCTAGAGTGACCACCCCTTCGAAGGGTCTGATCATAGGATTCAGAACAATACGAACTCCATTAATGGATAGAGTTTCTTAGGTTAATCTTCAACAGTTGTCTTTTCTTACGATAGCCTAATGAATTAAGCTAGTTAATGAATCCTTGACCGAAAAAAATGTAGCTAAGAACTATAGGAATAAGAGTTATTCTGGTATTAGTAATTAGCTGAGATTGTCTCAATTCAAGGAGGGATAGCTAATCACCCTTAGATGGTTGTTGCTCTAAATCTCTGAAGTATTGTTACAAAAATTAAATCAATAGTTTAATTAGGGTTCTTTGATTGTTTGTTTTTATTGAATTGATTGGATGCTCATACTTTGTAATGAGCTAAGGCAGATATAACTAATATAGATAATTGTTTGTTATTCTTTTCAGCATGTCTTTCACAATTATATCCTTGCTAAAGAACAAAAAATTAACCGGTGAAAACTATGCGACGTGGAAATCTAACTTGATATAATTCTAGTTATAAATTATCTACGGTTCGTCTTAACGAATGAGTGTCCTCCAATCCCTGCTCAAAATGCATCCCAAACAATGAGGGACGCTCAAAACCACTGGACAAAGGCCAAAATCTAACGTTCTTACCAAGAAGTATGAGGCCATGATCACTGCACATCGGATCATGGAGTCCCTCTAGGAGATGTTTGGGCAACCGTCCACTTAGATCCGACACGAGGCCCTCAAGTACATTTATAACGTGCAAATGAAAGAAGGCCAATTAGCGAAAGAATATGTTCTTGATGAGTTACAGACTTATCAGTCTCTTATGAAAAGTAAGAGATCAGTAGAAGGAGAGGCAAATGTTTCCCATTTCAAAAAGTTCCATAAGAGTTCATCTTCTGGAACTAAGTTTGTTCCCTCATCATTTGGTTCTAAGAAGATCCTAGAAGAAGAAAAAAAAGAAGGGAAAGCTCCCACTGCTGGGAAAAACAAGGGCAAGGCCAAGATAGCCGATAAAGGGCAAGTGTTTCCACTGTAATGTGGATGGTCACTGGAAATGCAATTGCCCCAAGTACCTCACTAAGAAGAAGAAAGAAAAAGAAGGTAAATATGATTTATTAGTTCTAGAAACTTGTTTAGTGAAAAATGACCCTAATGCCTCGATACTTTATTCGGGAGCCACTGATCATGTTTGTTCTTCTTTACATGAAATTAATTCCTTCCAGCAGCTTGAGGAAGGTGAAATGATGCTCAAGGTTGGAATGGGAGACGCCATTTCAGCTCGTGCAGTGAGAGCTGCAAAGTTATTTTTTGGAAATAGATATTTATTTTTAGAAAACTTATATATTATTCCTAAAATTAAAAGGAATCTTGTATCTATTTCATGTTTAATCGAACAAATGTACTCATTTTCCTTTTCTATTAATGAATCGTTCATTATGAAAAATGGTGTACTTGTTTGTTCAGCTAAATTAGAAAACAACTTGTATGTGTTAAGACTAACTGAAGCAAAAGCATTGTTAAATCATGAGATGTTTAAAACTGCTCACAATAAAAAGGAAAATAATTTCTCCAAGTAACAATAATATCTATCTTTTGCATTTGAGATTTTGTCACATAAATCTCAATAAGATCGGGAGATTAGTAAAGAATGGACTTCTAAGTGAGTTAGAAGATGGTTCGTTACCGCCATGTGAATCTTATCTTGAAGAAAAGATGACTAAAAGACCTTTTAATGAAAAAAGGTTATAAAGCCTTAGAGCTCGTACATTCAGATCTCTGTGGTCCAATAAATGTAGAAGCTCGAGGAGAGTATAAGTACCTCATCTCTTTTATAGATGATTTTTCCAGGTGAGGTTACTTATATCTAATGAAACATAAGTCTGAAACCCTTAAGTTCAAGGAGTATAAGCCTGAATTTGAAAACCTGTTAGGAAAAATGATTAAAACAATTCGATCTGATCAAGGTGGAGAATACATGGATTTAAAATTCCAGAACTATACGATAGAACACGAAATCCAATCCCAGCTCTCAACACTTAGTACACCTTAGTTGAATGGTATATCAAAAAGGAGAAATTGAACCTTGTTAGACATGGTTCATTTTATGATGAGATATATTTAATTGCTTAGCTCGTTTTGAATCTATGCAGTAGAGACTGCTGTTCACATCTTGAACAATGTTTCCTCGAAGAGTGTTTTTTAAACACCTTTCGAGTTATGGAAAGGGCGTAAACCTAGTTTACGCTACTTTAGAATCTAGGGTAACCTAGTTTGTGCTACTTCAGAATCTGGGGTTGTCCTGCACATGTACTAGTGACAAATCCTAAAAAATTGGAACATCATTCTGTTGGGGTTCATGCCCTAAAGTCTCGTGTCTTGTAGTTTGTAAACAGTATGTACGAACGCTAGTGTTGTTAATATATGATATTTACTTCACATCTTATATTTTTGCTTAGTAGTTTGTTTTATTTTCTTTACCACAAACCAATAAACGTAAAATCCCTAGATATCTGTATATGACTCAAGCATGTATGTAATGACATACAAGTGGATCATGTCTTGAGCGATAACCAAAATAGTATGTAGTATATGGATATAGGAGGGAAACCTTATCCTGGTAACGCTACGGATGCGGCCCGCTTTGTGGAATGGTCACAAGTGTTGTGACCTATCACAGATGGTCTGATCCTAATCATTCGTGTTGGGGACATGCGAGCGGGGGCATCTTATACAAAGAGTTTGTGTAAGACCTGACCACGAAGTGTTAATGTTTCGTTATATAACACCGTTCATGATCTGTCTCTTATACACATCTAGATGTGTATA
Source organism: Benincasa hispida (assembly GCF_009727055.1). NCBI lineage: Eukaryota > Viridiplantae > Streptophyta > Magnoliopsida > Cucurbitales > Cucurbitaceae > Benincasa > Benincasa hispida. Next base: position 50,823,299 of record NC_052359.1, read on the forward strand.
AGAGACAGACCTATCACAGATGGTCTGATCCTAATCATTCGTGTTGGGGACATGCGAGCGGGGGCATCTTATACAAAGAGTTTGTGTAAGACCTGACCACGAAGTGTTAATGTTTCGTTATATAACACCGTTCATGATAGAGACTTCACTTCACTAGGATGACCATAGGTAACATGACCTTAATCCTGAGTAAGTTGGGAACTCCTGCGATTGAGGGCTGTTCTTTGATTTATATGGGTGCGAGTGGCAAGGTCACCGATTCAAACATACCATTTTGGGGATTCTTCTGATTTGGAAGCTGGGAACTCAGCTACACAAGATGGAATTCACTCTTTCCCCGAGGCAGGGGTAAATAGATAGATGGCTCCCTTAAGGATTTATTCTGGGGCTTGAACGATGTGGCGCCACACACCTTCTCTTGGCCCGGGAGGTGTTCACACATAGTAGGACTATGTTGTATTGTTCATTAAAGGAATCAGTGGTACTTAAGGAGTGAAATGTAACTACAGGTGCATAACAATAATTTGGCCCAACTGTACTTACGAGCATCTGTGAAGGGTCATCATACTTATGATTGGTTATATCCAATGGACACAAAATATATCTGTGGTAAGAAGAGTTCAGCTATTGGTCTTTAGTGGAATGCCTGACAGTTAATGGATGGTGGATCTCGTGACTAAAGAGTTTAGTCAGCTATTCATGTATCATTGGAGCTTCGAGCCACAGGTCCATTAGGTCCCCTGGGTAGCTTGGATAAAGTCGAGAACCAGTATTTAGGTTAATTTGAAATATTCAAATTGACAAGAGGAAGTTCGATTATATATGATATAAATGGAGTGGTTAATTATATATGATATAATTGGCTAAATGTATGAGATACATTATTTTGGAGGAAATAAGATATAAATATGATTTATATCAAGTAGAGGAGAAAATACTGTAGTAGATATGTGATATCAAAATATAGGATAAAAATATAATACGATTATATTTATTAATTAATTAAGTGATTAATTATATGATAATTAATCCTAATATCACGTTTGGACGTGGGTTAGTGGGCAACGTCGGTTATGGTAACCGATGGGTTAAAATGAAAAGATTTTTCATTTTTGAATCGTTCAATCAATCGTCCGTTATTCGCCCAAAAAGTTTTCGAAAACACGTGTTGGTGAAAGAAAACGATCGCTCGAGAGACTATACAATAGATCTTCTCCACCTAAACGATCATCCTTCACATGCCTAAACGATCGCACACTCTCATCTACACGATCGGATAGCTTCTCTAAACGATCGTATAGTGTGCCAATTTAACTAAACGATCGTATACCTTTTCCTAAACGATTGTTCACTAAATCCTACACGATCGTGTAGCTTCTTCTATGCAATAAGCACTTCAACTATGCGATAGCGTTGTTTTCTCTCCCATTTGCTTATCGTCTACATGATTCGTATTTTCTCCGTCCTCTACTAAATTCACCAATGCTCACCCTTTGGGTTTTCACTCCGAGAATACCCGGGGCTCATTAGTGGTGGTGTCATACCCGTTGCAGTCATGAGTTCGCATTGTTCATGCTACCGTAGTCGACGTTTTCCATCGAGCATTGGCAGAGCACTTAGAGGGTTCCGCTGTGTTGGAGTTTCAGAGTGTGAAGGTTGTCTTCAACTGGTATGAAACTTTGTCCCTTTGTTATTTTGTTGTTCGTAACATGCCGTTAATTAGAGATTATTTTCATAACTATATGTGTTGAATGTATAATGTTATATTTCAGTCATAGTGAGATCAGAGCGATCCGAACACGCTCATGGAACTCTTAGATATGAGATCCTTCAATTGGTATCAGAGCCAGGTTCTGATACTCTGATTTCATCTGTTGTAATGAAATGAGATTTACATTCATGGTAGGTGCATTTCTACACTGATTTAATAGTTAAATTTTGCTATAGATGTGCAGATTAATGGATGTTTTCGGGATGTTTAGCCTCGGTTTGATTTAGATCCTTTTACACTTGTGGTTATTTGTAAAGGCCCCTGCGTTTGTTGGCATTAATATCATTATCGAGTTTGTATTCAAAGTTTGTTTGAAGTTTTGAGTCGTTCGTCTGATGGAACACGAGAATTACACTCTAATTGCTTTTAATTTAAAAGGAAAATAACATGCAACCCTACTTAATTAATTGTGTTTTTTTTTTAATGAAATTACCTTTGAAGCTCCCAAAATGTTTTCATCTCCACACGAACGGACCACCACTAGAGCTGACCTACTATCCTCTGGACTCAGAACCAGGTTGTGGGACCCGATGGATGAAGAAACCGAGAGAGAGAGAGAGATGGAAAATAAGAGATAGATTTTCTTTTTGGTGTGGGTTTGGGTTTTTATTTTTCAACCCAATTTTGAAAACTATTTTGGCAAAAGTGGCAAAATCTTTTAATCCAAATTGAAAAGACCATATTTATAGAAAAAGACCATGCAAATATGCATGTAACAAATTCATAAAAACCCAATACCTAGAATCCACTATCTAAGTGGGCTTAATGTCTCCACTATAAACCAACACCTAGTCCACTATTTTGTTACTGGAATTATCTAACAAAAGTTTGGATTTTCCCACTAACTTTACTCAAAGGGCAAAATAGTCATTTTGTCAAAGTCAAACTTTGATCAAAAAGTCAACATTTTGACTTTTTATGATTTTTTTCGTGTTGACTAATTTTGACCTCCCGAGCATGAATCCACATTCATTTTCTCGAAATTCAAATCACATTTGAATATAAGGTCGGTCAAAGTTTGACTTTTCAAAGTCAAAAGTCAACTCTTTGACTTTTTACATTTTTTACCATTTCCATTATTTTCGAGCTTCCGAATATGAACGTATTCATATTCTTGATATTTAAATCACATTTAAATAAGAAATTTGTATCTCTAAACTGAAAACCCGACCACTAATAGGGGAACCTAATAGACCTATAGATCATGGGCTCTAACGATCCGAGATTAGCTAGCTAAAACTCCTTTAGACGAAGCTAATCAACATTCGTTAACTAACGGGTCATTCCACTATAGTCTCGTAGTTGCACTCCCCTCACTATAAATATATTTGTGTCCATATGATATAACCATGATTAGTAAGCTGATCCTTCACAGGTTGCTCATAATCTCGGCTCGTAATCTCGATTGGGTCATAAAAATTGTTTTGCCCCCGAGACTACGTCTTATTTCTTAAGTTCCACTGATCCTCTAATGAACAATTGGTTTAAGGTCCAACCTATGAATCGAACCCCTCTCGGGCCAAGGAGAGGGTGGGGCCCCTTGTTCAAGACCTGGATTCAGTACTAAAGGGAACAACCTATCTACTATCCCTATAATGGGTAGGAGTGAATTCCATCTTGCACCCTATGTTCCATGCCTGTCTCTTATACACATCTAGATGTGTATAAGAGACAGGGATAATTCCGAGTGAACAGGAGTTCATAGTTAGCTCAGGATTAAGATTAAGTTACCTAGGTCATCAATTAACGAAATAGTCAGTTTTATACATAAAACGGCATTTAGAACATAAAAAGTTTCTATTTCATGGTTTAGTCTTATGTAAACTCTTTACATAGGATCCCCACTTTCATGTCTCCACATGAACGATTTAGGATCACATCGTTTGTACTAACTACAAAGTGGGCTGCATCTATAGTGTCCTCAGAATAAGGTGCCCAACCTTATTCCATTATTTTCGAGCTTCCGAACATGAACGTATTCATATTCTTGATATTTAAATCTCATTTAAATATTAAAGTTGTATCTCTAAACAGTAAAACCCGACCACTATATCACACATACTTGTTGGTTTCTCTCTCTTCACCTAATTCGAACAATTCGAATTATTCTATCATATTGTTCTAAGTTTATTCCATATGAGCTAGTAGGGAAATCTAATGGACTTATAAATCATGAGCTCCAACGATCTGAGATTTGCAGGCTACACTCTTTAAACGGAGCTAATTAATATTCGTTAACTAACAGGTCATTCCACTATAGTCCCATAGTTGCACTCCCCTCATATAGATATATTTGTGTCCATATGATATAACCATGATTAGTACACTAATCCTTCACAGGTTGCTCATAATCTCGGCTGGGTCATAAAAACTGTTTTACCCCCGAGACTACATCTTATTTCTTAAGTTCTACCGATCCTCTAATGAACAATTGGTTTAAGGTCCAACCTATAAACCGAACTCTTCTCGGGCCAAGGAGAGGGTGGGGCCTCTTGTTCAAGACCTGGATTCAGTACTAAAGGGAACAACCTATCTACTATCCCTATAACATGTAGGAGTGAATTCCGTCTTGCACCCTATGTTCTCAGCTATCCATCGGATCTTACCCCTGAAATGGGAGGCTTATTGGGCCAGCGATAATGAGTTGCCCTCACCTATACAGAGCTAAGGACAATTCTAAGTGAACAAGAGTTCATAGTTAGCTGAGGATTAAGATTAAGTTAATGTTGAATTTAAGTGAGAAACATATGAGTACAATAAGCCTCCTAGTGGAGTATCACAATATTGAATTTAAGTGAGAAACATATGAGTACAATAAACATATGAATACAATAAACTAGGGCATATACCCAAAAGTTCTCCCACTTGTCCTAGTTTACAAACTTCGTAGACCTAGACTCTATAGGTGACCTTCAAACACTTTAGTCGTGAGAGCCTTTGTAAAAGGATCAACAATGTTTTGCTCAGAAGATATCTGGGTCACTACATCGTCTCCACGATGTACAATCTCCCGGATCAGATGGTATTTGCACTCAATATGCTTGCCGGCTTGTGGCTTCTTGGTTCTCTTGAATTTGCAACTGCACCACTATTATCACAATATAGGGGGATAGAAAGATGCATATTTGGAACGACTTCCAAATTTGTCAAAAATTTTCTCAACCATACTACTTCCTTTACTGCTTCACATGCAGCTACGTATTCAGCTTCCATTGTGGAGTCTGCAATATAGTTTTGCTTCACACTTCTCCACACTACTGCTCCTCCATTCAGAATGAACACTGATCCCGATGTAGATTTTCTTGCATCTTTATCGATTTGAAAATCAGAGTCAGTGTATCCAATAAGGATCAAATCCTTAGTACCATACACGAGCATGTAGTTCCTCGTTCTCCTAAGATACTTGATGATATTTTTAACGGCAGTCCAATGTCATATCCAGGATTGGATTGATACCTATTAACTATCCCTACTATGTAGCATATGTCAGGTCTAGTACATAACATTGCATACATCAGACTCCCTACTGCGAAGGCATAGGGAATGTGTCTCATATCCTCAACCTCTTGAGGTGTCTTAGGACATTGATCCTTTGATAAATGAATTCCATATTTGTAAGGTAACATACCTCTTTTGGAATTTTGTATCTTATACCTAGACAACATTTTGTCTATATAAGTTGCTTGAGACATGGCTAGTGTTCTATTCTTGCGGTTCCGAATAATCTGAATCTTGAGAACATACTGCGCATTTCCTAAATCTTTCATTTGGAACTGTGTTGCTAGCCATTTCTTGATGTCAGTTAGATAACCTACTTCATTCCCAATGAGTAAAATATCGTCAACATATAAAACTAAGAACGCTATAGTAGAATTGACGATCTTCTTGTAAACACAAGGCTCATCAACATTAGATTTGATCGCAGTATCAAATCTTATATTCCAAGATCTAGAAGCTTGTTTCAACCTATAAATGGATTTTTTATGCTTACAAACCTTTTGTTCTTGACCCTATGCAATAAACCCCTCTAGTTGAGCCATATAGATACTCTCCTTAAGATCGCCAGTTAGAAAGGTTATCTTGACATCCATCTGCCAAATTTCATAGTCATAAAAGGTGGCAATGGATAAGAGCATTCTAATCGACTTAAGCATGTCAACAGGAGAGAAAGTTTCTTCATAGTCCACTCCCTCTCTCTGGGTATAACCTTTTGCCACAAGTCGAGCCTTAAAAGTCTATACTTTACCGGCTTGGTCTCGTTTTCTCTGGTAGATCCACTTACAACCAATTGGTTTTACATCATTTGGTTGATCTACAAGTTCCCAGACAGAATTGAAGTTCATAGACTCCATTTCGAGGTCCATGGCTTTGACCCACTGATCACGGTCCACGTCTTTCATCGCCTGTTTATAGGTCGATGGATCCTCTATGCCGTTATCAGGAATGATGACTTGTGTTTTTGTTAAACCCAAGTAACGGCCAGGCTGATGAACAACCCTTCCACTACGTCGAGGCATTCTCAACTCTTGAGAAGGATGTGACTGACCAGATGTACTAGTTTTATCTACTTCTTTAGTCGATGAACTAGCTCTATCTGTAGCGTCTTTGGAAATTTCATTCAATACTAGTCTACTATGAGATTGATGACTTCTTATGTGGTCTTCCTCTAAGAATGTGGCATTTTTCGATATAGATACCTTATTCTCTTGAGGATCGTAAAATAGACCACCTTTTGTTTCTTTTGAATAACCTACAAATAGGCATAGTTTTGAACGACATTCCAATTTTTTAGGATTTTGCACCAACACGTGTGCTGGGCATTGCCAAATCCTAAAGTGACATAAACTGCATTTTCGCCCTTTCCATAGCTCATAAGGTGTTTCTGAAGCACTTTTAGAGAGAACGTTATTCAAAATATAGACAGTAGTCTTTAATGCATGTCCCCAAAAGGAATCAGGTAACTTAGCAAAGCTCATCATTGAGCGAACCATGTCCAACAAGGTTCTGTTTCTTCTTTCAGATACACCGTTCTGTTGAGGCATATTAGGTATAGAGAGTTATGACTTGATTCCGTGTTCTATCATATAGTCCTGGAATCTTAAGTCCATGTACTCCCTACCTCGATCTGATCGTAGTATCTTAATTTTTTTACCTAACTGGTTCTCAACCTCAGCCTTATATTCTTTGAATTTTTCAAAAGAATCAGACTTCTGATGCATTAGGTAAATATGACCATACCTTGAATAATTATCAATAAAACTGATGAAATATTCATACCCACCTTGAGCTTTGACATTCATCGGTCCACAGAGGTCCAAATGTACGAGCTCTAAGGGTATTGTGGCTCTGAGACCTTTTCTAGTAAAAGATCTCTTAGTCATTTTTCCCTCAAGACAAGACTCACATGGAGGTAAAGAATTATCTTCTAACTGATATAGGAGTCCATTCTTAACAAATCTCTCAATCCTTTTAAGATTTATATGGCCAAGTCTTAAGTGCCATAGATAGGCATTAGAAGAAACTTTTTGTCTTTTATTCTGAGTTTCGGATGTTCTAAACATCTCAGTATTTAAGAAAAATTTTGCTTTAGTTGGTCTTAACTTATATAAGTTGTTTTCAAGTATAGCAGAACAAATTTGAATACCTTTTCTGAAAATGAAACGCTTCATTAACTTCAAAAGGTATTTTATACATTTGTTCCAATATACATGTGATAGATATTAAATTCCGTCTCATTTTAGGAGCATACAAAACATCTTTAAGTATGTTATATCTATCGTTGAAAAACAACTTCAAGTCTTCCAGCTTCGGTCGAGACAGTCTCTCCTATTCCAACCTTAAGGGTGATCTCGCCTTCTTCAAGCTTTTTCCAGGAACTAGTTTTCTGAGAAAAGAAGCAAATATGATTAGTGGCTCCTGAATCCAATATCTAGATTGAGGTATCATACTCCACTAAACATGTTTCAGCAATTAGTAAATCATATTTACCTTGTGCTTCTTTCGAGACAGGGGCCTGAGGACATTCCTCAGTTAAGACAAATCTCAGGTCATCTATTACTAGTGTTGAATTCAAATTTATTTTCCATGTTGAGTAGTTGTCGTCGTTAATTTTTTCAAAAGCTAATAGTTAAACTAAAGAGCTAGTCATGCTGAAAAGAAAAACATATCCTTTTTAGTAAAAAACATTAATCTTTTAAATCCAATCAAGTTTAGCAAAAAAAAAAAACTAATAATGTACCCTTCACTATTATATTTTTTTACGATATTTCAAAACTTTAGAGTAACCTCCACCGAAGGGCAGTCAATTATTCCTCTTTTGAACCAAGATAATCTTGACCGGATGCTAACCCCAGAATAACTTTGTATTCTTATAGCACTTTAGTTATCGCTACTTTGGTCGAGAATTTACTAACATTTGGTAATTCTCATAAGTGTGACCCTCCATTTTCAGACCTCAAAGATCAGAATCATTATGCTCCCGAAGTTGGAAAGACAATAATGAAAACAGACCTGAGAGACCCTATTAATTTCTAGAGTTCGCGAAGTTCCGAATCTTATAAGCCCTCCGATTGGTAAGGTCTCTCCAGGGCAGACATGTAGGTACATTATAGGAATCTCACGGTGCAACCTAATGGAAGAGACCGTAGGATGTGATGACACACTTCCTTCTCTTATTTACTATGAACAACTTCCCCTATTCAACTTAGTATTGACTCATGCAAACACTCTCTGAATAGAGTCCGTTCCCAGGGCGGCCCAAAGCCAAGCATGAATCTCACGGTGTGAACTCTTAGGAACGCTAGAGCTAAAAGTACATTACTTCTCTCCAGCTGAAGTGTTCTAGACGGTTAGGGTATAAAATATTTAGTGATACATTTTGGCTAACTTAAACATATCCTAAGTCTAGGTGATCCATGTATAAATTTTAACTGGATTTTTAACCTACGATGTCTAGGTGATAAAAAAATTTTATTACCTCACACTGCTCACGCATGCTCATAAAATGGGTTTAACCTAACTCAGATGCCGGCTCGATCTCCAGGTAGTAGGTGTTCCATGAACCGTCAACTTAAAAACCTTCAACCTTAGTCATCTTATCTGACTTTTTGCCAAGATCTTGTCGGGTGTGTTTCTTTGTAACTTCGGTTTTACAAGATATTGACCTATTTTCTATGAAAAAAGGAATTGCTCGATGGTGGTTAACCCTAAGTGAGCATACATCTTATCTGTATTATGGATTTTAGAAGTCTAGGTTATTTTATAACAATTATAACCCTAGAGCATTCATCTATAACATGCTTCCTTCAATCAAACATGCTTTAATATAACACTTATATTAAAACTAAGCATGCATAGTATATATTTTATAACACTTATAACATATAACAAATGCATGTCACATACTTTTCCTATGGTGGGGTTTTAAAACTATATGGCATACATATGCACACATAATCAAACAACATTATACATCACATGCATAATAGGTAAACAACACTAAAGTGGACCAATTTTGGCATTAAAAATAAATAACTAATTTGTTACATAAATCAGCAACCAGCTTCCTAGCACCGGCTTCAAACACTTTGAACCATCTAAAACCGCTCAGAAACCTCTCGAACCGGTCCAAAAACACCAAAAACCAAGTTGAACTGGTCAAACCAGGTCAACCAGGTCAAACGGACCGGTCCAGATCATCTAGACCGGCTGATCAACGCGCGCTGGCACAGTCAACGGAAGTGCGAGGCGGGTTGACGGAAACGCACGGGCACGCGGGTCGTGACAGCGGGCGAATGCATGAGGTAGCTTCGAAGCAGGTCGAGCGGAGCAGGTGGGCACGCGGGACACGCTAGTCGGATCGGGCGGGGCAGGCGTGCGAAGCCAGACGTGCGTGCGAGAAATTCAGGTCGGAGCGCTGCTCGAGTCGGGTCTGGGAGCCTTCTCTCGAGTCTGGGAGCAAATTCTAGTATATGAGCCAATATTCCTTCAATTTTGATGCTTTCCTCTCTCCTAGAATCGAGTAATTACAACCTAATGCTCATAAATGTGAGCAATTATAAATTTTCAAAAGAAATTTAAAGAAAAACAATGCCAAAATCATAATAAATCAACTTTAGTGCATATTTCATTCAACATTTGAATAGAAAGGAAAAAAACACCAACAAAAAATAATTGAGCATAATTAAAGCATGCTCTGATACCACATGATGGAACACGAGACATACGCAGCGGAATAAGGATCTAATTACACTTTAATTGCTTTTAATTTAAAAGAAAAATAGCATGCAACACTACTTAATTAATTAGGTTTTTTTTTTTGAAGAAATTACCTATGAAGCTATCGAAACGTTTTCATCTCCACCCGAACACGAACGGACCACCACTATAGCTGACCTACTATCCTCTGGACTCAGAACTGGGTTGTGGGACCCGATGGATGAAGAAACCAAGAGAGAGAAAAAGATGAAAAATAGGAGATAGATTTTCTTTTTGGTGTGGGTTTGGGTTTTTATTTTTCAGCCCAATTTTGAAAATTATTTTGGCAAAAGTGGCAAATTTTTTAATCCAAATTGAAAAACCCATATTTATAGAAAAAGGCCATGCAAAATTGCATGTAACAAATTCATAAAAATCCAACACCTAGAATCCACTATCTAAGTCGGCTTAATGTCTCCACTATAAGCCAACACCTAGCCCACTATTTTGTTAGTGGAATTATCCAACAAAAGTTTGGATTTTCCCACTAACTTTACTCAAATGGCAAAATAGTCATTTTGTCAAAGTCAAACATTGACCAAAAAGTCAACATTTTGACTTTTTATGATTTTTTCCATGTTGACTAATTTTGATCTCTCGAGCACAAATCCGCATTCGTTTTCTTGAAATTCAAATCACATTTGAATATAAGGTCAGTCAAAATTTAACTTTTCAAAGTCAAAAGTCAACTATTTGACTTTTTACTTCTTTGACCATTTCCATTATTTTCGAGCTTCCGAATATGAACGTATTCATATTCTTGATATTTAAATCACATTTAAATATTAAAGTTGTATCTCTAAACTGACTACTATATCATATATACTTGTCGGTTTCTCTCTCTTTAACTAATTCGAACAATTCGAATCATTCTATCATACTATTCTAAGTTTATTCCATATGAGCTAGTAAGGGAATCTAATGGACCTATAGATCATGGGCTCCAACGATCCGAGATTAGCTTGCTAAAACTCTTTTAGACGGAGCTAATCAACATTCGTTAACTAACGGGTCATTCCACTATAGTCTTGTAGTTGCACTCCCCTCACTATAAATATATTTGTGTCCATATGATATAACCATGATTAGTAAGCTAATCCTTCAATGGTTGCTTGTAATCTCAGCTGGGTCATAAAAACCGTTTTACCCCCGAGAGTACATCTTATTTCTTAAGTTCCACTGATCCTTTAATGAACAATTGGTTTAAGGTCCAACCTACAAACCGAACCCCTCTCGGGCCAAGGAGAGGGATGGGCCCCTTGTTCAAGACCTGGATTCAGTACTATAGGGAACAACCTTATCCCTATAACGGGTAGGAGTGAATTCCATCTTGCACCCTATGTTCTCAGCTATCTACCTGATCTTACCCCGGAAATGGGAGGCTTATTGGGCCAGCGATAATGAGCTTCCCTCACCTATGCAAATCTAAGGATAATTTCGAATGAATAGGAGTTCATAGTTAGCTCAGGATTAAGATTAAGTTACCTAGGTCATCAATTAATGAAATACTCAGTTTTATACATAAAACGATATTTAGAACGTAAAAAGTTTCTATTTCATGGTTTAGTCTTATGTAAACTCTTTACATAGGATGCCCCCACTTTCATGTCTCCACATGAACGATTCAGGATCACATCATTTGTACTAACTAAAAAGTGGGCCGCATCCATAGTGTCCCCAGAATAAGGCGCCAAACCTTATTCATATACTATAGACCATTTTGGCTATATATTTGAACTTCATCTACATTTATGTCACTACATAAAGCTCAAACTACATTAAATAGCCTCTGGACCTTAGTTTATTGGATTCAAGATTACAATTTCAATAACAATTTTATCGAAAAACAAAACAGAATATGTTTATTAATTTACAAATTACGAGTTTAAATGAATAAAAATCCAACATCGTTCGAAGTTCCTGGGAAAAGCGTGTGTGCTCTTCGAGGAAGGAGGCGATTAAGGTATCCACATCGTGCAGAGATGTTCTACGCGATCATTGTGATCGGCATTGTAAAGAATGAACGGTAAACAGCGATCACTTTGACGCATCGTAACTATGGGGATATGCGATTCAGAGTTGATCGCATCGGGTTGATAATCGAGTACACCGATCGCTATCATTTTAATGCGCGCGCGCTTTGCGTCACGTGAAATTAGCCGCCAAAAACCTGATGGCTAAAATTATGGTGAATGCAATATGCGATGCATGTCTTAGGTTATGTGTTGGTTCTCATGCATTGGTGGTCATGCGTTAGAATGAAAATGCGTTACTCTTATATGCGATGACCATACGTTCCTGTCACAAGTTTTCTTGTGCTCACGCCAAGTATAACACAAACGCAAGTTTCTCGGGTGATTTGAGCTCGAACTCAGGGACTTGTAGCTAAATGTATGCGGTGATGTGTTTGCGGCAGATAAATAAAATAATGATGGAGGTTTTAAGCTACAAACTACTCCTACTCCTAACTAACAGATTAAATGGTGAGAATATGATTGAGAGGTAGAGACACAGATGCGTAGTAAATGCATGGAAAATAGATAAAATGTGAGGATGTCTTCTTCGCAACCCTAAGCTTGACTGCAAGGGCAACCCCAACCAACAAAAACTAATGCGATCATGCCATACATGCCCGACACAGATGCACATGAAGTGTATTAGCAAACGGAACTTATTCCTATGTCTCCATTCCTTCTTATGCGATCTTAATCTAGCTCTCTCGAGCATCGATTCTAACCTAGCTCTCTCAAGTCTTAGGTTATTTCTTTAGACTCTTTCTTGAGTAGCTCTAAAGGTGTGATGGACGTATACATAAGACAAGGTAACCGAAAAAGCCTGGTTGACGTAAGATTATTCCTATCTCTAGTGAACACTTGCTTACACTGCTTAACGCGACCAACCACTTACCCTCCCAGGCAGTTAGTTGTTGCTAACTTTACTCATAGAAAAGCATTGCATCCGCCTATAGATAGACGTTGCTACAGCTTCACACTAATCAAATAAGGTTTTCTCACACACTCACGCAACATACACCTCCCGGTGGTTTGCTACATGCTTCATATTCCTATGTCGCATGATTAAGTATGTAATACTCTAGCAATCTTACTCAATGATGAGATGAAAGTTAATGATGCTAAGTAAAGGAAGATAGAGACGGAATCGCAGGAAATATAGAATTGCATTGATAAAAAATGTATTAATTTCTTAAGCCAATGAAAGGACCAGTTGGAAGCAATGTCTTTCTCCCAGCAGATGTGTGTCAAGGCTACCGGTGGTGTCATGGATGGACGCTGGAGCAGACTCTCTCAAGCTCTAACTCTGGCGAAGACTCTCTCAAGCTCTAACTCTAGCGAAGACTCTCTCAAGCTCTAACTCTGGCAAAGGCTCTGGTCATCACTTGGTGGAGCAGACTCTCTCACGTGTTCGTCTGGATCACAAGGATCGCCCTAAGGCGAGCCTCAGGCAAAAATCCATGGATAAAATGAAATTCTGCTCAACGACTTCTATTTATAGAGTTGGATCTGCTCTAATTCTGACATTCGCGGCGTGATGGTCCTTTTCTAACTCTCTACTGCTAACGGCATGGTAGGTGAAATGTCAGCATCATCTTTTGATTCTCCCGAGATATGCGTTCATGTTTCCATTCCACCAACCTTGCATTCATCCCGCTATTATGGTTATCATCATGTAGCCGCAATCTTATGATGATTGCATTCGCTTGATGACCGCAACTTCTATGTGATAATCACAATCGTTTGACGATCACAACTCCTATGCGATGGACGCATGTGGTCGATGACCGTAACACCCATGCGTTGAACGTATGCGTCTGCCTTTGTGATGGAGAAATTCTCCACATGCGGTCATCTTTGTGATAGCTCGGCTTTCGTGTATGCGTCTGCTTCCTGCGTTAACTACAAAGATAAACAATTAAACACATAATAACGCATAATAGTAGGTTAGCTGAGATTCTTAATGTTGATCGACGTAAACTCATTTTCTCATGAATTCCTAACATATTCGCCGCATATTTCACTTAACAATCCTCATAATTCTAAATAAAAGGCCTAAGATGACGTGCCTAGGTACTCATGCATATTAAGAGAGTGAGCAAATGTAGAAATAAAACTTCCATTGAATAGATATGAGATGAAGTACAAAATAACGATGCAAGTATAGTAAAGAGCCTGGTAGTAATTTCTTGTTGCCAGGCGTTTACACTGTTTCTACTCGTGCTCTAAAGATATTCTCGCTCTCGCGAGAGTCGGCCCGCTCTCTACTCTTACGCCCCAAGGTTCTCTCTCGAGTTGTCCTGGGCGATCTCCGGCGCTGCCACTCTTCTCTTGCTCCGCCGTAAAATAGAAAAGAAAACTATGAACAAAAGCAACTGGTTAACTCGTCAACCTATCAACCCCTTTTCTAAGAATGCACTTGGTATTTATAGGGCATCAATGGTGAAAGGCGGCTTCTCATTCTCCCGGTTGTACAGATGGGACAGCTTTAATTCTTGATTGACGCGTCGAATGATTGTTACTGATAAAGTTAAATGTACTTTATAACCGTTATCGGCTATCAACTTAATTTGGATACGACTATCATCAGCTTTCTGTCCCATCGCTCTTAATTGGCCTTTCACCCAGATGTGCCCACCATGTTGTGCTGACCAAGTTGCGACGATTATTCTCGGGCGAATGTTTGCGAGCACAATCAATGCAAATTCTTGCAGTGAAGTTGCACTCGACCGATAATTTCTATGATCGCAATCTTTCATTGCATTAACGTATATTCTGCACAAAAATATAAAAATCAATAGTTATAATACGCTGAACGCATGCAACCGTAATATTATAGAATTTATGCTTAATGGATGCAATTTAACATATTTTATCAACGCAATCCAACATTTTTTAATAACTTAGCACTATGATAACGTGCATTTCTACTCGTTATCACAGCCCCAAATTTAAACAATGCTTGTCCTCAAGTATAAGCTAAAGATTCCTTTAGCAAGTCCACCACAAAGTTCTTTTCCTAGATTTCTCAATGATATTTCATTCAAGTCCTATATATCAAAATTTTCTTAAGACATATTCAAGTCTCTTCTTAAAATATTTCTAAGACCTAGGGACTGCAAGTTTAACTTTCAAAAGGACTTTACTAAATTCCGGAACATCGCATGATTTATTTCACAAAAGAAAATTTTTTTCTTACCGGGGTGTTAAATGATTTTATCCTTGCACAAAAATTTATATATATATATATATATATATACTCTGACCTTGCACTGATCTGAGTGCCTTACCTTTATTTTGACTTGCTTCCACATGTGTCATGCAGACATCCAACTACGAGCAATGCACTCTTTCTCAGACTAAACTCAAATTTTTTCGCGGCTCTGCCAGGAGTATGGGTCTTGATCGTGGTGGACTGACTCACAAACAAAAAGAAAGATGCAAATTTTTTGCAACGAGACCGCTCAGATCTTTTTCGATAATATCTTCATTGCATGGAATGCCACACTAGTGTGATTTTCCTTCTTCCTTGTCAGCCAATCTCAAATACCTTATTTGAAGGGAGTGGAAAGTGCCTGTTGCAAGCCTTCTCCAAGCAAGCCTGCTGTAAGCAGGGTATCCTATTCACGTGGGACACAAGCCAGGTTCTAGAGTAAGGAAGAGACTAAGGTAGTATAGTCATTGATGTGGTAAATGTTGCTAGCCCCGCTGGGTAAATGGAGACTTACTTACTTCATTGCTTTTATGATTCCCTATAGGAAAATAAAATGAAGTTGAAGATGTAGATAAGGTATTTCATCGTTCACTGCTGGCCCGGAGTAAGACATGCCACCTTAATGCACGGGACAGATAGAAGGATTTTCACTCTTACTGAACCGGCCTTCGAGACGAAAGGAATGAAAGCTCGATGAGTATGCTGGCTCCTGCCCAAAAACGCACGGTAGGCCATCCTCGGCCTTCTTCTCTTTTTATGAAAAAGAAATCCAATCTCCACCCTGGCATCTGAATTTTCTCTCGAATTATCTATACCCTATTCAATACTCACATCAAGCAACGGAACTAATGCGTTAGTGAAGTATATTATTTCTTGGAGCTGAAGGGAATGAATCAGAATCTTTTTATAACGAATATACTACCGATCTCGTCTTTGACTTTCTTTCACGTCTTTCAGCGCTGTTTTAAATGATTTCTTCTGTTCTTTCTCTACAGCCGACTTCATTTCTTTTCTTTCCAAGCTGTCCGACTGAAAGAATAAAAGAAGCGCGTGACACAGGTTGTCTTCGGCTCATAAGAAGTGAAATCAGCTATTTCTTCGTATGCTTTTGTTTTGGCACCAGCGTCAAAGGCACGAGAAAAGAAAGCCCTTTCTCACCTTTCCTTCAACAATAATCGATATGAAAGCGCTTTCATAGGCCACGTTGACTAGGTTGATCTTTAATCATCAAATCACGAGTTTCATTCCCTTCACGAGAGTATCAAATTTCGCTATCTTATGCACGTGCTCTTCTTGAGCGATCCATTCTATGAGCGGGGCTGCTAGTAGAGAGCAAATCTCCATCTTTTTCGGTCTTATTGATCTAATCAAAGCTTGTTACGATCAGGCTCATTTGGCTGAGATCTTGTCTGGTGGGGTAGGGACAGAGAGGAAGTTTTTCTTTTAATGAGAGTGACCTTTCAAAGAGAATGCGATAAGGCCCTTCTTAAAGTAAATGGATGGCTCACTCTCTCTCCTGCTCTAGGACATTAACATTAAGAGAATTTTGGGTGTAGTCAATACTCCCATCCCAAATAAAAGGGGAATTGGTCTATGGTCGATTCAGTAATAAATAGGAATTTGAAGTTCTACCTCGTGAAAAAAAAAACGGA
Organism: Benincasa hispida; assembly: GCF_009727055.1. NCBI lineage: Eukaryota > Viridiplantae > Streptophyta > Magnoliopsida > Cucurbitales > Cucurbitaceae > Benincasa > Benincasa hispida. The sequence goes on from NC_052359.1 coordinate 50,840,204, forward strand.
TTTCTTTTGTGTAATTAACCATTCCTTTTTCTTTCTGAAAGAAATGATCATCGAAGCCAGGGCAATAACTCAGAAGGAATTTGAGCGCTGATGTAGCTAACAGCCACCTTCATAGTCGATTCATTAGGGTCGTCACCTTCTACCCTCTCACTTGTTCTACCTCTTTAGGGGGAAGTATCAACCGTTTTCTTTGTCTCTTAAGCCGGGACTTTCTAAAGAAAACTGCAATCGTAGTTTATCAACCACTCACAAGACCACCGAGATCGGGATAGTTCATCCACTGCTCTCTTTCCGACAGACTGCTCGAATGGACAGACTCATAAAGAGAAGTGCGACCTCAGCACCGCATCTATCGACCGGGCTAACTGCCCCCGTTGACTCCCTTTTCCCGATCTACTGATTTTGCATGGGCCTCGATTAGGCTACCACCCGGGGCTTGGTTTAGCTGAGGATGGGATTTGCTACCCGATGAGTCTCCCTACGCTATTAGGCACCTTTGGTCGAGGCGAAGCAAGGCATTCAGCTAAGAGCTGCCAGCAACAACTAGAGCATCCCGTCTGAAGACCAATTTGGCAATGGAGTTGCGGTCATTTATTTATGCGGTTATCCTGGTGACTTACTTTCGTTTTGGCTTGCCCCCATGTGTGTCATGCGGACATTCAACTACGGGTAAGTGCCTTTCACAACTTAGCTCTTATCAACATGGGTTTCCCATTGCGTTGACAGTGGAGTTGTTATTTTCAAAAATATTTTTTTTTTTTTTTGAAAATAGCAAGGTCGAAAATAAATACCTCACCCCCAAATTTAAAATGCGGAAATGTCCTCATTGCCAAAAGATTAAAATAAGTCATACAATGGTCATAGAATGCGTTGTAAAGAGAGTTTGAAAGAAAGCTAGCAAACCTCTGACTTCGAGAAATATTTCATGAGGTGATTATTTTAAGACTAAGTTGACTCTAGTGTATATGAAAGAAATAGAAGCACATTTTTCATCATTGAAATCATACTTGGATAAGAAACAGAATGCGGTGACTCGCTAAATTTATCTATGTCAAATGATTGGGTGATTAAAGAGGATGCGGTGATAAAACTTTGAAGACTAAAATGCAATGTGATAGCGCAAAATTGGAAATAAAGATAAGGAAGAGTACACCCCCAAATTTTGCGCTGTCGCCCACATTGTATTGACGCATCCATCTTTGCGGCGATCTCCCTTCTTTGGGTTGCAGTGATGGAATAAGATAAGTGCTTCTTCGCGTAATATCTCTGCAATTCAGCGCCTTGATCGTTGTAAGAAAAACAAAGAGAGGGTCAAATTATTTCAAACAAAATAAAAATCGTCATCGTAAATTTTTTTTTTTTTTTGTATATAATAACGATAGTGATAGTAAAATAAGGAGAAATCAGAATTGAAAAGATAGTGAAAATTCCAATAGTGGAGAAAATAGTTGAAGACTTGAGGTTTCACAAAACTTGCATCCCTAATAAGTTGCAATCATTTGATAACGCAGAGACCACCTACTTCCTTCTTCATTCAAAGTCTCTTAGTTCAATGGAGTCGACTTGGCGATGCCAATCTTCTACATGGTATGCCTTTACTCGCAGTCGATTGACTTTGAATATGTTGGTTTCGTCGTCATTTGATAATTTCACTGTGCCATGCAGAAGTACTTGTTGAATTATGAACGGTCCAGACCAACGTAACTTTAGCTTTCCCGGGAAGAGTCGCAGACGTGAATTGAAAAGCAAGACTTTTTGCCCGACTTGAAGGTTCTTACCGCATATGCGTTGATCATGCCAGCGCTTGGTGCGCTCTTTATAAATCTTCGCATTTTCATATGCGTTGTTCCTCTATTCTTCTAGCTCGACCAGTTACATTTTTCGCGCTTCCCCTGCCTTCTTCAAATCAAAATTCAACTTCTTTACCGCCCACAGTGCCTTATATTCAAGCTCCAAAGGCAAGTGACACGCCTTACCAAATACCAGTGCATAGGGGGACATACCGGTGGGTGTTTTAAGTGCAGTTCGGTATGCCCACAACGCATCGTCAAGCTTTGTTACCTAGTCTTTCCATGAGGGCTTTACTACCTTCTCAAGTATCAATTTAATTTCTCGATTGGACACTTCAGCTTGACCATTCATTTGCGGATGGTATGCGGTGGCTACTTTGTGAAGGATATAGTACTTGCGCAGCAACTCCTTGATATTGTGATTGACAAAGTATGATCCTTCATCACTTATGATGGCACGGGGAGTGCCAAAATGAATGAAAATATTTTTCTTCAGGAATTGGGAGACTACCGTCGCATCACTTGTGGCGCATGCTATTGCCTCTATCCAATTGGAGACATAGTCGACAGCTAATAAAATATAGTGCTTACCGTTCGAAGGATGGAATGGTCCCACGAAATCAATCCCCCATATGTCAAATAGTTTCAGCTCCAAGATAGTGTTCATTGGCATTGCGTTCTTCCATGAAATGTTGTCTGTGCGTTGACACCGATCACATTTCATTGCGTAGTCAGCTGCATCCTTGAATAATGAAGGCCAAAATTATCCACTTTGCAAAACTTTGGCTACAGTGCGTTGCCTTCCAAAGTGCCCTCCATATGGCGAATCGTGGCACTGTGTCAATATGCATTGTTGAGCAGCTTCTAGCACGCATAATCGAATGATTTGTCTGCATCTCTTTTATACAGATTCAGCTCATCTCAATAATAGTGTCTGCATTCATTCTTGAACTTCTTTTGTTGATGATAGGTGTAATCTTTAGGAAATTGTTCACAAACCAAATAATTAACGATGTCCAGATACCAGGGCAATTCTTCTATGTGGAACAGCTGCTCGTTCGGGACCACAACACTCACCTCAGATTCATTCTGGTCAACCTTGGGATTTTCCAATCTGGACAAGTGATCCGCAACTTGATTCTCTATCCCCTTCTGATCAATTATCTCGATATCAAATTCTTGAAGGAGGGGAACCCATTTGGTCAACCTCGGCTTTGCGTCCTATTTTGTCATTAAATATTTGATTGTCGAGTGATCAGTGTGAATGAATACCTTGGTTCCCAACAGATATACCCTGAATTTCTCCAACGCAAAAATCACAGCCATGAGTTCTTTCTTAGTGGTGGTATAATTTATTTGAGTAGGGTTTAGAGTTTTACTCGCATATGCAATGGGGTGCAAAATAGTTTTCTTCTTTTGCACTAATGCAGCCCCCGTCGCATACCCTTTTGCGTCGCACATGCTTTCAAATGGCATTGTCCAATCCGGTGCAATTAGTACGGGTGCGGTAATCAGCATATCTTTTAATACTCTGAATATGTTGAGGCAATTGTTGTCAAACTAAAATTTCCTGTCCACCTCTAACAACGCATTCAGTGGTCGTGCTATCTTAGAAAAGTCTTTGATGAATCGTCGTAAAATCCAGCGTGCCCCAAGAATCTTCGCACAGCCTTCACGTTGGTTGGAGGTAGAAGCTTTTCAATTGCATCGAACTTTGCTTTGTACACCTCCAACCCTTCCCGAGAGATTTTGTGTCCCAACACTATACCCTCTTTCACCATGAAGTGACATTTTTCCCAGTTGAGCACCAAGTTCGTCTCTTCACATCACTTTAGAATTTTCTCCAAATTGGCTAGGCAGACTTCATATGTATTCCCATATACGGAGAAGTCATCCATAAATATTTCCTCTGAGTCCTCGAGAAAATCTGAAAAGATCGCCATCATACATCTCTGGAACGTGCTAGGCGCATTGCAGAGGCCAAATGGCATGGAGCAAAAAACGAATGTCCCATATCGGTAGGTGAATGTTGTCTTGTCTTGAACTTCAGAAGCTATCATGATTTGATTATATCCGGCATACCCATCCAAGAAGCAGTAAAAATCATTCCCTGCTAGTCGGTCTAGCATTTGATCGATGAATGGCAGAGGGAAGTGATCTTTCTTTGTGGCCGTATTCAACTTGCGATAGTCCATTCATCTGTGTCATCCAGTGATGGTTCTTTACGGTATTAATTCACTGTTCTCATTTGGGACTACCATCATTCTACCCTTCTTCGGCATACATTGCACAGGGCTGACCCACTTGTTATTTACTATGGGATAGATAATGCCCGCATCCAGCCACTTGATAATCTCCTTTTTGACGACCTCCTTCATCGTAAGGTTAGGTTTGCGTTGATTTTCAATTGTTTCTTTGTGGTCGTCCTCAAGACGAATGTGGTGCATGCAGTACATGGGGCCAATTCCTCTGATGTCAGCGAGCATCCAGTCAATTGATCGCACATGTTTCTTGAGAATGCTCATCAACGCATTCTCTTGATCTTCGTTGAGCGCAGAGGAAATTGTCACTGGCAGCTTCTCATTCTGCCCCAGAAAATGCGTACTTCAAATAGGTTGGTAGGGTCTTTATTTCAAGTGTTGGTGGTTCCATGAGGGAAGGTTGCATTGTTTTTCTTTCTTCTTTTAGCTCCTCTTCTCTTCTTCTTTGTTTGTTTTTTCTATGATCACATTGCAGGCAGCTACGGATGCATTGGCATCCTCTTCTTCACACTCTTCATCAGACTTTTTTTCTTCAATCAAATTCAGGTTATCATTAGAATCTTGCAGGTCTTCTTCATCCGAAAATTTCATGGCACGAATTATATTAAATTTGAGCGTCTGTCCATTTATACTCAAAGTGATTTCTCCCTTGTGCACATCAATTTGAGCACGACCCATTGATAGAAAAGGTTGCCCCAAAATGATGGGCACATCTTTGTTGGTGTCATAGTCTAGAATGATGAAGTCAGCTGGCAAAATAAATTTATCAATCGTGATCAACACATCCTTCACCTTACCTTCTGGATGAACCAGGGATCTGTCAGCCAATTGGAGAGTCACTGATGTGGGCACAAGTTGCCCCACATTTAATTGTCTAAAAATTGACAGCGGCATCAAATTTATGCTGGCATGCAAGTCATACAAGGCTTGCCCAATATAGAGTCCTCCTATGGAGCAAGGAATAGTAAAGCTCCCAGGATCGCTCATCTTCGGTGGGATAATGGATTTGGAACTTTGCGTTAATGCCACTGTGGCAAATTTTCCAGTGCCTCTTTTCTTAGTTACCATGTCCTTCAGAAACTTGGCATAGGCAGGTATTTCCTCAATCGCTTCATTGAAAGGAATGTAATTTCTTTAACATAGATAAGAAGCGTTGGTACTGTATCTCTTCATTTTTCTTCTTCCTTAGTCTCTGAGGGAAAGGTGGTAACTAAACTTTCCCAATTCCCATTTCATTTTACTTTGAGGTTGACACAACCTCAGGTTCCACTGCTTCATTTTCTCTTTCTTCCTCTTGTTTTACCATAATCTCAGGCTCCGTTGCGATGGAAGTTGTTCTACTATGCTTCTTCTTTTCCCCCTCCACAGTCTTTCCACTGCGCAATGTCACAATCCGACATTGCTCCTTACCTGATCCCCCTGGGTTGCATGGAAGTTCGGTAGAACTTGGCAATGCCCCTTGCGGTCTACTTTTCAGCTCACTCGCAATCTAGCCCATTTGCAATTCAAGGTTGCGGATGGACATAACTTGATTTTGAAGAACTGTCTCATTTTTCTCTATATATTGCTTCAATAGGCTCTCTAGAGAAAAGGATTGTGGTGGTTGTTGTGAGCTACTTGCTTGATTCCTCTATTGATCGTTGTTGCACTAGAAGAATCCTTGTGGCCCTTCTTTTTGCACCATAAATTGAAAATTTTGTTGTTGGTTCTTCCAGGCAAAATTGGGGTGGTTTCTCCACCCGGGGTTGTAAGTGTTTGAAAAAGGATTATTCTTTACAAAATATACAGAACTGTAGATTTTGTGGGCAATCTTCCATCACATGCCATCATCACAAGTCATACACCTTGCGGTGTTTTGACTTATTGTGTTGATTGCCCACCTTGCGGTGTTGGGCTGGTGATCGCCATTCCTTGAATCAAATTCATCATTGCGGTCATTTGGGCGAGCTTGGGAAAGCATCGGAAGCTCCAAGACAGAGAGAGGGCCAACTTCTGCGGAAGTGGGAACATCTTTAGTTCAGAATAGAGATTCTAATGTAAAAAGCCTTGGTAAGCAAGGAATTGCTACCAGGCTCTCTACCTTAAACTTCCATTAGCATTTTATACTTAACTTATTTATAAGAATGGAATTTCTTTCTCTATATCTGTTCACTCTCTGTGATTCACACATGAGTAGCTAAATTAGTTGAATAGGTTGAGAAGCATTTAGCTAGCACAATGAGGGAATCTTCATTCTTTGTGATTATCTTGTTTACGTATGCTTCATTCATATATTAGAGATACTCGGGAGGGTAGACTAAGGATAGGATGTAGTCTTGGGAAGTTCAGGTCAGAATCTAGGTTTGGGAAAACTAGATTAGAACACATAAACGAGAGATAGACGCTTAGGGATGAGCACTATTTGTTATCAACGTATCGCATGCATCTTAGCAATAAGATATGATTGTATGCGGTCACCTTGCTTTCATGCATTTTTCATCAATGCATAGGACAAGAGTAGAGACTTAGGAATAAGCTCTATGGACATTTTGCATGCAACACTTGCGTCCTAGATTTAGGAGCATCGCATTTACATTGGAAAATGACTTGTTGTGCATGGTAGTAACATGAACGCATAGTCTGACGCATTCCCATGTAACGCTAGCTAAAGATCTTCTCAACCCATTCATCGCATACTCATTACATCTATCAATGCAACTTTCGTTTCTCAAATCCACCGCATTTATTTATTTCATTTATCAATGCAACAACAAACCAAACATTTTATTTGTTTTACCGATTACCGCAATGTTTTCATAAGAAAATTATCAACGCAAACTATTTTCACAAGTCCCTGTGTTCAACCCTGGACTTACCAGGAAACTCAGAGGGATTTACACATGAATTCCTCTGGGGAAACTTGAGTGCACAATGCAATTCCATCAACGCATATCATCCATATGTCCACTTAATAAAATAACACATCAAGTTTTTGGTGCCGTTGCCGGGGACTTCGGCAAAATAGTTGTTTTCGGTAATTTTTATAATTTCTTTGCAAAACTCTCAATCCCTGGCGAACTATGACCTAGAGATTGAGAGAACATTTCGAAGGAGACTAAGGGACCGCCAACAGCAACCACAATCCGATAAAGAAGAGATGGCGGAGCAGCCTAGAAATGAAGCACCAAACAACAACAATGTCATGGCAAATTCGATTCTTTTGGCAAATGATCGCAATAGACCCATTAGGGGCTATGCATCGACAAACCACTATGATTTCTCTTCGGGAATCATGAGGCCTACCTTAGACGGAAATAGATTGAAATGAAACTGGTGAAGAAGTTCGACTAACGTTATTCCCATTTTTTCTTTATGATCAGGCTAGGAAATGGGCTTATTCGCTCGAACCAAGAGAGATCACTTCTTGGGAGCAGGTGGTGGAGAAGTTTATAAAGAAGTATTTTCCTCTATCGAGAATGCGAGACGGAGAAAGCTTATTACTAATTTTGAACAAGATATGGACGAATCACTCAGCGATGCTTGGGCGAGGTTTAAAAGGTTGGTACGAGATTGTCCGCATAATGGGCTTCCAGATTGCCTGCAAATGGAAATTTTCTACCACGGTTTGAATTCTGCTTCGTAGACCGCTGCCAATGTGACAGCAGCTGGTGGTCTGCTTGACAAGACTTATGATGAGGCGAAGAATATCCTGGATCGCATCTTCAAGAATCATGAAGACTAGAGGGAGAGCGACCAAAGATTAAGACTCAAAGATTCTGATGCAAATAACGGTACTATTATCTCATCGTGAAACAAAATGACTGCAATGATGAATTTGATTCAAGAAATGACGATCAGCAGCACAACACCGCAAGGTGGGCAAATCAATGCAATAATAAAAACATCGCAAAGTGTGCAACTTGCGATGATGGGCATGCAATGGAGGATTGTCCACACAACCCACAGTCTGTATATTTTGTAAAGAACAACCTCTTTTCCAACACCTACAACCCTGGGTGGAAAAACCACCCAAACTTTGCTTGGAAGATTCAACAACAAAATTTTCAATCTGTGACACAAAAAGAAGGGCCACCAGGGTTCTTTCAACGCAGCAACAATCAACAGAGAAACCAAGCAAGTAGCTCACAAAAACCACAACAATCTTCTTCCCTAGAAAGCCTATTGAAGCAATATATAGAGAAAAATGAGATGGTGCTTCAAAGTCAGGCTATGTCCATCCGCAATCTTGAATTGCAAATGGGCCAGATTGCAAATAAGCTCAAAAGTAGACCGCAAGGGGCACTGCCAGGTAAGGAGCAATGTCAGGTTGTGACATTGCGCAGTGGAAAGACTGTGGAGGGAGAAAAGAAGGAGCAGAACAGATCAACCTCCATCGCAGCTGAACCTGAGATTGCGGCAACACAAGAAGAAGAAAAAGAAATGAAGCAGTAGAACCTGAGGTTGCATCAACCTCAAAGTAAAATGAAATGGGAACCGTGAAATTCCAGTTATCACCTTTCCCTCAGAGGCTAAAGAAGAAGAAAAACGAAGAGGTACAGTACCAACGCTTCATGTCTATGCTGAAACAATTACATGTTAATATTCCTTTCAGTGAAGTAATTGAGGAAATGCCTGCCTATGCCAAGTTTCTGAAGGACGTGGTAACTAAGAAGAGATGCACTGGAAAATTTGCCACGGTGGCATTAACGCAAAGTTCCAAATCTATTATCCCGCCGAAGATGAGCTATCCTGGGAGCTTCACTATTCCTTGCTCCATAGGAGGACTCTATATTGGGCAAGCCCTGTGTGACTTGGGGGCCAGCATAAATTTAATGTCACTATTAATCTTTCAAAAACTAAATGTGAGGCAACTTGTGCCCACATCCGTGACTCTCCAACTGACCGACAGATCTCTGGTTCATCCAGAGGGTAAGGTGAAGGACGTGTTGATCATGATTGATAAATTTATTTTGCCAGCTGACTTCATCATCTTGGATTATAAGGCCGATAAAGATGTGCCCATCATTTTGGGACGACCTTTCCTATCAACGAGTCGTGCTCAAATTGATATGCACAAGGGCGAGATCACTTTGAGCATAAATGGACAAAATCTCAAATTTAATATAATTCGTGCCATGAAATTTCCTGATAAGGAAGATCTGCAAGATTCTGATGATGACATGAATTTGATTGAAGAAGAAAAGTCTGATGAAGAGTGTAACGAAGAGGATGCCAATGCATCCATAGCTGCCTGCAATGCGATCGTGGCAAAAACAAACAAATAAGAAGGATCGATCGCAATGCACGAAGAAGAGCCAAAAGAAGAAAGAAAAATAGCGCAACCTTCTCTCGTGGAACCACCAACACTTGAATTGAAAAACCTACCAACACATTTGAAATACGCATTCCTGGGGCAGAATGAGAAGCTGCCAGTGATAATTTCCTCCGCACTTAACGCAGATCAAGAGAATGCGTTGATGAGCATTCTCAAGAAGCATGTGCGAGCAATCGGCTGGACGCTCGCAAACATCAGAGGAATTAGCCCCGCGTACTATATACACCACATTCGTCTTGAGAACGACCACACAGCAACTATTGAAAATCAATACAGACTTAACCCTGCAATGAAGCAGGTCGTTAAAAAGGAGATTATCAAGTGGCTGGATGTGGGCATTATCTATCCCATTGCAGATAGCACGTGGGTCAGCCCCGTTCAATGTGTGCCGAAGAAAGGCGGAATGATGGTAGTCCCCAATGAGAACAATGAATTAATACTGCAAAGAACCATCACTGGATGGCACATATGTATAGACTACTGCAAATTGAATGCGGCCACAAAGAAATATCACTTCCCTCTGCCATTCGTTGATCAAATGCTGGACAGATTAGCAGGGAATGGTTTTTTCTGTTTCTTGGATGGATACATTGGGTACAACCAGATCATGATAGCTCCTGAAGATCAAGACAAGACCACATTCACCTGCCCATATGGGACATTCGCTTTTCGCCATATGCCGTTCGGCCTCTGTAATGCGCTAAGCACGTTCCAAAGGTGCATGATGGCGATCTTTTCAGATTATCTCAAGGACTCGATAGAAATATTTATGGATGACTTCTCTGTTTATGGGGACACTTATGAAGTCTTCCTGGCCAATTTGGAGAAAATTCTAAAAAGATGTGAAGAGACGAACCTGGTGCTCAACTGGGAAAAATGTCACTTCATGGTGACAGAGGGTATAGTGTTGGGAACCAAGGTCTCTCGAGAAGTGTTGGAGGTGGACAAAGCAAAGATTGACGCAATTGAAAAGCTTCCACCTCCAACCAACGTGAAGGCAGTGCGAAGCTTTTTGGGGCATGTTAGATTCTATAGACGATTTGTTAAGGACTTTTCTAAGATAGCAAGACCATTGAGTGCGTTACTAGAGGCAGACAAAACTTTTGAATTTGACAACAATTGCCTCAACGCATTTCAAGTTTGAAAGGATGCGTTGGTTACCGCACCCGTCTTAATTGCACTGGATTGGACACTGCCGTTGAAATCATGTGTGATGCAAGTGGGTAAATGCGATGGGAGCGCTCTAGCCCAAAAGAAGAAAACTATTTTACACTCCATCGCATATACGAGTAAAACTCTGAACCCTACTCAAATAAATTATACCCCCACTAAGAAAGAACTCCTAGTTGTGATTTTTGCATTGGAGAAATTCTGGGCATATCTGTTGGGAACCAAGGTATTCATTCATACTGATCACTCAGCAATCAAATATTTAATGACAAAAAAGGAGGCAAAGCCGAGGTTGATCAGATGGGTTCTCCTCCTTCAAGAATTTGATATCGAGATAGTTGATCGAAAGGGGACAGAGAATCAAGTTGCGGACAACTTGTCCAGATTGAAAAATCCCGAGGTTGACCATAATGAATCTGAGGTGAGTGTTGTGTTCCCGGACGAACAGTTGTTCCACATAGAAGAATTGCCCTGGTATGCGGACATCGTTAATTATTTGGTTTGTGAATAATTTCCTGAATATTACACCTATCATCAACAGAAGAAGCTTAAGAATGAATGCAGACACTATTATTGGGATGAGTCGAATCTGTATAAAAGAGATGCAGACCAAATCATTCGATTATGCGTGCCAGATACTGCTCAACAATGCATATTGACACAGTGCCACGATTCGCCATATGGAGGGCACTTTGGAGGGCAACGCACTGCAGCCAAAGTTTTGCAAAGTGGATTCTTTTGGCCTTCATTATTCAAGGATGCTGCTGACTACGCAATGAAATGTATTTTCACGCGTTTTGGCACTCCCCATGCCATCATAAGTGATGAAGGATCACACTTTTTCAACCATAATATAAAGAAGCTGCTGTGCAAGTACAATATCCTCCACAAAGTGGCCACTACATACCATCCGCAACCAAATGGCCAAGCGAAGTGTCCAATTGGGAAATTAAATTGATACTTGAGAAGGTAGTTCAACCTTCGTGAAAAGATTGGAAAATGAAGCTTGATGAAGCATTATGGGCATACCGAACCGCATTTAAAACACCTATGGATATGTCCCCTTATGTGTTGGTATTCGGAAAAGCGTGTCACTTACCTTTGGAGCTGGAATATAAAGCATTATGGGCGGTCAAGAAACTAAATTTCGATCTAAAGAAAGCAGGAGAAGCGCAAAAACTGTAGCTGGTCGAGCTAGAAGAATTAAGGATCAACGCATATGAGAATGTGAAGATTTATAAACAGCGCGCAAAGCATTGGCATGATAAACACATATACGCTAGAAACCTCCAAATCGAGGAGAAGATCTTACTCTTCAACTCAAAATTGTGGCTCTTCCCAGGAAAATTAAAATCACGCTGGTCAGGTCCCTTCATCATCAAAGAGGTCTTCCCACATGGTGCGGTGGAACTAATCACCAAGGATGACAGTCAAACATTTAAAGTTAATGGACAACGGATCAAAGCATATTGTGGAGGAGATTTTCAGCCAGACATAACCTCCACAAAGTTGAAAAACCCAGACTATCCCTTACTCAACTCTTGAACATTTAAATCTTCGTCACATGACTACTATCTGTATTTCAATTATCTTTCTCTAAAAAAAAAACAAAAAGCTTGTTGTTTTGTTTTGAAATCATTTGACCCTCTCTATATCTGTTTACAAGAATTAAGGCCCAGGATTAAGGAGATACTACAAGAAGAAGCAAATATTCTGATTCCATCATCGCAATCCACAGAAGCAAAGATCGCCGCAGGGATGGATGCATCAATACTCAATGCGGGCGACAGCGCAAAATTTGGGGGTGTACTCTTCCTTATCTTTATTTAAAATTTTGTGCTATCACATTGCATTTTATTTTTCAAAGTTTTATCCTCGCATCCTCCCTGATTACCGCAATCATTTGCCGAGTAGATAAATTTAGTAGTTTACCGCATGTTGTTTCTTCACCAAGTATGATTTCAATGATAAAAAAATATGCTTCTATCTCTTTTGTCTATACTAGAGTCAACTTAAATCTTAAGATAGTCACCTCATGAAATATTTCTAGAAGTTAGGAGTTTTCTAGCTTTCTTTCAAATACTCTTTACAACGCATTCTATGTTCATCGCATGACTTATTTTAATTTCTTTTGGCAATGAGGACATTGTCGTATTTTAAATTTGGGGGTGAGGTATTTATGGTATTTATTTTCTACCTTGCTATAAAAAAATTAACAAAATAAAAAAAATTGAATAACAACTCCACTGTCAACGCAATGGGAAACCCATGTTGATACAAGTTAAGTTGTGAAAAGCACTTACCCATAGTTGGATGCCCGCATGACACACGTGGAGGCAAGCCAAAACGAAAGTACGTCACCAGGATCAACACATAAATAAATGACCACAACTCCACTGCCAAGTTGGTATGAGTTTAGTCTAAGAAAGAGTGCATTGCTTGTAGTTGGATGTTCGCATGACACCAGTGAGGGCAAGCCAAAACAAAGGCAAGGCACTCGGATTGGCGCAAGGTCAGAAAAAAAATAGCAATGAAGATTTTTTTTTTTTTTTTGTGCAAGGATAAATCATTTGACACCCCGGTGGAAAACTTTCTTTTTGAGATAAATCATGCGATGTTCCGGAATTCAGTAAAATCCTTTTGAAAGTTAAGTTTGCAATCCCTAAGTCTTAGAAGTATTTTAGGAAGAGATTTGAATAAGACTTAAGGAAATTCTGGCATATAGGATTTGAACGATATATCCTTGAGAAATCTAGGGAAAGAACTTTGTGGCTAACTTGCTAAAGGAATTCTTAGCTTATGCTTGAGGACAAGCATTGTTTAAATTTGGGGGTGTGATAAAAGGCAGAAATGCACGTTATCATAGTGCTAAATCCTTAAACAATATTGGATTGTGTTGACGAAATATGTTAAATTGCGTCCATTAAGCATAAATTCTATAATATTGCGGTCGCATGCGTCCAACGCATTAGAGCAGTTGATCTTTATATTTTTTTGCAGAATAATGTATTAACGCAATGCAAATAATGCGATCATAGGAATACATTGGTCGAGTGCAACTTCACCGCAAGACTTTGCGTTGATCGTGCTCGCAAACATTCACCCAAGAAGAATCACCGCAACATGGTGGACGCATCCGAACGAAAGGATAATTAAGATCGATGGGACAAAAAACTGATGACAGTCGGATCCAAATTAAGTTGACAGCCGATAATGGTCACAAAGTATATCCAGCTTTATCGGTGACAATTATCTAGCGCATCAGTCAGGAATTAAAGCTATCCCATCTGTACAACCAGGAGAGAGAAGCCGCCTTTCACCTTTGATACCCTATAAATAACAAATACATTCTTCAGAGAAAGGGTTAAGCAGTCGATTATTTCATTATTTTACATGTTCGCATCTCTGTCCATAGTCTTCTTTCATTTTACGGCGGACGCGAGGAAGAAGGTGTGCCAGTAGATCATTCCGACGAGCTTGGGAAAGCACCAGAAGCTCCAAGAAAGAGAGAGGGCCGACTCCTGCGGAAGTGGGAACATCTTTAGTTCAGAATAGAGATTCCAATGTAAAAAGCCTTAGTTAGCAAGGAATTGCTACCAAGCTCTATACCTTAAACTTCCATTAGCATTTTGTACTTAACTTATTTATAAGAATGGAATTTCTTTCTCTATACCTATTCACTCTCTGTGATTCACACATGAGTAGCTAAATTAGTTGAATGAGTTGAGAAGCATTTAGCTAGCACAACGAGGAAATCTTCATTCTATGTGATTATCTTGTTTATGTATGCTTCATTCGTCTATTAGAGATACTCGTGAGGGTAGTCTAAGGACAAGATCTAGACTTGGGAAGGTCAGATCAGAATCTAGGTTTGGGAAAACCAGATTAGAATGCATAAACGTGAGATAGGCGCTTAGGGATGAGCACTATTTATTATCAACGCATCGCATGCATCTTAGCAATAAGATATGATTGTATGCGGTCACCTCGCTTTCGTGCATTTTGCATCAACGCATAGGAAAAGAGTAGAGACTTAGGAATAAGCTCTATGGACATTTTGCATGCAACACTTACGTCCTAGATTTAGGAGCAACGCATTTACATTGGAAAATGACTTGCTGTGCATGGTAGTAACATGATTGCATAGTCTGACGCATTCCCAAGTAACGCTAGTTAAAGATCTTCTCAACCCGTTCATCGCATACTCATTGCATCTATCAACGCAACTTTCGTTTCTCAAATCCATCGCATTTATTTATTTCTTTTATCAATGCAACCACAAACCAAACACTCTATTTGTTTTACCGGTTACAGCAAAGTTTTCATAAGAAAATTATCAACGCAAACTATTTTCACAAGTCCCTGTGTTCGACCCTGGACTTACCAGGAAACTCAGAGGGATTTACACTTGAATTCCGCTGGGGAAACTTGAGTGCACAACGAAATTCCATCAACGCATATCATCTATATCTCCATTTAATAAAATAAAGCATCAATAACCAAAATGGTCTGTAGTATATGGATATAGGAGGGAAACTTTATCCTAGTAACGCTACGGATACGGCCCGCTTTGTGGAATGATCACAAGTGTTGTGACTTGTCACAAATGGTCTGATCCTAATCATTCGTGTTGGGGATATGCGAGTGGAGGCGTTCTATACAAAGAGTTTGTATAAGACCTAACCACGAAGTGTTAACATCTCGTTATATAACACCGTTCATGATAGAGACTTCACTTCACTAGGATGACCATAGGTAACATGACCTCAATTCTGAGTGAGTTGGGAACTCCTGCCATTGAGGGCGGTCTTTTGATTTGTATGGGTGCAAGTGGCTAGGTCACCGATTCAAACCTACAATTTTGGGGATTCGTCTGATTTAGGAGCTGGGAACTCAGTTACACAAGATGGAATTCACTCTTTCCTCAAGACAGGGATCAGTAGATAGATGGCTCCCTTAAGGGCATATTCCGGGGCTAGAATGATATGGCGTCATACACCTTCTCTTGGCCCGAGAGGTGTTCATACATAGTAGGACTATGTTGTATTGTTCATTAGAGGAATCAGTGGTACTTAAGAAGTGAGATGTAACTACAGGGGCATAACGGTAATTTGGCCCAACTGTACTTACAAGCATTTGTGAAAGCTTATCATACTCATGATTGGTTATATCCGATGGACACAGAAATATATCTATGGTAAGAAGAGTTCAGCTGTTGGTCTTTTGTGGAATGCCTGACAGTTAACGGATGGTAGATCTCATGGCTAAAGAGTTTAGTCAGCTATCACGGACCATTGGAGGTTCGAGCCACAGGTCCATTAGGTCCCCTGGGTAGCTTGGATAAAGTCAAAATCCAGTATTTAAGTTTATTTGAAATGTTCAAATTGACAAAAGGAAGTTCGATTATATATGATATAATTGGAATGTTTAATTATATATGATATAATTGGCTAAATGTATGAGATACATTATTTTGGTGGAAATAAGATACAAATATGATTTATATCAAGTAGATGAAAAAATACTATAGTAGATATGTGATATCAAACTATAGGATAAAAATATAATATGATTATATTAATTAACTAATTATATGATAATTAATCCTAATATCACGTTTGGACGTGGGTTAGTGGGCAACATCGGTTATAGTAACCGATGGGTATTTTCATTTTTGAATCGTTCAATCGATCGTCCGTCATTTGCCCAAAAAGTTTTCGGAAGCGCGCGTTGGTGAAAAAAAATGATCGCTCGAGAGACTATACGATAGATCTTCTCCCCCTAAACGTTCGTCCTTCGCGCTCCTAAACGATCGCACAGTCTCGCCTATACGATCGGATAGCTTCTCTAAACGATCGTATAGTGTGCTGATTTAAGTAAACGATCGTACACCTTTTTTTAAACGATCATTCAGTAAATCCTACACGATCGTGTAACTTCTTCTATGCGATAAGCACTTCTGCTATGCAATAGCGCTGTTTTCTCTCCCACTTGGTTATCGCCTACACGATTCGTATTTCCTCCGTCCTCCACCGAATTCACCAAATCCCACCCTTTGGGTTTTCACTCCGAGAATACCCAAGGCTCATTAGTGGTGGTGTCGTCCCCGTTGTGGTCGTGAGTTTACGTTGTTCATGCTGCTACAATCGATGTTTTTCGTCAGGCATTGGTAGAACACTTGGAGGGTTCCGCTGCATTGGAGTTCCGGAGTATGAAGATTGTCTTCAACTGGTATGGAACTCTGTCCCTTTGTTATTTTGTTGTTCGTAGCATGTCGTTAATTAGAGATTATTTGCATAACTGCATGTGTTGAATGTATAATGTTATATTTCGGTCACGGTGAGATCGGAGCGATCCGAACACGCTCATGAAACTCTTAGATATGAGATCCTTCACATTCAAGGTTATGTCAATTTGTTGTTTACCCTAAAGAAACGAGAAGTGATCTTTTCTACGACCTACAAGGAAACAAGGTGTTTATATCGACAAACACAACATTCTTGGATGAAAACCTCATGAGACATCATAAAGCACGAAGCAAATAGTACTAAATGAAGCTACTGAAGAGTCAAGAAGAGTTGTTGATAAAGTTGGTTCTTCATCAAGAGTTAATGAAGAAGCTAGCACTTTAGGTCACTCTCGTCCTTCTCAATCGTTGAGAGTGCATCAATGCAATGGGAGGGTTGTATCACAACCTGATCGTTACTTGGATTTAACTAAAACTTAGGTTGTCATACCAAATGATGGCGTTGAGGATCCATTGTCTTATAAGCAGGCAACGGATGATGTAGACAAGGACCAATGGGTCAAAGCCATGGACCTTAAAATGGAGCCTATGTACTTCTATTCAGTATGAGCACTTAAAGATTTACTGAAAGGGTTAAAACCATAGATCTATAAGAGAAAGAGAGATGTAGCTGGAAAGGTACAGACCTTCAAAGCTAGATTTGTAGCAATGGCTTATACCTAGAGGGAAAAGTTGACTATGAGGAAACTTTTTTCCCTGTTGATATGTTTAAGTCTATAAGAATTCTCTTGTCCATAACCATATATTACGACTATGAGATATAGCAAATGGATGTCAAGACTGCTTTTTTGAATGGAAATCTTGAAAAGAACATCTTTATGTCTCAGCCAGAGGGGTTCATAGTCCAAGGTTAGGAGCAAAAAGTTTGTAAGCTAAATCGATCCTTTTATGGGTTGAAGCAAACATCCAGATCTTGGAATATTAGATTTGATACTGCGATCAAATATTTTAGTTTTGACCAAAAAGTTAATGAACCTTGTGTTTACAATAAAATCATCAATGGTAAAGTAGCTTTCTTGGTACTTTATGTGGACGATATCTCTACTCATTGGGAATGATGTAGGGTACCTTACTGATGTTAAAATCTGGCTATCAGTCCAATTCCAAATGAATGATTTGGGAGAGACGCAGTATGTTTTTGGGATCCAAATCATTAGGGATAGTAAGAACAGAATGTTGGTTCTATCTTAAGCAACTTATATCGAAAAAATACTGGCTCGGAATTCGATACAGAACTCTTAAAAAGGTTTATTACCTTTCAAGCACGAGGTTCACTTGTCTAAAGAATATTGTCATAAGACACCTCAAGAAGTTGAGAATATCAGACGTATTCTATATGCCTCAGTTGTGGGCAGCTTAATGTATGTTATGCTTTGCACTAGGCCAGATATTTATTATGTCCTAAAGTCTCGTGTTCTGTAGTTTGTAAACAGTTTGTACGAACGCTTGTGTTGTATAATATATGATATTTACTTTACATCTTGTATTTTGCTCAGTTGCTTGTTTTATTTTCTTTACCACAATCCAATAAATATAAAATCCCTTGTTATCTATATGTGACTCAAGCATGTATGTGGTGACATAAAAGTGGATCATGTAACCAAAATGGTCTGTAGTATATGGATATAAGAGGGAAACCTTATCCTGGTAACGCAACGGATGTGGCCCGTTTTATGGAATGGTCACAAGTGTTGTGACTTGTCACAATGGTCTGATCCTGATCATTCGTGTTGGGGACATGCGAGCGGGGGTGTCCTATACAAAAAGTTTGTATAATACCTAACCACGAAGTGTTAACGTCTCATTATATAACATCGTTCATGACAAAGACTTCACTTCACTAGGATGACCATAGGTAACATAACCTCAATCCTGAGTGACTTGGGAACTCTTGTCATTGAGGGCGGTCCTTTGATTTGTATGGGTGCGAGTGACCAGGTCGCCGATTCAAACCTACCATTTTGGGGATTCGTCTAATTTGGGAGCTAGGAACTCAACTACACAAGATGGAATTCACTCTTTCCCCGAGGCAGGGGTAAGTAGATATACCTGTACAAATAAATTTTTAAAGATTGAAAACCTGGTCACATATATCGTGAACATATCACAATAACCTAAAACAGTCCCTGAGTTCGACCTCGGATCACACCGAGAAACTTGCGGTGGAATTACACTTGGTTCCATCGTAAGGAAATTTGTGACAACGCATGACATACTACATGAACATCCATAATTAATGCATATCTCGCAGTAGAATCGCATCATTTCAAGCATAGAACATCATCAAGGGTCAACAAGCTTATGGCGCCGTTACCGGGGACTGGTTAACGGTTAGTGTTGAATATTTTTATGTTATGTGCAGGACAGATCTCTTTGTACTGACTGTTCAACGTGGAGAGCAGTCTGACGGCTTACGAGTGCTGGGGTGATCTGGTAATTCTAAGTAGACCCAGAGATCAAGTGTATTCTTCGCGCAGAGTTCATCGGGGCTAAACTAATTGGTGAAGAAGTATGGTTGATGAGAATGTGGCACCTGCTGGAAACCAAAGAGGAGTTTTACCAGTGCAAGATCCCGTTTTTCTTGCTGCTGACCAGAACATCCCTATGAGGGAATATGTGGCGCCAGATTTCTATAATTTTTCACAAGGAATTTCAAGACCAGTAGTTGAAGGGAATGAAAGCTTTGAAATAAAACCTATTATGCTACAAATGATTTAGAATGTGGGACAATTCGAAGGATTACAGGGAGAAGACCTCCATGCTCATTTGACAAATTTTGTAGACATGTGTAGCGCATTCTCCATGCCTGGTGTAACTCAAGAAAGTCTTAAACTATACCTATTCCCGTACATATTATGGGATGAAGCAAAGAGTGGGCTCAAGCATTAAAGCCAGACGAAATTAATGGATGGGAACAGTTGGTTGATAGGTTCATGAACAGATTCTTCCCTTCATCTGTTAATGCAAAGAGGCGAAGGGAGGTTTTGAATTTCGAACAAAAGGGTTATGAAACCTTGAGCATCGCCTGGGTGTGATTCCGGTAGTTAGTGAAGAACTATCCGCATATCGGGATTCCTGATAGTATTTTGATGGAAACCTTTTACAATGGCCTAGACAATCAACGCAAACAGTTGCCAATGCCTCCGCAGAATGAGGATTAATGAATAAGTCATACACGGTGCCAACAGACACAATGAGTGGATTGAGACCAGGCTTGAGGTAAGAGATTAGGAGCAAGAAATAGTAGAAAGGGTCGATGTGCCAACAGACACAATGAGTGCATTGGTCGAGCAAATGAACACAATAACCTCACTCCTCCAGACGGTGGCTAATCAGCAGAAAACTCTCTCTCAAGAAACAGCGCAAGTTAATGCGGTAACTCATGTGATCGCAATGGATTGCACTCAATGGGGAGAGGTACATTCATTAGACGTCTGCTCACGGAATTAACAACCTGTATATGCTATTTATGATGAATCATTGGGCAACAACCACAACCCTGGTTGGTAGGGTCACCCAATTTTTGGTTTGGATGAGAATCTCAATCAGGAGGGCCATAGTTTCTATCAATTCAGGTATCAAGAGGATCGAGGCAACCCTTCGATCTTCACTAACCCAGACTGCAGCGCAAGTAATTCTCAAGGTACGCCACCCTGTGACCAACTGTTCGCATATCATACCTCTTGCAGTACCTCGTCTCTGGAGACATCATTAAAACATTATATTGAAAAGAGCAAGGCAATGAGACAATCGCAAGCTGACTCTCTTAAAGAATTAGAAGATCATATAGATCAGCTTACGAGGGAATTAAAGAAGAAAGAGCCTGGTACGCAGCACGGAAACTGAGGAGTGTCGGGGCCAAGACGTAAAGAACAATGTCATGCAGTGACATTGAAGAGTGGCAAAACGACAACCCCTATTATGTCGAAAGTACCAGATGCGGTAACAACACCAGCAGATTTGACTGTTGATGATGACCAGTTACTTAATAACGAAAGCAGTACCAGTTCAGAAGTAAGATCATCTACAAAAGATGAAGCTTCTGAAGACATGAATTCTCAGTCAATGCAACCCCCAGCCAATGACACACAGCAAGCACAGGACCTCGCCAAATAGCAAAGTGAACAAGAAACATGGTGGGATCCTCCACCTTTCCCATCCAGGTTGAAAAAGAAAGACGATAGCATGTAATTTCGGAGGTTTCTGGACGTTCTCCGACAGCTACACATTAATATTCCCTTGATATAAGCATTAGAGCAGATGTTGAGTTATGTGAAATTGTCAAGGATATTCTCGCCAACAAGAGAAAGATTGGGGAAAATGAAATAGTTGCACTAATATATGAGTGTAGCGCTCTGTTTCAAAACAATCTCCCTACTAAAATGAAGGACCCTGGGACTTTTACATTGCCCTGCACCATAGGAGGGAAGATGGTCAGAAATGCACTATGTGATTTAGGGGCAAGCATAAATTTGATGCCCTTGTTAATTTTTAAGAAGTTGGATATCGGCGAAGCAAGACTAACCACGATCACATTACAGCTAGCCAATAGATCGATAAAGCTTCTTGAGGGCAAGATAGAAGATGTTCTCGTGCAATTGGACAAGTTTATCTTCCCAGCAAACTTTGTCATATTGGATTACGAGGCCGATAAAGAAATCCCTATCATCCTGGGACGCCCATTTCTTGCCATAGGGCGAGCGTTAATCGATGTGTAGAAAGGAGAGTTGACCATCTGGGTCGATGATCAAGAAGTAAAATTCAACGTACTCAATGTGTTGAAGTACCTAGAAGATATAGAGAATTGCCAATATATCGAGGAGCTGCAGGGAGAACAGTGGCACGAACCCCTGAAGGAGCTGGAGGAAGAAAACTGTGAAATTAGCGCAATAGTGGAGGAGGACTGTGCTGCAATTTATGTGGAAGCAAGTTTTGAACCATTCAAGTTGTCTGAACGGACATCGCAACGCATTAAGCCATCTTTAGAAGAGCCACCTGTGTTAAAGTTAAAGTTGTTTCCAGTGCACCTAAAGTATGCTTACTTAGGAAGTAACGACACATTACCGGTTATCATTTTTGCATCACTGAGTAAGGAGAAAGAAGATGCTCTCATATGGATCCTAAGAAATAATGCAAAAGCCTTAGGATGGACCTTGGCAGACATTCGAGGAACCAGTCCCTCATATTGTATGCATAAGATTCAGCTGGAAGAAGGAAAGAATGGATCAGTAGAAAGGCAATGTCGCTTGAACCCTGCCATGAAGGAGGTTGTAAAAAAGGAAATAGTAAAGTGGCTGGATGCAGGTGTCATCTACCCGATATTTGATAGCTGTTGGGTGAGCCCAATGCAATGTGTTCCGAAGAAATGGGGGATGAAAGTCATCACTAATGACAAGAATGAATTGGTTTCCACAAGGACAACTATGAGGTGGAGAATCTACATGGATTATCGCAAGCTGAATTTGGCCACTAAAAAGGACCACTTTCCACTCCCGTTCATTGATCAGATGTTAGACAGACTTGTGGGAATGAATTTTTCTGCTTTCTTGATGGCTATTTAGGGTATAACCAAATAGCAATTGCGCTGAAGGACCAAGATAAGACAAACTTCAGGTGCCCATTTGGTACGTTCACATTCCGACGCATGCCATTTGGACTCTGTAATGCACCAGGCACTTTTCAACGATGCATGATGGCAATATTCTCAGATTACTTGGAGGAGTCAGTCGAGGTATTCATGGATGATTTCTTAGTCTTCGACAGTAATTATGACTTCTGTTTGTCTAACCTTGAAAAAGTCTTGAAGAGATGCGTGGCAACAAATCTTGTTTTGAACTAGGAAAAATGTCACTTTATGATGGAAAAAGAAATAGTTCTAGGTCACAAAATCTCCAAGGCAGGATTGGAAGTTGATCAGACAAAAATCGACGCAATTTCTAAATTACCCTCACTTGTGAACGTAAAAACACTTAGGAACTTTCTGGGACACACAGGGTTTTATAGAAGATTTATTCGCAACTTCTCCCAAATCGCAAGACCCCTAAGTGCACTTCTCGAAGCTAACCGCAAGTATAATTTTGATGATGTCTGCACCAAAGCATTTAACACATTGAAAGATGCGCTCATCTCCGCACCCATCTTGATTGCACCAGATTGGACGCAATCATTTGCATTAATGTGCGATGCCAGCGGATATACTGTGGGCATAGTTTTGAGTCAGCGCAGGGATAAGGTATTGCATCCTATTTATTATGCGAGCAAAACACTGAACGACGTGCAGGAGAACTATACGACCACAGAAAAGGAAATGCTCGCAGTGGTATTTGCAATAGAGAAGTTCCAACAGTACTTAATCGAGACAAACGTGGTAGTGTATACGGATCACTCTATGATTAAGTATTTAATGATGAAGAAGGATGCAAAACCGAGGCTGATACGGTAAGTGTTGCTTCTGCAAGAGTTTGACCTAGAAATTAAAGACCGGAAGGGCACCAAGAACCAAGTCGCATATCATTTGTCAATATTCGAAAATTGCAAGGTTCAAGGGACATAAAAGGATATTGAGGAAAGATTCCCCGATGAGCTGCTGACGGCAGTAGACATTAGTGTTCCCTGGTATGCGAACATAGTAAACTTCATAGTTTGTGGTCAACTACCGGATGATTATACATACCAGCCAGAAAGAAAGCTAGACATGACGCCAATTTTTTCTGGGACCGATCCATGTTTCCTATTATCGACCAAAGGACCTGATCATATAGATTACGTTCGGTGTGTTTTCTTGAGCCATGAAGCCCAAGCACAATTTTTAGAGCTCTGTCATGAGCCCCCCATAATGGAGGACAATGTTTTGGGGGGAAAGGACACAGCAAAGTCTTACAGAGCGGCTACTTTTTGCTAACACTGTTTTAAAGGATGCCCATGGCCCATGTTGTGCAATGCGACAAGTGTCAAAAGGGGGAAATATGTCTAAAAGAAATGAAAATGCCAATTGGATTATCCTTAGAGGTTGAATTATTATGTTTGGGGAATTTGATTTCATGGGCCCGCCATTTCCACCATCTGAAGGTCATCAATATATTTATATGTTACGTGTTGATTTTGTATCTTCGAACATCGGGTTGAAGGCCATCCGCATTGCCCAAGGAATGACCGCGGACACTGTGGCGAAGTTTCTGAAGAAAAACATTTTTGCTCGATATGGGACACCACGGGCCTTAATCAGTAATGAGGGCTCTCACTTTATCAACCACATAATTGCCAACCTGTTGACTAAATTCAACGTCAACAATCGAGTTGCAACTGCTTATCACCCACAGACTAATGGGCAGGTAGAGATTTCTAACCAAGAGATCAAAGTTATCTTGGAGAAGGTAGTTAATACTACCAAGAGGGATTGGTCACCCAAGCATCATGAAACACTATGGGTTTATAGGACTGCCTACAAAACACCAATTGGCATGTCTCCGTACGCCCTGATCTTCGAAAAAGCTTGTCATCTGCCACTTGAGTTGGAACATAAGGCGATGTGAGCATGCAAGAAGCTGAAGTTTGATTTAGCCAGGGCGGAGAAAGTCTGGAAGCTGCAATTGAATCAGTTGGTCGAATGGCAAAGGGATGCCTATGAAAATGCTAAGATATATAAGAAGAAAACAAAGAAATGGCATGACGACCGCATAAATGACCAGACATTCACCAAAGGTCAACAGGTATTACTATTCAACGTGTGTTCGCGATTGTTCCCACGAAAGTTGAAGTCTCGCTAGTTTGGGCCATTCTAAATCAAGACAATCTTTCCTCACGGTGCAATAGAACAACTTTAGACAGGAGCAACGCATTCAAAGTCAATGGTCAGCGGATCAAGCCATACTATGGAGACGACTTCGATCGGCGCATGGACACCATTGACTTGGGCAAGCAGGATTAAACTACTTATAGGGAAAGTGATTGCGGTAACTCTAAGATCTTCTTTCAATCGACCTTCCTATCTATGTTTACTTTCTTTCTTTATAGCTTTCTTTTACCATTTTCTAAATTTTGTCAATTACTGTCTAGTAAAATCAGTCTTTAATGTTTTTATATTTCCTTCCAATTTAATTTCGCATGTATCTCCATATCTTAAATTTAGTAGTGTCGGTCGTATAATTGGTGTGAATGATTAGATGAATAACCGCAAAGTCTTTTCGATTTGTGTAAGAAGAAAGAAAAGTAAACTATGAGAGAATGGGTGTAGTAAGTGGTACCAAGCAACTCTGTGCATCCAGTACACCCAAATGCATTGCGGTGAGTGGTGTGTTGTGTACGTATATGTCTTTTGCCCGTCCTTAGTTAAATGCACCATGTTGAGGTATCCTCCAGAAATGTATTTAGTTAAGGGGTATGTTGTGGGGATGCATGCATGTTGCCCGTCCTCGACAAAAATGTATCTGCGTTTATTGGAAGCATGGTATGAAATTTAAATCATGCACCCTTCTTAATCAAATTTATAAGTTAATCAAATTATTTGACTCTTGTACAGGTAGCAGAAAAATTTTGTAATGCGTTTAATTGTAATTATTTGTATACTTTGTTAATATTCAATACAATTAGAGTACATATTCACTCCATTTTTTCCTGTGCCTTTTTCTTTATCATCCTTTGTCAATACTTGCGATGTTCTAAATCTTTTACTTTTGTGTTCTTCATTGTGTCGCTATGATGTAATATATGTTTGTACTTAGAAACATTTCTCATACTTAGTAATTTCTGACTAACACTTAGTTAATTCTTAGTTTGGCAGTACTTTACCTTTTATCTTTCAAAGTTCTGCTCAAACCTTTTTTTTTTTATTTTCTTCTAAGTGTTTGTCTAGTCTGTCCAAACAACGCAATGAGAACCTTGTTCATCTTTAAATTGGGGGTAGGGAAGGTCTGAGTAGATGAGATCAAGAATATGCAGTATTAAGAAAATGCGTTCATATTCATTTCGATAAAAAAAAATATCCATACAAAGCTCCAATATCAGCGCAAGGGAAACCCTTAAAAATGTTCCCAACCTGATAAGGTGAAAGAAGCCTGCTTGTAATTGAATGTTTGTATGACACCCGAAGGAGTAAGCCAAAACGAAGGTAGGTTTCCAAGAACAACGCAATATGAAAAAATAAAAATAAATAAATAAATGCAAGAGACAACTCCTCTGAAATTCATGAGTTAAAGTTGAAATTGGCACACAACCGTAGTTAAATTTTCGCATGACACTCGTGGGGACAAGCCAAAACGAAGGGTGTAACTATGACCAACAATCTCTAATAAATAACGCAAAGTTTTGACCACCGCATATAGATACATCGAGTTGTTTTGACAAGAAGAGATAAACATTCTATTTTGAAAAATGAGAAAAGTATTTTTTAGCAGAAATTTGTTATATAGAAGAATAAAGTAGAGCTTTGTTAAGAATTAGCAAGGATAGGATAGGAATTGCGCATGATTGCCCTAGTAGAAGATATGGTCGAGGAAAAACATATATCTAAATTTAGGGGTGTGATAACTTGTAGAAATACAAATTATTTATGTCATCTTATCTAGATATTGCGGCCAAAAGTTAGTAAATATGTGCCAATTGTATGAAGATTAGCTTAGAATTACAATAATTATAAATGATCGCAATTACACCCACTAATGCCATAAAGATGGAAAACAAGCCGAGTTTTACTCTGTTTTACAGGAAACTAAGTCACCGCTTGCGCTCAAGGCTCAAGAAGAACTGATCAATACATCTTTGTCACATTGTCGCCATCAATCAACAATGAAGAGACGATTAATGCAATGATGGCACAATACGATAGTTGATCCAGAGTAACTTTCAATCGCATGCGATAATAAAAACAACACCGCATGTGAATACTCGATCGAAAGTTGTAGCTGAGCAACACAAAAGCGAAGGATTGAGACACGTGTACAACTAACGATTATGCAGAATTGACGGTTTGATTGCATAACAGAAGAAATAATATCCCTCCATCTTCGAAATTGCCATGACCATCAGTGGGGACCACAAGGCCGGAGTCAAAGACCTGCACCCATAAATACCCCATAGATTTCAGAGAAAACTTATGCTACTTGATACGGGGCTAAGTGCTGCTAAACTGTTGAGAGAAAAGGCTGAGCTGAGTGCTTAAGTGAAGAAATCTGGGAAGAAGACGAGATAAGGCCGAGAGGTGAATCTCAGATCTAATCTGCCGAATACCCAATCGGAAGCTCTATGCATAAATCTCTGCTACCGATGGAGCAAGCCTGAGAGGGAAGCTCTCCCTACCATCAAATCCATCCTATCCGGCTAGCAGATCTTCATCGAATCAGTGCCAAGACATTGGCACTTGTTTGTATCTGTTCTATCTCTTTCACCGTTGTATTTCACTTGCTCTTTATCTTTTCATTCACATACCATGTATCAAACGCTTAATAGATATATTAAATGTTTCGATAGTTTTCATATACCATTCTCTGTCTATTTTCGTTCCTCCATTAATCGTTTTCTCTATGATGTCTTTTCAATCCCCTAATAGTTAATATGAATCAAATAAGTACTTAATCTGTGTTAAAGGTATAAAATGTGTTTAGCTAAGGCATGCTAGACGACATCTTCACCTGTGAGAGCAGAAGTGAAGATGCCATTTTGATCTATCGAGAGAGGGTTAGAAGAATGCGTTAACTAAAGTGAGTAGTACTTCCAGACATGGAAGCAACCTTGCGTTCATTACGTTATTCTCTGTTTCACCACAGACATGTGGGAGCGTGGTCAATCACTGAAAGGTGTACGCTAAGAGAAGAGCAGAACAGTATTTCTAGCTTCAACGCAATTGAGAACTTGCGTTGTTCATATTATTTATCTTTCTCTTTCTATTCTGTTCATAAGACTTGCCGCCGCATTCCACGTCTTTGCATAACTTTCACAGCCAGCCTTGACCTCAGCATCCTGTAACATGAAGCCTGTATCTTGAATCATCTAACTTAGGTTTATTGTATTTTATTTTTTTATCGCATATTTACTGATTCACTTTATTTTATCGCAATTTATATACCTGTACAAATACATTTTTAAATATTGAAAACCTGGTCGCATATATCGTGAACATATCACAATAACCTAAAACAGTCCCTGAGTTCGACCTCGGATCACACCGAGAAACTTGTGGTGGAATTACACTTAGTTCCATCGTAAGGAAACTTGTGACAACGCATGGCATACTACGTGAACATCCATAATTAACGCATATCTCGCAGTAGTATCGCATCATTTCAAGCATAGAACATCATCAAGCATACCTATCAGCGATTAATCAACAGATCTCGTGGTTAAATAATTTAGTCAGTTATTCATGGACCATTGGAGCTTCGAGCCACAGGTTCATTAGGTCCCCTGGGTAGTTTGGATAAAGTCGAGAACCAGTATTTGGGTTAATTTGAAATATTCAAATTGACAAGAGGAAGTTCGATTATATATGATATAATTAGACTGGTTAATTATATATGATATAATTGGCTGAATGTATGAGATATATTTTTTTTTTGGAGGAAATTAGATATAAATATGATTTATATCAAGTAGAGGAGAAAATACTATAGTAGATATGTGATATCAAACTATAACGTAAAAATATAATATGATTATATTTATTAATATTTTAGTTGGTTAATTATAAGATAATTAACCCAAAAATTATGTTTGGACATGGGTTAGTGGGGCAGCATTGGTTATTATAACCGATGAATTAAAATGAAAATAGTTTCCATTTTGATCGCTTGTCCGAATAGAAATTAGAGAGAGCGCGCTGGTGAAAGCTAATCGATCGCTTAAGAATTTTGAGAGCCTAAATAATAGTCACTTTCCACCTAAACAATCGTCCACCTCGTGTCTAAATGATCACACACTAGTTCCTACACGATCATATAGCTTCTCTAAACGATCGTAGTGGGTGCTGAGTTTGTTAAACGATCGTATAACATTTCCTAAACGATCGTTCAGTAAAACCCTACACGATCGTGTAGTGTCTTCTAAACGATAAGCATCGTGCTATGCGATAGTGTCTTTTTTTCCTCCCACTTGCTTATTGCCTACACGATCTGTGCTTCCTCTTTCCTCTACCAAATTCATTAAAGACCACGCTTTGGGTTCTCACTCCGAGAATACTTGGGGCTCTTTTTTGGTGGTGTCATCCCCACGATGTTCATGTTCATGCGGTTGTTCGTGCTGCTGTAGTCGACGCTGCTGCTGGACGTTGGTTGATTGGGTAAAGGGTTCTGCTGCGTTGAGTTTCGTAGATTGAAGATTGTCTTCAACTGGTATGGCACTCTCTCCCTTGTTATATCTTGTTCATAGCATGTCGTTAATTAAGATTTGTTTGCATAACTGTATGTTTGAATGTATATTGTTGTATTTTGGTCACTGTAAGATCAAAACGATCCGAACGTGCTCATGGAACTCTTTCATAAGAGATCCTTCAATAAGACACCTCAAGAAGTTGAGAATATGAGAGTATTCTATATGCCTTAGTTGTGGGCAGCTTAATGTATGTTATGCTATGCACTAGGCCAGACATTTATTATGTAGTGAGAATAGTCAGTAGGTACCAGTTCAATCCAGGATTAGACCACTGAATTGCGGTTAAATACATCATAAAGTATCTTAGGAAAACGAAGGGCTACATGATGGTGTATGGAGCTAAGGATTTGTTCCTTACAACATACACTGATTTCGATTCCAAACTGACAAGGATTTTAGGAAATCCCCATCAGATTCAGAGTTCGCCTTGAACGAGGGAGCTATAATATGGTGGAGCATCAAACCAATATGCATTACAAACTCTATTATGGAGGCTGAGAATGTAGCTGCTTGTGAAGTAGTTTGGCTCAGGAAGTTCCTCAGTGATTTGTAAGTCATTCCAAATATGGACTTGCCTTCACCTTATACTGTGACAACAATGGGGCAGTAGCCAATTCTAAAAAGCCTCGCAGCCACAAATAAGGAAACCATATTGAAAGGAAGTATCACCTGATACGAGAGATTGTGCAAGGAGGAGATGTAATCGTCACAAAGATCGCTTCGGAGCATAACATCGCTATTCCATTTACAAATACTCTATTGACTAAAGTGATAGACAATCATCTAGAGAGTCTAGGTCTGCGAGACATGTACATTGTATAATCTAGGGTAAGTGGAGGATGTGTAATGAGTATATAGATACCCTAGTTTATTATATTTATATATTTAACATTACCATTGATTTGGGTTATTGATATTATATACATCCCACTAACTAGAGTTTTAGTTCAAGTGGGAGTTTGTTAGGTTTTATGCTCTAAAACTTGTAGATAAAAAATCTAAATAATTGACTGTCATCAATAAGGAGTTTTTGTTGTTATTTCAATAAGTGTTATTGATTGTATTGTATTTGTTTTGTCTTGAAAACCCTAAATCTAATAAACTAATATCCTAGGCTGTCTTATGAATCGGAATTGTATGTGGAGATATACGGGGACCAATGTTCGAGATACAACCTAAAGAGTCTATGGTATAGGGATAAGGATGGGTACTTATTCTAGTGACACTATAGATACACCCACTTTGTATTTGATATAAACACAATGATTCAACGCGTACGTGTAGGTGACATGCAAGTAGGGGTATCCTATGTAATGAATTTGCATAAGGTCGGACCGCAAAATAGTAATCACTAGATGTAACTCATTGACTAGTTAGGTTTCTATTTCAATAAGATGACCTAGGCAACTTAGTCTAATTCCTAAGTGTATTATGAACTCTTATTCACGAGGGATTGTCCTTTGATCTATATGGGTGAGAATGGTTTGTTCGCTGACTCAATATGCCTACCATTTTAGGGACAAGACCGAGTGGGGAGCTGGAAACATAATAATACAAGATGAATTTCACTCATTTTTTACTATAAAGTAAGTAGATGAGTGTTCCTTTAAGTGGTGTCTCCGGGACTTGAACAAAGGGCCCTACTCTCTCACTGACCTGAGAGGGATTTTTGTTTACTATGAAGGAGTTCAAATATTAATTTAATATGAATTGGATTCATATTAAAACTATAGGATAAAATTAATGTGTATTAGATGCACATTAAAATTATAGATTATGAGAGAAATACAATTGAATATGATTCATATGTAGGTTAAATTAAATATGTGATATTAATTTAGTAATTAATTAATTGAAAGATTAATTATTTATTTATTTAATTTAAATTAATTGAATTAATTCTATAGGTTAGGTGAGAAATGTTCATTTAAATATGATTTAAATTGATTTATTAATTAAATTGAATTTAATTAATTATTACTTTAATTGATTTAATTATTTAATTGATTAACTAAATTAAATTATTATTTATTTTATTAAATTTATTAAATTAAATAATAATAACTCCCACACATGGTAGTTATAAAAAGAACGTGAATCGATGCCCACGTTTAGGGCTCTCACGCATAATATACTTGGGAGATGAAAAAACATAAGAGATCACAAATTGATCACATAAATGTTTTGATGAAAAACTTTCAATTTGAAATTGGTTCCCACAAACCAATAACCTCAATTTCTCAGAGAATATAGATGTTCTCAAGTGGTTGTATTCTTGAATTCCATCCCAAGAAGATTAGGTTTTTCATCTGAGTTGTCAAAAAGGTAAAGCATATTTAACCTAATTTATACAGTAGGTTGAGTTTTTTTTTTTTTATCTATGTTTTATTCTGTATGTGTTGTCAATATACTAGTGTTTTGGTTTCTAATTAATTACAAGTTGGGTGTTAGTTCTTTCGTTGCATTAGGGCTTTTATCCCTACATATAAATTGTGAGCAGTTTCAAAACCTAAAATAATTAAAACATATATAATTTTTCGTAAAAGTAAATCTTGAAAATATAATCATAAACTGGCAAAATCATCACTAAATCGGTACCTAAACCTCTGTCATACTGGCGGAGAGTAAACTCAATATGCAAAGCAAAGTAATCTTTGTCATACTATGCATCGAGAAATCTCCCGACACATAGCAAAGCAAATCTCTATCATACTATGTCCCAAGTAATCTTCAGGTATATAACTAAGTAATCTTTGTCATACGTGTACGTAGAGTAGCCTGCAAAGGGCATCACCCTAGCACATAGCCCAAAGCCTATGTGTATGTCAAATTGGGTCTCACAGGCCTATCTCTCTCTAGTATACTACGAATATATATTCACGTATCATGCGAGTAATCTCCTTGGTACAAAGATCTAGTGGTTTGAAAACCACTTCTAACATAAAAATTTTATTATCAAACAATGTAGTTCATACATTTTCTCTTTGAACACGTCGCAATCACAGCTCAACAGTTGATTTTCAAACTTTTAAAATATCATTTTCATTTCCTAACAAAGTAACACATTTCAAAATTCTCAAATAGTCATAAAATATTTCAAATGATTCTAAAACCACCATTTCCACTAAAATCATGAACTTATTTGTAAATCTATAATCATTTTATAAATCCTCATAACTTCTCTAACACTATACATAATTATACACAAATAACTTTCTTAAAACTTCATAATAAGAGCTAAATAGAGGTAAAAAAAATTTGGTAAAAATAAACCACTCACAATGTTATTAGAATTCATTTCTTCGAAACATTAGATACTCAATTTTTCATCTGTCTTAAAATTCGAAGATTCGTATCAATATTCATTCATTATGGAAGTAATTAAAAATTCATAATATCAACTAAACCTTGATGAGACCAACTTTTCAATTCTACTCCACCATTCTTTGGTTGGACCTTCCATTTATAATTAATCTCTTATCATTGTACCAAAGTACATTTTGTCTTTTATTACCAATTAACTAATATTTCTTTCTCCTTCCTCGTAGACCATAATGGGATAGAATTCTCTCTCTCCATCTTCTCTTGCCACTCCTCACGTGAATGACCTTTTTCCTTCCTTTCGTGATTGTCCATTTGTACCATAAAACAATATTTTTTTTAGAAATTTGCAATGGGCATCAATTTAAGAATAAGATTTTACACCCTTATCTTCTATAATTTGAGATTTTATAGATATCTTGAAATTTCATTACTTCTTTAGTCCAAAATTGCCCCCACAACTTCTGCTTCATTTCTTTTTTCCTCCAACTTTTTTTTTACCTCCTTTCGTTTTCATTCTCTAGCCTCCAACAGTATTCATAGGTTGAATTAAATTAGATTAAAAGACTTTTTAGATCCAATCCAATTGTTTGGATTATAAATTTCTTAAATCCAAATGTAAAAAATAATTCAATCCAACTCAACCATGAAATATTTAGATTGAGTTGATTCGTGTTAATCGAATAATTTATTTAAAATTTTATTCTAAAAAGAAGCCTAACGTAAATATGTAAAATTTTAATTTAATTATTTTCATATATTGAATTAAGATTAACAATTCAATTTCAATTTATATAATGAAAATTTTAAGTGCAAAAAAACCACTTTTAAAAATGGTTGAAAAATAAATTATTCAAAAAATATTGGAATTAAATGAAATTAAAATCAATATAGGTATAAAAAATTGTATTATAAGTAATAAAAAATATATTTTAAAGTTAATAATAAATTTGGGTTGGTTCAGATTGGTTTTAGTTATATTAGGTGAATTATTAACCAATTGAACTCAACCCAACTCATCCAACTCAAATGAATTGATAATCCAATCTAAACTGGATTAGATTGATGATTTTTTTGAATCATTCTGAACACCCTATCAGCATTTTGTTTTTATCTATGGATAGCATTCATCTTTTCAATTTCGACAGATTTTGGATTACGTCCTTGCAAGGTTCTTTTTCACGCCTCTATTCTTAGTGGTTGCAGCCATGATGGGTGGGTTTTGAGAGAAGAAGACGAAAGTGACGAAGAGTTGATGAAAATTACAGAAGAATAAATATGGAAAATGAGAAAAAAAAAACTATGGGAACGACCATAGTTATTTGAAGTACATGGATCTATCATCGATAGACTCTTGTCAATAATATGATTTATCATGGATAGACTATTTAAATTTGACTATATTTATAATTTTTTTACATTATGTTATATCTGTTAATATTTTAAGTCTAATATCTATATTTACAACTGTCCCTTGGATAATTATAATGGGTAGCATTTTTAACTATAATAACAAAGTGTAAAAAAAATTACAAATATAGACAAGTCTATCTGCAATAGACTTCTCTCGTCGATAATAATATAGTATATTACTAATAGACTATTTAAATTTGGTCATATTTATAATTTTATTTACATTATATTATATCTATTAATACTTGGAATATATCGACTATATTACAATTGTCCCTTTTATTTTTTCCCATTCTCTCCTCTCCCTCTCTCTCGATTTCTCCAGTCCGGACCTTCCTTTTCTTTTCTCTTTTTTTAATTTTCTTCGTTCACTTTCAAATCTCTCTCTTATATTTTATTTCTTTTACTTAGTTTTACTTATTTTGTTTTGTTTTTTTCCCTCTTTTCCCGAGAAGTTCCTTCCCCTTGTCTCTTATTTTTCTTTTCCTTCCCTTTTTCTATTTTATTTAGTTGTTTTCAAATTTTCAAATTTTCAAATTTTTTTAATTTATCTCCAAAATTTCAAAATTGAATCACCAATTTAGCATCTCAATTTCTTAATTTATTTCTTCATCTCCCAACTTCCTTTTTTTCCTCCAAATTAAACAAAATTAAGTAATTAATATCGAACACCTATTTCCAGTTGCAAAAAAATCAATACAGGTCTTATAAAAACTATTTAAACACTCCCCAAAAAATTTACTTCAATCCGTGGCCAAATATGCCTCATCACACATTCTTTGATTTTCAATATAATCAAGATCTCAATATTGGAACACTTCATACAAACTCAATAAGAGAAAACATGCAAGCTTTCGTCACAAACCATTCAAAACTAAGGCTAGTTACTCTAATTACAAACCAAAACAATGGTTTCAAATACATATGCAGTAACGGGAAATCTAAATAAAGTTGGTGACAGATCTCAACCCTCGTAGGCCGTTGCAAACTCAAATGCTACCGGGTAGAACATTGGAAAAGAATGAGCTACAAAGCCCTTCAAAATAAAATATTTTCAAATGAAAATTTTACATTCCGAATAGAAATTCAAAACTCTGTAAAACAATGTGAGTCAAGCAATTTCGAAACTCAAGATAATTCATGCATCAACAAAGCCAATTTTGTAGTAGTATATCATCCACGGAATAGTCATAGTTTGAAGGTATAAAATTTAAATCATTTGCTTATTTCTAATAGATCATGATTTATTGGTTAATTATAAGTTGGGTGAATATTACTTTCTTAGGAAGGGGTTCCGTAAAGTTGCATGCATTGTGTCATTTATCCATGACTTCAAGACTTGCATGACTCAAGTGTTTGTCTTGGATTCTTTTGCCATTGGGAGTTTCTGCGTTGATTCTTGATTGGTCTGATTTGTTTTGTAATTTCTCGATGGGGTTTATACTTTTCTAATTCTTTTGAATGATCTTTATGTTTTGTGTAATGTGTTTTCTCTATCTCTATCTCTATCTCTATCTATTGAAATTGTTTCTTTAAGTTGTTTTTGTTGAGTTATTTCACTTCTTTATTTTCATAAATGTAAGTACGCCCTCTACTTCAATTCTTTATTCTCACGTGTTTACATATTTCATTTTTTTATTTGTCAAATTTTATGTCTCAATAGTCCAATAAAGGGATTTGATAGTCAATAGAGTTAAATTTATATGCAAATGAAAAGATTTTGGGTAGGTATTTTCTACATTTGTTTCAAAATGACCTTTTATGCTTCAAAAACCTTACGTTGGATTTTTTTAATATACATAAAAACCTATGATAGCTAGTGGTACTAAATCTGTTCATCTTTTTCTTGATGTAACTTAGAACTATAACATAGGTCGATATAACTTGAGCTCATTTAGGAAATGAACGAAATAAGCTAATATAACTTGTCATGTAAACTTGTGACCAAGTTGGTATTATCTCATTTTGTTTCAATTGTAGTGTGATGATGTTGGAAATGTGTATCTTCATTATAATTTTTTTTATTTAAATTTAAAATGACTAATCGATTCGTAATTTGTTCAAAGATGATTATATTTTAAATTTTATAGTAGGCTTACATATTAAATTTGACATTATTTTTTGACTAATAAAATACTCTTAGTGACGTTTTGCCTATGTCGTAAAAGATACTTGCAATGACTAGGAATCTACATTGCCCAACAGCCTTATACGTTACTAAAACTTAACTTTTAGAGAAAACTTGCAACGTCTTGTTTAACACAAATAGCAACAAATAACGTGTTTCTAAAAGTGAGCTTTTAGTAACGCATAAGTGTCAGTAAAAGTCTCATTTTAGTTGTACGCAGTGAATATACACTAAAACTTTTAGCTACATGACTACTCCAATATACAGCAACGTGCGTCTAAGAATTACTGATACAGTGGCATTTTTTTTTTTTTTAACGACATGTTACTGAAAGTTACTTTCTTGCCGTGAATTCAAAATGGATAATTAAATATAGAAAGATAATATTAAATTAGGGTAAGACCATAAGAAAAAAATGGCAAAAACTCGAAAAACCATAATCAAGCTGATGTATAAAGTGTAGAAAATAATAAAATAATAACAGTATTGAAAGGCCTAAAAAAGATCCAATAAAATTCAAATACAACCTGTTAAAATTGGATTGGATTCATCGACAGCTTGAATGTGAAACTCTAAGATCATCGTGCAATGTGGAGTGGTGGAGGATGGAGAAAAAGGAGAGAATGCAAATTAGAAATATAAACTCGAAGCTTCCAGCTACTATAATTGAGGTAACATTCTTGAAACTCCCTTCTTTAATTTGTCGAGTTGCAGGTTGGTCTGTAAAGCATGGAACTTTCTGGTTTTAAGTTGTAAGCTTGATCCTCGAATCTCAATTTCCAGCCTCTTCTTTGCTCATATTTTTCAACCTAAGTTGTCCTCTCTAAGTATAAGTATCTTGATTATCAATTCCTGTCGTGGACTCCTTTGTCTTTTTATCGAGAAAGAAAGAAGAAAATGAATTGCACCTTGTCATGTTTGCATGTTAAATCCCATCACAAACGACTGCATCAATCTTCCTATCTCTAAACCTGACAGGTGTGTAGTCTATCATTACGTACTAGGATTTAGTCCTAAAATGAAGCAACACAAAATAGTAAGAGTCATGGGTTGTGAATGGGAATTGAATTCTCTGAGACCTAATTTACCGTTGTTCCTCAGTAGCTCAGTGGTAGAGCGGTCGGCTGTTAACCGAATGGTCGTAGGTTCGAATCCTACTTGGGGAGAATTCGGAATGAAAGGGTTCGCTTTGACCGTTAAGAGTAGGTAACCCGTTCCCTGTGTCTTTGTTTCTATTGCATTCTATCTCACCGTATCGAATTCTGTTCTGCGATATTTGAGAATCACCGTCAATACCTTGGTGTAGGTCCGGGATAATCCTTTGTTCCACAATCTGGGTCTATTTACAAATGTACTAGTACTAGCAAGTGCATCTTTGTTGCAGTCATCGATTCTCCCGAGAGGTCACAATTACCGCGAGCAAACATATTAATGACGAGGAACACATTTTTGCTATTCTACTAATACTTGTACTTGCTCTGCTATTCTGCCCGAGCCTGGCTGAGGAAGAATTACGGGGCGTAAAACAAAAAAATATGCTGATTCGGGTTGGGTATACTATATTGAATTTATAACGGAACCCCCGCCCTTAACCCATTAACGAAAAAGAAAAAATCAAAAGATAAGGCCATTCCATTTCGACAAAAGACCCACACCCAAGTTCCATAGCTTTGGGTCCGCTATCCCGATCATGATTTTCCTACCCCCAGAGGGAAAAGTCCTTCTCTTTTTGGTCGGTTGTGGGCGAGGAGGGATTCGAACCCCCGACACCATGGTTCGTAGCCACGTGCTCTAATCCTCTGAGCTACAGGCCCCACCCCGTCTCCACTGGATCTGTTCCCGGGGGTACCCTAAAAAAAGGAACCTTTCCTTTCCCCAGCCATTTGTCATTTCGGGTTAAGAAGATGTGAAAGCGCCTCTCTCTCTATAAGAACGGTGCGTTCCAAGGTGTGAAGTGAGAGAGAAAAGTGGGAGAGAAGGGGTTTTGAATAAGACGACCTTTTCATTTTTCATTTTTTTTTTTTTCCATATTGATATTGAAAAGTAATAAGAATTGGAGGTGTTAAGCTTTTTATCATCCTGGCATCGAGCTATTTTTCCGCAGGACCTCCCCTACAGTATCGTCACCGCAATAGAGTTTAACCACCAAGTTTGGGATGGAGGTGTATCCGTATTTGGAGGAGTAGGTGAACATACTCGTGAAGGAAATGATCTTTACATGGAAATGAAAGAATCCGGAGTAATTAATGAAGAAAATATTGCAGAATCAAAAGTGGCTCTAGTCTACGGTCAGATGAATGAACCGCCGGGAGCTCGTATGAGAGTTGGTTTAACTACCCTAACTATGGCAGTATGTCCGCTACCTTGGTAGAGATTTATGCATTTGGCACAAGTAATTCTAACTCCAAGATGATGTTGGAGCATCTAATTCAAAATCTTGATAATTCTGATAAAAATTACAATAGGTCATTTTATATTGAAGATGTTGAAGATAATTACTTCAATGAAAATGATAGGACTCGTACGACCAATATATAGACCTTATTGATCAATATATCTCATTAGTTCATGGTCTTCCTCCTTCAAATGGATAAAAACTATTTGGTGCTTGTCCAGCTGTGCCAAAACTATGGATTATTCAATGCTACAGCAACGGCTGCTGACAATGCCGATGTTGGAGCTTGCTGAGGTATTGGCAGCTCAGTGAATGTTGGGGTTGATGGTGTTGTGGGGGTGGATTCCTTGAGTAAGGTGGTTGTGTCAAGCAGAGGAGTAAGAGTATTTGGAGATTTTGATAGTGATTTTGGTGAACTGGTTGGTACAGAAACTTTAGAAGCAGAATTTCAGGCACGTTGCCTATTGGAGTAACTTGAGAGGTAGATTATTGTGTAGTAGCCAAAGAAAGGGTATTTACCTTGGAGGAAGCAATCTTGGAGACATAAACCTTACAAGCATGAGAGCGACAAGTAGGAGATGAGTTGAGACAGAGGATACTGGACCAGGTGACTTTGGCTCGGTAGGCTTGGATGCAGCAGGTCTTTTTCGAAGAGGATGCTTTGGCTTTTTCTGCCTTGGATTAAGTTTAACTCTATAAGAATCATGTTCATTTTATATAAGGGTTGGAATTTTTATGTGATTTTTAAAAAAATAAATCAAAAATAAAAGATCGAAATTCAATAGACAAACGTTTAAGAGTGTTGATTTCCTTAATTATTTCGTTAAGTCATGCAAGGATTTCTATTGAATCTTGAGTCAATGAGATGTTTAAGTCTAGAAACTCTTTCGTGGGTTATATTATCTCTCACCAACAACCTTTTCTCATTCAAACATAATTGATTACTAATTTCTTGAAACCAAATTTAGAAGCATGATATTAAGCATAGTCATAAACAACTTTCATTCCCAACATAACAGTTCTCATGATAGATTAGATAATGATCCAATATTATAAGTCAAATTAAACATACACTCTTTCTAATTGAATATTTAATCTAGCATGCATTGCGGGTCACCTCAACTTATAAAGCACAATAATATTGGAAAACATTCAAGGCCACAATCATCCATAAAATTACTGTGCATTAACTTAAATCCATAAATAAGTTCATCAACACCCTAGAACTAAAACGTTTAGCCACATATATATGTTACAAACATAATCTCACACATTGCAACAAACATATAAAAGTTATAAAAAAAAAAAAAAAAAGAGAGAGAGAGAGAGAGAAAGGGAAACACTACTACCATGATGAATCCCGTCGATGAAACATGTCAGAAACACCTTAATTCGCACCTTGGAATCTCAAACGACTTCAAAACGACCCTCTCACTCTCTCAACTCTATTTTCTAGCATAAACTCTCTCTAAGGCTCTCTAATTTTGTGGTTGAATCCCCTCAATCGATCGGAAAGAACCCTGAACTTATAGAAAAAAAATAAGAAACCTAGACTCATAGAAAAAAACTTTCCAAAAATGAAGATTTTTACAAAAAAAAAAAAAAAAAAAAAAAAAAAAAAAAAATAGCAGTGTTGATATGCTACATGACAACATCGCGATGACAATAGTAAATTTTTCCCTCAGTAACATGTTATCCTGTCTCTTATACACATCTAGATGTGTATAAGAGACAGCCCTTAATGTATTGCCTCATCATTATTGCCCAGCACAGCTACTGCATTAGGTGTTGCGCCACGACATCGAGGAGCGTTGTGCCAGAATCGCACCCTCGTAAGGGTCTCGAGGCGATTCTACGACACTTGTTCTCGCTGTTAAACAAGTTAGCCAATCCAAATCTGAATAGTCGAGGGCGCAATGGGAGTTTCTCACAACCTCCACCCCCGTTCTTGAGAAAATATTTTAGAAAACAAGTTTAGAGGAAAAGGTTTTCCCAAATGTTTAGAAGCATGATTAATCAATGAATATTAGTCGTACAGCTAGAAAGCAATAAGCAACAACACGACATTATAGTATACAACTCATTTGTATGAGGATATGATGATTAGTTTTATCCCCATATAATGTATTTTGAGCAATTTTGTGATTGTCACCCTTGCATATAGACATAGGCGAGCGGTCACTTACAACAAGATGAACTAATAAAGCAAACTAACTTACAAAATGAAATACATAAGATGAAAGCACGATAAAAAGGGGTTGAAATGGGCATGTGGCCATGGGCAACATGCTCTGGACAAGCATGATCGTGACACGTTGCAATGTGTTACAATCGCATTTTTGTAAAAGTCTTAAGGTGATTATGCGGCACTTGTTCTTGCCTTCAAACAAGTAAGCCAATCCAAATTCACAAATGTTTCTTGAGAAAATGTTTTAGAAAAGGGGTTTAGAGAAAAAAGTTTTTGCAAACGTTTGAAAGCATGATTGAGCAATAAAGATTAGTCATACAACTAGAAAGCAATAAAGGGTCAAAACACTTTATAGCATATAACTCTCGAATGTGAAGATAGAACAACTAGTCATACCCCCACATAGTGCATTCTGAACAAAAAGACATTTGTCACCCTTGCATATGAAAACAAGCGAGCGATTATTCACTAAGAAAAGTACATAGAAAGTAAACTAACTAGCAAAATGAAATACATAGGATGAAAGCACGGTAAAAAGAGGTGGAGGTGAACATGTGGCCATGGGCAACATACCCTGGACAAGTATGACCGTGACATTCTAACTCACTTAATTAGTTGACGTCCTCATCAATCGACTCTGCTCGAACTCAGAAATTTGTTAAGCAGTTGCCTTAAGGTCGTCTATGCGCTCCCAACTAACTTCTCTGTCTTGGAGGTTGTTCCACCTCTCTAGGAACTCTTCAAAACTTTGTTCTGGTCTTCTAACTCTATTGCTTCTTCCAGCAAACCTCTCATTGACTTCTTCCTCTGTCATTCTCTTCGTCGTGGTAGGTGGACATGTCACAACACTGCATCACTCAACAGCATGGTCAGGGTGATGGGAATTTAAATTATTTACGTGGATGACAAGATGAATCTCTATTCACGACAGTAATTACACCCTATAAGAGGCTTTCCCAACCTTTTTTATGATTTCCACTAGTCCTTCATAGCTCCTCACGAGGTACCGTTCTCTTTGGCCTTGTAATCGAAATTGTTCTGGTCGTAATCTTACCCAAACTTTGTCCTCTAGTAGGAACTCTCGCCGTATGGGCTTTCTTTTCCTCCTCTTTGTAGGCTAGATTTGTATAAGTTGTCTGACTGATAATGCAACACTTTTCCAAGACACACGAAATATTTTGAAGGGCTTTCCTTTCCATAGTTTCAACTGACTCGTGGGTATGGTCCTTCTTCAACTAAAGGGCTGAGATAATCTTTATACCATTTGGTTGTTTGATCCCGATATGCACAACAATTGGCGTAGACCCTAAGATCACTAAGCATTTGGCAAGGGATATCGGTATTACCTTGTACTCAAGTAAGAATTCCATCCCCAACACCACGTCAAAGTCGTCTATTTTAATGATCACGAAATCAACAAGGCCACTCCAATCCCTCAACTTTATGACTACTCCCTTTACCATTCCTATAATAGGCAAGGCCGCAGAGTTCACTGCTTTCATTTTTCCTGCGCCTCCTTCCCAATGGAGATTCAACCTTCTAGCTTCTATTTCAGACATAAAGTTATGGGTGGCTCTAGAATCGATCATGGTACTCCTGACCGATCTATGGTTGACTCAAGCATCTACATACAACAATCCGCCTTTATGGGGTTCCTTTGTTTCTCTCATATTCCTCTGGAAGGCAACGTAGAATCAGGGCCCCAAGTCATGGGGTTTTATCTTCCTCTACTTGCATATTCTTATCCTGTATATGAACAACTTTTCCTTTCGAGTCTAAGGCTAACGAGGCTTGAAAGGCGTTAAAGGCTTCTCATTTCGGACATTCTCTTGCCTTGTGTTGCCTTTTGCATATATAATGAATCCTTTAAAGATCCTTGAGTGGAAAACGGAATCGGACCCAAACCCAAAATTTACAGAATTAGAACATTACAACAAAGAAATAGAACAATATGTATTTAATTGAAGAACAATTAATTTACAGCATGCTAAATCAAATTTATAGAAGAGAAAAATGGGTTTCACAAACCATCTCCTTTGAAGATCAATCTTCAATTGTAAAACCCTCGAACTAAATGGAACACCACCACGAGAATTCCACTATATTCTCTGAATGAGAATCGAGGAGGTGTGGGCTTTGGCTATTTTGGAAGAGATGGATTT
Source organism: Benincasa hispida (assembly GCF_009727055.1). Classification (NCBI taxonomy): domain Eukaryota; kingdom Viridiplantae; phylum Streptophyta; class Magnoliopsida; order Cucurbitales; family Cucurbitaceae; genus Benincasa; species Benincasa hispida. The sequence continues at coordinate 50,883,013 of NC_052359.1, forward strand.
TTAGAGAGGGAGGAGAAGATAATTTTTTTTACAGACGTTTCTGAAAAACTCAATGTGGAAGAAAAATGAATCAATCTTTTCCAACCCCTCTACCCACTAATGTAGTAGAGAGAAAAATGAGGAGGGAATTGTAATTATTTTTTTAAATTATAAAAATAATTTTAATAAATACTTTAATATATATTTATATGATAACTACTTTATCATATAACATATATTAAACTATATGTTATATCGAATATAACATATAACATATAGTTTAATATTGTATCCAATGCAATATAGCCTATAGTTTAATTTTCTCAACAACGATATTTAATATAAATCCCATTTATATTAAATTTAATTATATGAATCTAATTCACATAATTAATATTTGAATCATATTCAAATATTTAATTTCTCTAAAATAAACTTTATATTATAATGTATCAAATACGTTATAGTAATTATATCATATATAATTAAAATAAAATAATTATATTAAATATAATTAATTTGAACAATTCGAATTAATTCAAAAATTGATTCTCATTAATTCTTGTTGAGCTACAGAGGGAACCTCATGGACTGTAGCTTGAAGCTCCAATGGTGCGTGAATAATTAATTAAACTCTTTAATTAAATTATTCACCATCCATTAACTATCAGCACTCTACTAAAGATCGACAGCTGCCCTCTTTGCACTACAGATGTATTTCTGTGTCCATTTGATATAACCAGCCAATAGTATGATGACCCTTCACAAATTACTCGTAAGTACAAGTGGGCCAAAATTACAGTTTCCCTCTGTAGTTATATCTAACTCCTTAAGTGTCATTGATCCCTCTAACTAACAATAAATCATAGTCCAACTATAATCAAACCCCTCTCGGTCCAGGAGAGGGTGTGGTGCCACATTGTTCAATCCCCGGAATCAACTCTTAAGGGACAATTTATCCATTTATCCCGACGTTGGGGAAGGAGTGAATTCCTTCTTATGTAGCTGTGTTCCCAGCTCTTCAATCAGACGAATCTCCAAAATGGTAGGCTTGTTGAGTTGGTGATCTGGCCACTCTCACCCATACAAGTCAAAAGATTGCCTTCATAGACAGGATTTCATAACTCACTCAGGATTCAGGCCATGTCACCTATGGTCATCCTGATAAAATGTAAGAATGTAAGTCTCTATTATGAATGACGTTATATAATGACACTAGTCATTTCATAGTCCAATCTTATACAAATTCCTTTGTATAGAATATCTCGTTCACATATATTCACACGAATGATCAGGATCAGATCATTTGTAGCATTTAACAGTAATCGTAACATCTACAAAGCGGGTCGTACTCGTAGTGTCACTAGGATAAGGTATCCAGCCTTATCCATCTGCTATAGACCATTTAGGTTATTACTTAAACATACATGCCTTATCCATCTACTATAGACCATTTAGGTTATCATTTAAATATAGTGTCATTAGGATAAGATATCCACCAGTATGTCTTTATATACATGTTTAAGCTACAAGATAACCTTAGATGTTAGTTTATTAGTTTGTGGATATATGCAACTAAATGTCAAATAAAACATCATATATTTTATTAGATAAATATGATGTTCGTACAACAGAATTACAAACTATAAGACCCTACGAGATTTAAGGCACCAACCCCAACAATCTCCCACTTGGCCTAAAGCTAGTAGGGTGTACAATAAAAAAGTCAAACTAATATACAAAGTACACAAACAATAAACTAGAGCACAACATGCCCGGTAAAAATTTCCGACTTGCCTTAGTCTAAAACGTAGCTTGTCCCATAGACCCATACTCTGTAAATGACCCTCAAACGCCTTAGTTGTGAGGGTCTTTGTAAGCGGATCAGCAATGTTGTGCTCTGAAGCTATATGAGTGATGATTACGTTCCCTCGATGCACGATCTCTCGGATGAGATGATTCTTCCGCTCTATATGTTTCCCATGCTTGTGACTCCTAGATTCTCGGGAATTAGCCACAACACCACTATTATCACAATAAAGGGTGATGGGCTTTGACATGTCTGGAACCGCTTCCAAATCAGTCAAGAATTTTCTGAGTCATATAGCTTCCTTAGCAGCTTCACAAGCCACTACGTACTCTGCCTCCATGGTGGAATCAGCAATGCATCCCTGCTTGGTACTCCTCCAGACTATTGTCCCTACTTTAAGAGTGAACACTGATCCTGATGTGGATTTTCTATAATCCTTATCAGTCTGGAAACCAGAGTTTGTATATCCTATAAGGATCAGATCCTTATAATCATACACGAGCATGTAGCCCCTCGTTCTTCGTAGATATTTAAAGATATTCTTAACGGGAGTCCAATGATCACATTTTAGATTAGACTAATATCTACTGACTATTCTCATCGCATAGCAGATGTCAGGTTTAGTACATAACATCACATACATCAGGTTGCCAACAGTCGGTGTATAGGGAATCCGTCTCATTTCCCCAACCTTTTGAGGTGTCTTAGGACATTGTTCCTTAAATATAACTCCAGGCCTGAAAGGTAGTAAACCTCTCTTGGAGTTTTGCATCGAATACTTGACAAGCATTTTGTCAATGTACGATGCTTAAGATAAAGCTAGCATTTTGTTCTTTCGGTCTCTAAAGATCTGAATTCCTAGAACGAACTGAGCCTCTCCTAAATTTTTCATTTGGAATTGGATCGCTAGCCAGTTCTTAACTTCAATCAGTAGACTTATATCATTCTCAATGAGTAGGATATCATCTACATACAATACTAGAAAAACTACTAAGTTATTGATGATTCTCTTGTATACACAAAGCTCATCAACATTCTAATCAAAACCATAAGATTGATCACAGTATCAAATCTTATGTTCCAAGATCGAGAAGCTTGCTTCAATTCATAGATGAATCGATTAAGTCTGCAAACCTTTTGCTCTTGACCTTGCATTATGAATCCCTCGGGTTACTGCATATAAAATGGTCTCCTCAAGATTGCCATTCAGAAAAGCAGTCTTGACGTTCACTTGTCAAATCTCATAGTCATAATATGAGGCAATGGATAGGAGGATCTGGATAGAATTTTGCATGGCAACAGATGAGAAAGTCTCCTCATAGTTGACAACCTCAACTTGGGTATAACCCTTTGCCACTAGTCTAGCCTTGAAGGTTTACACCTTCCTATCAACACCTCGTTTTCTCTTGTAGATCCATTTGCAGCCTATAGGTTTAAACCCACCAGGTTGATCTACAAGATCCCAAACTTTGATCCATTTGCAACCTATAGGTTTAAACCCATCAGGTTCACACCTTCCCATCGAAATCCATATCTTTGATCCATTCATCTTTGTTAACATCCTTCATCGCCTTCTTATAAGACAATGGATCCTCAACATCTCTGTCAATTACCATAGCTACTGTTAAACCCATATAACGGACAAGCGGGTTCGTAACACTCCCACTACATCGAGGCTCCCTCAAAACTTGAGGTGGATTTGACCTACTAGATGATCTAACTTCAACAACTCCTGTTGAGGTGTTGGGTTCTTAACAACTCTTGTTGAAGGTTCATTAGATTTCTTGGAAAGTTTATTTACACTATTTGACTGTGGGGCTTGTGCTCCCTTATGTGGTCTTCTTTTAGAAAAGTAGCATTTTTCGACACAAACACTTTATTTTCTTTAGGGTCGAAGAAGTAATCACCTCTCATTCCTTTGGGGAGGCCTACAAATAGGCACAATTTTGAACGAGGTTCCAGTTTCTTAGGATTTGCCTCAAGCACATGTGATGGGTAACCCCAGATTCTGAAATGACGTAAACTAGCTTTACGACCATTCTATAAATCCAAAGGTTTTCTCATAACACTCTTGGATGAAACATAGTTCAAAATATATGTTGTTGCCTGTACTGTAAAACCTCAAAACGAATCAATTAAGGAAGCATAACTTATCATAGACCAAACCATGTCCAACAGGGTTCGATTTCTCCTTTTTGATACACCATTCTGCTGAGGTGTACAATGTGTTGAGAGTTGGGATACTATTCCATGCTCTATGAAATAGTTCTGAAATGTAAGATAAAAAAAAAAACTCTTCATCTCGATCAGATCGAAATGTCTTAATTGTTCTATTTAATGCATTTTCAACTTTGGCCTTAAACTCTTTGAACTTTTCAAAGGATTCAGACTTATGTTGCATTAAATAAACATACTCATACCTTGAATAATCATCAGTAAAGGTGATGAAATATTTAAAACCTCCTCTTGCTTTTACATTCATTGGACCACAGAGGTCTGGATGTATTAACTCTAAGGGTTCTTTGTGAAGGAAATCGGACATGAGGATTTCCATGAGCAGCGGAATGATTGTTCCAAATTTCATTCATATTTGAACAACAACAATTACAGTACACAAACGGAAACTAATCAGTCATGCACAAAATGAAATTACATCATGCTTTATAGAATAGATCAAGGGATAAATTTCACATACCTTTGAAGACTCATCTTCAAACACCCTCGATCACGAACGCGCGTTCAAACAACAAGACAACAATCACGAACGCTCAAACACTTCGACTGCACCACAGCACGATCATAGCGACCACGAACTCAATGATCTCCAAGATCACGAACACAGCGAACTAAACGAACGACCTCCAAAAACCTCGACTATGTTGAGTTGAGTATGACACCACCACAATAGCTACTTTAGTATTCTCGGTGTGAGAATCCATAAGTGTGGGCTTTGTGTGGACTTGGTTAGTAGTAGAGACCAAAGGAAGAACAATTGTATAAATGATTGAGCAAGTGGGAGATGGCAGATATCTATCATATAGATGATGCCCAATCGTTTAACAAATGCTATGCAATCGTTTAGCAAAAGCTCCATGATCGTTTAGCTATCGGCCAGTTGAGTGAACTATCGTATAGTGTCACTCCATAATCGTCTAGTCTCTCTTCAACTATCGTTTAGTAAATCTCATTCACTTTACAGCCTTTTCACGAGTAACTTGCCGAGAATAGCAACTTTCTCAAAATTACTAAATTTAGAAAAACATTTTTCCTTTTATCTCAAAGTTACCATGAAACTACCAATAACCTCCCACTCAATTGGTTATTAGAGAAAAAGAGAGAATTATCCAATAATTAATATAATTATAAATATATATATGATAACCAACTTACCATAGTATATTTATAACCTATAGTTTTAATATTTCATCTCATGAAACATATAAACCATAGCTCTTTTTCTATTTCATGGTACTTAATGTAAATCTCATTTATATTAATCCTCTACTTGGTAGGTTAGCTTTCCCCTTTCCACCTTTCTTCTTCTACTACTTTTTGGTGCCGGAAGAAGAAGGCAGAAACTTTGTCCCAAAGGTCGAACATCTGAAGAACTTCTTAAATGATGAAGCAACATTTGCCTTATCTTTCTATTCCTTGGTTTTCATCTATGATTGAAAGGTCTATAGCTCATTGAGCAAGGTGGTCAAGTTGTAGTCAATCTTATTCATAACAACATTGCTACGGAACTATAGGAATCTTTTAAGTAAAATTTCTAGGATGAAGCTAACCTGACTAGCTTCATCGATGATGGACCCATTCATTTTTGCCACGTTGAAGTGGACCATCATGTTGATAACATATTCTCTAACAGATGTCTCTTCTTTCATATGGGCATTGAAGATGTATTTAAGAGTGTCTTGTCCGAGCTATGTGGACGGTTGTCCGAACATTCCCTTCACGAACTCCATGATCTCATGAGCTGTGAGCATGGGCTCATGCTTCTTGGCCAAGACTTCAGAAATGCTTGCCAATATGTATGCTCGAGCCTTCTCGAATATTTCGAGCTGCATTTGGAGCTGAAATGGGAGGAAAACCCTTCATTAGGACAAACCAGAGGTCATCGATGATCAAGATAGTGTTGATTGTGTTTTTCCAAATTGTGCAATTATCTCTCGTTAATTTGTCGGTGGTGAGTAAATTAAGAGTCGCGGAAGTCATCATGAATAAATTTGCTGAAACCATACAAATTATTTATATTAGTCTATTTGCATTAAACCATTAGGAACGATCAATTTTATCAAAATAATCTTGTACCCTAAGTGAGATCTATTTTGTAATGATGCTTTAGTGAGACTGGACAAAAACCATCGTAGGGTGATCAGGTGCCCCTTCATTGAAATAAGACTATCTCAACCAATAGACAGAACAACTCCTTGTTACTGTAATTATCAATCACCATTGTTCAGTCTAGAGATAGTTAAACTTGCTTAACGTTTCTTGTAAGTGTAACCCCTCATTCTAGTTTCCAGAGTTCACCCCAATGAGCCAACCATAGGGAAAAACCGATTGGGGCAAAAACTAAAGTAACCCCTATCCATTTCTGGAGTTTGAATAAAGCGTCACGCAAAAATGTCATCCATAGGGGGATACTCAAGGTGCCATGAGGCCGTACATGAGACTTTACTTCAAACTAATGAGAGAGACCGATGGATGTTTTGTCACACATCCCACTCCCACTTACTTTAAACACTTAGAGATATCCAATTTCCCCAGGGGACGGGGACCCACGGGGCCCCGCCCCGAATGGGGTGGAGATTCCTCAATTAGGTGGGGAATGAGGGGAAAAAATTCCACATGAGCTAAATCTGTCTCTTATACACATCTAGATGTGTATAAGAGACAGATATAAATATTATATTTAAATTTTAAATTTGATTATTTATTGAAAAAATAATGAATATATTTAAATTAAATATTTAAATTTAGATTATATATTTGAATAATTTGATTTATATTTATTTCTTTTTACTAAAAAAATTAGCTTTTTTAAGCCAAAATTTGAGTAATTTAATTCAAATTGTCATGTAAAACTAACATAATAAATAATTTAGTGATAAAGTTAATTATTTAATTAAAATTTATTCACATTAGTGATTTAAATTAATTGGTTTTTTACACAAAAAAAAGTGACGGGAAAAAATTCCCCGCGACAAACCTGATCCCCGCGAATTCCCCACAGAGAATCCCCGCCTCGATTCTCATGAGGAATTTCACGAGGATGGGGAATGAAATGGGGAGGGGGACGGGGATGGGGAATGACATCCCCGACCCCGCCCTGTCCCGTGGACATCTCTATAAACATTCTCTCCATTCACCTTGATATTGATCTATACAAACATCATCTGTAAGGGGACACTCAAGGTGCCTCGAGGACAAGTATAGATCTCACGATGTGAACTTTTAGGGAGAAACGTGAAGATGATAAAATGAAGTATCATATCCCTCATTTTTCTCTCATTGAGCGTTTTACCTAGGGTGAATTAACTTAGGAAAATTCGTCTACTGATTTTAACTAAGTGATTGTTTAATTTGCCTAAAAGCAATATTTGCTTTGGATAGTTAAACACTTTTGATTAAAGTTCATTAAACACTTTAACAAATGCTAACTAATAATTGCATGCTAGTAACAAATCTATCTAATTCACCTTTCCAGGTAAGTTCCCAAGTAAGGGTGTTACATTTCCGTCAACTTAAATACCTCAACCTAGACGGAACTAACCTTAGATAAAAGGTCCCTCATAGATACGTTTGTTACAATATTAATCTTTTAATGAAAACCAATTTAATCCTATTAAACTGATTAAAATATTAAACTAAATTTCTAATTACATTAGAAATGTGATCTTAGGTCTATATGATTCATATTTTAAAACTATTTTAAAACTATTTTAAAAAATGAATTTAACATAAGGTTTACATACAATTCTGATTTATCAATTTTAATTTCTAAGTTCATTTTGTTATAACAATTATTAGCAAATGAAATAAATTAAAATCATACATTGCAAGTTAAGCATGCTTAGGTAATATTACAACAATTATAAATTACCCTAAAATGGTGACATGCTTCATTCAATTTCATTTCATTACTAACATATATAACAACTATATACTAAAGTAATGAAATTATTAATAGCATACTTCAAACATACATTCATACTAAATATTATAACTCTTATAATATAAATAATGCATGTATATGTTATTAATACATGTATGCATATATTATAACATTTATATTATATGTTGCATGGACATGCTATAAAAATAAATCATGCAACTAAACATATATTATAAAAATTATAATATAAATGATGCATGAAATTAAATGCATAACCTATGGTGGGATTTAATACTATATGACATACAATATGACATATATATTTAAATAAAAATCATACACCAAATGCATAATTAATAAAAAAAAATTACTAGATCGGGATTGGACACTTAAACAATTAGTTAATTTAATATAACACTTATATTAATTTAATTAATCAAAAAATATAACTATTACATAAATAAATATACAATCGGTTCAAAACAAGCGAATCGGGCCTTGAATCGCTCGAACCGAACCATCCAACCTTCGAACCGGATCCGAACCGCTAGCGAACCAAACAAGCCGCGAACCGAATCAAATAAGAACCGGTTTGTTCTTTCCATCTCGGAGCGTTACAAAGTTGTACCCAGCGTTGCAACGTTACGGAAAGAACACGACGTTGTTCTTCATCGCAGCGTTGCAACACTGCGGCACAGTCTCCATTGTACAGTCGCGTTCTCCATCATTTCTCCATCGAATTTGGTCTCGTTTTCTCCATATCGGTACTGGAAAACCCACGAATGACTCAAGGGCTTAAATGTACAGACTTGATAGCAATTAAATCCCCTAAAACATGGGCCTTACAATCCAAATTGTAAATTCAAAGCAATAAACTAAAGTGCCAATCCCGAAATCATCCAATAATTTTAAACAAACAAATTCTTAAAACATTCATCACATGAAAAATTTAGAATGATTAAACCCCACCAGTACACTGTAAATTAATTCTGAAATTTTGATAAATTTTGGGCAAAAAACTTCGCTCTAATTCCAATTACAACGCTCCATTAAAGGTCCTTGAACAGAAAACGAGATCGGATCCAAACCCAAAATTTATAAAATTATAACTTTACAGCAAAGAAATAGAAAAATATGCATTTAATTGATGAACAATTAATTTACAACATGCTAAATCAAATTTATAGAAGAGAAAAATGAGTTTAAGAATCCTTTACCTTTGAAGATTGATCTTTAATTATAAAACCCTCGAACCGAATGGAATACCGCCACGAGAATTCTACTGTATTCTTCGAATGAGAATCCAAGAGGTGTGGGTTCTGGCTATATTGAAAGAGAAGGATTCTTAAAGAGAGGAAGAGGAGATAAATTTTCTGAAAAAACTCAATGTGGAAGAAAAATAAATCAATCTTTTCCAACCCCTCTTCCCACTAACGTAGTAGAAAGAAAAAGGGAGAGGGAGTTACAACTCCCTCCCTAAAATTATTTTTCAAACTATAAAAATAATAAAATAAAAATAATTTTAATAAATACTTTAATATATATTTATATGATAACTATTTTATCATATAATATATATTAAACTATGTGTTATATCGAATATAACATGTATCTATAATTTAATATTGTATCCAAAACAATATAGCCTATAGTTTAATTCTCTCAACAATGATATTTAATATAAATCTCATTTATATTAAATTTAATTATATGAATCCAATTCACATAATTAATATTTGAATCATATTCAAATATTTAATTTCAATCAAATAAACTTTATATTATAATGTATCAAATACATTATAGTAATTATATCATATATAATTAAAATAAAATAATTATATCACATATAGTTAATTCCCTCAATTAATTTGAACAATTCAAATTAGTCTAAAAATTGATTCTCATTAATTCCTGTTGAGCTATAGAAGGAACCTTATGGACCTGTATGTTGAAGCTCCAACGGTACGTGAATAATTAATTAAATTCTTTAATTAAATTATTCACCATAATTATTCACCATCCGTTAACTGTCAGGCACTCCACTAAAGACCGAAAGCTGCACTCTTCACACTATAGATATATTTCTTTGTCCATTGGATATAACCAGTCAACAATACGATGACCCTTCACAAATTGCTCGTAAGTACAGTTGTGCCAAAATGATCGTTTTGTCCCTGTAAGTACATCTAACTCCTTAAGTATCACCGATCCCTCTAATGGACAATAAATCATAGTCCAACTATGACCAAACCCCTCTCGATCCAAGAGAGGGTGTGGCGCCATATTGTTCAAGCCCCGAAATCAGCCCTTAAGGAAACAATTTATCTAGTTACCTTAACGTTGGGGAAGGAGTGAATTTTTCTTGTGTAGCTGTGTTCCTAGCTCCCCAATCAGAAAAATCCCCAAAATGGTAGGCTTGTTGAGTCGACGATCTGGCCACTTTCATCCATACAAATCAAATGATCGCCTTCATAGATAGGAATTCACAACTCACTTAGGATTCAGGTCATGTCACCTATGGTCATCATGATGAAATGTAAATCTCTATTATGAACGTCGTTATATAATGAGACTAGTCATTTTATAGTTTGATCTTATACAAACTCCTTTGTATAGAATACCCCCGCTCACATGTCTTCACATGAGTGATTTGGATCATATCATTTCTATCACTTTACAACAATTGTAATATCTACAAAGCGGGTCGTACTCGTAGTGTCACCAGGATAAGGTATCCAATTTTATCCATCTACTACAAACCATTTAGGTTATCACTTAAACATGATCCACCCATATGTCTTTACATACATGTTTAAGCTACAAGATAACCTTGTATGTTAGTTTATTGGTTTGTGGATTAATGCAACTAAATGTAAAATAAAACATCACATATTTTATTAGATAAATAAGATGTTTGTACAATACAATTACAAACTATAGGACCCTACGAGATTTAGGACACCAACCCCAACATATAACAGGATAGAGGGCGATAAAAATTCTGTTGATTTTGTCCCCGCCACATATTTCCAGTCTTCTATTGAAGTGGTTTACCATCCCCACTAGTGTCCTTGTCTCCTTCACTATTTCTCGGTGGGCTTGAGCAATTGCTTTTACTCCCTCTACTTGAGGATCTCGAGTATTGCCTCATTTATTGCAATTCATCAGTTAAGTCGAACATTCGTTTGGTTACTGCATACGCGGCTAGAAGATCCTGTACTCTTTGTTCATATAGTTTTGTTTTCTCCCACGGTTTCAGACCTTCGAAAAAATATAAAACTTTGTCTTTTACGGACATAACTCATATGTCCAACATCAACCCAATATTCTTTCCAGAGTCCGTAATAGCGCTAGTATGTTTCAACTCTTGTAGCTTACGTCTTGTCAAAATTTCAACATTTCCGAGGAAGAACTGAGAATGTAATTTCTGTTTCAGTATCTCCTACGTGTCGATGGTGCATCGACCCTCTAGGATGTCCATGAAATGGGACCTCCACCATAACTTGGCATCCTCCGCTAGATACATCGCCGCCAACGTGATCTTTGACTCTTCAGTAGTTGTGTTCGTAGCTCTGAAATACTGCTCCATATCAAAGATAAAGTTTTCTAGCGCTTTTGAGTCAAGAACCTTACAGAAAGGCTTAGGCTCGTGTACTTTTACCCTATTGAATTGGATTGCACCCCTAGTTGGGGCTTGGTTTCCCATCGCTCTCATGGTGAGGTTAGCTTACACTGATGTCCGCAATCTCGGTGCGGGCGACATCGAGAGTAGCTTGAAAGTCTTTAAAAAACTTAGTCACTGATGCTTGTATTTATGAAATGGAAATATGGATGATATGCATTGATGGAATTTCGTTGTGCATTTAAGTTTCCCCAGCGGAATCCAAGTGTAAATTCCTCTGAGTTTCCTGACAAGTCCAGGGTCGAACACAGGGACTTGTGAAAACAGTTTGCATTAGTAATTTTTATGAAGAACTTTGCAGTAACCGGATAAATAAATAAAGTGTTGGGTTTGTTGTTTGTGTTGATGAAAAAGAAATAAACAAATGTGACGGAGTTGAGAAAAAATAGTTGCGTTGATAGATGCAATGAGTATGCGATGAACGGGTTGAGAAGATCTTTAGCTAGCATTACATGGAAATGCGTCAGACTATGCGATCATGTTACAACCATGTATAGCAAGTCATTTTCCAATGTAAGTGTGATGCTCCTAAATCTAGAACGCATGTTTTGAATACCAAATGTCCATAGAGCTTATTCCTAAGTCTCTACTTTTGTCCTATGCGATGATGCAAAATGCATAAAAGCAAGGTGACCGTATACAATCATATCCTATCTCTAGGATGCATGCGATACATTGGTAACAAATAGTGCTCATTCCTAAGCACCCATCTCTTGTTTATGCGTTCTAATCTGGCTCTTCCGAGTCTAGATTCTAACCTGACCTTCCCAAGTCTAGATCCTGTCCTTAGACTACCTTCTCGAGTATCCTTAATGGACGAATGAAGCATACATAAACAAGATAATCGTAAATAATGAAGATTCCCTAGTTGTGCTAGCTAAATGCTTCTCAACCCATTCAACCAATTTAGCTACTCATGCGTGAATAACAGAGAGTGAACAAGTATAGAGAAGGAAATTCCATTTTTATAAATGAGTCAAGTACAAAATGACAATGGAAGTTAAAAGTAGAGAACCTGGTAGCAATTTCTTGCTGACCGAGGCTTTTTACACTGAAATCTCTATTCTGATCTAAAGATGTTCCCGCTTCCGCAGACGTCGGCCCTCTCTCTGTCCTTGAAGCTTCTGGCGCTCTCCCAAGCTTATTGGAACGATCTGCCGGTATAACTTCTTCCCTCGCGTCCACCTTAAAATGAAAGAAAGCTAAGAACTAAAGTTTGCGAACTGAAGTATGAAATCTCTAACTGCTAAACTCATGAACTGATCAACCTCTTCTCTGAAGAATTCCCTTGTGATTTATAGAACATCCATGGTAAAAGGCAACTTCTCTCTTCTGGTTGTACAGATGAGACAGCTTTAATTCTTGACTGATGAGCCAAATAATTGTCACCGATAAAGCTGAATGTACTTTGTGACCGTTATCGGCTGTCAACTTAATTTGGATTCGATTGTCATCAGCTTTTTGTCCCATCGCTCTTAATTATCCTTTCACCCGGATGTGCCCACCATATTGCACTGACCAAGTTGCGGCGATCCTTCTCGGACGAATGTTTGCAAGCATGATCAACGCAAAGTCTTGAGGTGAAGTTGCGCTCGACCAATGAATTCCTATGATCGCAATCTTTGCATTGCGTTAACGCATATTCTGCACAAAAATACAAAAATCAAACTTGTTCTAAATGGCTGAACGCATGTGACCGCAATATTACGAAATTGATGCTTATTTGGATGCAAAGTAACATATTTCATCAAACGTAATCCAACATTGTTTTAAGAACTTAGCACTATGATAACGTGCATTTCTACCCGTTACCACACCCCCAAATTTTAAAACAATGCTTGTCCTCAAGCATAAGCTAAAGATTCCTTTAGCAAGTCAACCGCCCAAAGTTCTTTTCCTAGACTTCTTAAGGATACTTCATTCAAATCCTATATACCTGATTTCCTTAAGTCTTATTCAAGTTCTTCTTAAAATATTTCTAAGACCTAGGGACTGCAAGCGTAACTTTCAAAAGGATATTACTAAATTCCGGAACATCGCATGATTTATTTCAAAAAGAAAATTTCTACCAGGGTGTCAAATGATTTTATCCTTGCACAAAAATTTTCTTCATTGATATTTTTTTTTTCTGACCTTGCGCTGCTTCAAGTGCCTTACCTTCGTTTTGGCTTGCCCCCACGGGTGTCATGCGGACATCCAACTATGAGCAAATGCACTCTTTCTCAGACTAAACTAATACAATTTGGCAGTGGAGTTGCGGTCATTTGTTTATGCGTTGATCCTGTGACTTACTTTCGTTTTGGCTTGCCCCTCACGTGTGTCATGCGACATCCAACTACGGGTAAGTGCCCTTCACAACTTAACTCTTATCAACATGGGTTTTCCGTTGCATTGACAGTGGAGTTGTTATTATCAATATTTTTTTTTAGAGAATAGTAAGGTTTGAAAATAAATACCTCATCCCCAAATTAAAAAATGCGGCAATGTTCTCATTGCAAAAGATGAAAATAAGTCATGCGATGTTCTAGAATGCGTTGTAAAGAGAGTTTGAAAAGAAAGCTAGCAAACCCTAACTTCGAGAAATATTTCATGAGGTGACTATCTTAAAACTAAGTTGACTCTAGTATATACGAAAGAAATAGAAGCATATTTTCCATTATTGAAATCATACTCGGCCAAAAAAAATCATGTGGTGAACTACTAATTTATCTATTTCAAATGATTGCGGTGATTAAAGAGGATGCGGTGATAAAACTTTGAAAACTAAAATGCAATGTGATAGCGCAAAAATTTGAAATCAAGATAAGGAAGAATACACCCCAAATTTTACGTTTTTGCTCGCATTATGTATTGACGCATCCATCTTTGCGGCAGATCCTCTCTTCCTTGGATTGCGGTGATGGAGTAAGATAAGTGCTTCTTCGCATAACATCTCCGCAATCCAGTGTCTCGATCGTTGCAAGAAAACAAAGAGAGGGTCAAATTATTTTAAACAAATAAAACTTGTTATCGCATTTCTTTTCTTCGTAGAAATAGAAATAGTAAAATAAGGATAGATAAAGATTGAAAGGATATAGCGAAAATTCCGAATAGTGAAGAAGAGTTGAAGAATCGATGTTTCCCAAAACTTGCGTCCCTGATGAGGTTGAATCATATAATACTCAGGGACTACTTATTTCTAGCTAGTTTGTTCACGTCCATGATGGCTTTTCTCTCTTTTCTTTGTCCTCTGGGATCTTTACTGCCTTAATCCGGAGTTTTTCCCCATGAATGCTCATTACAATTTCCCCCTTGTGCACATCAATTTGAGTGCGACCAGTTGAAAGGAATGGTCATCCCAATATGATGGGCGCATCTTCGTTCGCTTTATAATCCAAAATGAAGAAGTCTGCCGGTAGGATGAATTTATCGATTGAATTGCGACATTTTTCAACTTTCCTTCAGGGTGTATTCGAGATCTGTTCACGAGCAGGAGAGTTTCCTTTGTGGGTGTAAGTGTGTTGACATTCAATTGTTTGAAGATTGACAGCGACATTATGTTTATACTTGCCCCAAGATTGCATAGTACTTGGCCACTGAAGGTCCCTCCGATAGAGCATGGGATCGTGAAGATTCCCGGGTCACCCATTTTAGGTGGGATTATAGTATTTTGCGCTGCAACCACTATTGCGATCTTTCCTTCCTCATTTTGTTCCTCTTTCAGTCTTTGTGGAGTTACTAGTGGTTGGACTTCTTCTATTCCAAGATCTAGAGGCTTAAGGTGGACGCAACTTTAGGGTCTATTTTCTCGGGCTTCTCCAAATTATAGGTCAACGGGTCTTCGGCTGTCGCCGTATTCAAGTTGATCGCAATGTGCTTTTTCCCTACTTCCGCAGTCATATTGTCGCTTAGCAAGGAAACTGCTAAGCATTGTTCCTTCCCGTTACCCCCAGCATTGCGAGGGAGCTCAGTTGAGCTCGGTAATGCTCCTTGCGATCTGTTTTTCAGCTCATCCGCAATTTGTCCCATTTGGATTTCGAGATTTCTAATGGATGTAGCTTGGTTCTAAAGCATTGATTCGTTTTTCTCAATGTATTGCTTCAACAAGCTTTCTAAGATGAATATTGCGGTGGTTGTGAGCTGCTAGCTTGACTTTGCGCTGGATCGTTGCGGAAAAAATCCGGGTGGCCCTCCTTTTTGTGCCACAGGTTGAAAGCTTTGTTATTGATTTTTTCACGCAAAATTTGGGTGGTTTCGCCACTCGGGGTTATATGTATTGGAATAGGGATTATCTCTCATGAAGCATACCGACTGCGGGTTTGTTGGGCATTCCTTCATCGGGTGAGCATCATCGCAAATGATACAACTTGCGGTCGTTTGAGTGATTGCGCTTACCTGCCCTTTCTTCGCTACTGTATTATTAATTGCAATGCCTTGTATTAAACTCATCATCGCAGTCATTTGATTTTGCAGGGATGCAATGACCCCATTGTTTGGGTCATTTCCTTTTATTCTTAATCTCTGATCGCTTTTCTTCTAGTTCTCATGATTTTTGGATGCGATCAAGTATACTCTTTGCCTCCTCATATGTTTTGTCGAGCAGACCACCAGCGGCTGCCGCATTGGCAGCAGTTTGTGAAGAGGGATTCAATCCTTGGCAGAAAATCTCCATTTGCAGGCAATTTGGTAAGCTATTGTGTAGACAATCTCTTACCAGCCGTTTAAACCTCGCCCAAGCATCACTGAGCGATTCGTCATCTTCTTGCTCAAAATTTGTTATTAATTTCCTTCTCCTGGCGTTCTCGGTAGGTGGAAAATACTTCTTCATAAATTTCTCCACTACCTGTTTCTAAGAAGTGATCTCTCCTGACTCGAGAGAATATGCCCATTTCCTAGCCTGATCACAGAGAGAAAATGGGAATAACCTTAATCGAACTTCTTCAGCAGAGATGTTCGGGAACACAAAAGTATTGCAGATTTCAATAAAACTTCGGAGGTGAGCATGCGGGTCCTTGCCACGCCTTCCTCCGAATTGACCTGCAATCTGGATCATCTGCAGCATCACCGGTTTCATTTCAAATCTACTTCCATCGAAGGCAGGCCTCATAATTCCTGGAGAGAAATCAAAGAGATTTGGCGATGCATAGTCCCTAATGGGCCAATTGCGATCGTTTGCCAACAGAATTGGATTCGTCATGACATTATTATCATTTGGTGCTTCATTTCCAGGCTGCTCCGCTATCTCTTCTTTATCGAATTGTGGTTCCTGTTGGCGGTCTCTCAATCTCCTTGTAAATTTCCTCTCAATCTCCGGGTCATAATTCGCTAGAGATTGAGAGTCTGTAAATAAATAAAAAAAACCATTAGCAAACTATCTTGCCGAAGTCCCCGGCAACGGTGCCAAAAACTTGATGCTTGTATTTATGAAATGGAAATATGGATGATATGCGTTGATGGAATTTCTTTGTGCATTCAAGTTTCCCCAATAGAATCCAAGTGTAAATTCCTCTGAGTTTCCTGACAAGTCCAGGGTCGAACACAGGGACTTGTGAAAATAGTTTGCGTTGGTAATTTTTGTGAAGAACTTTGCAATAACCAAATAAATAAATAAAGTGTTGGGTTTGTTGTTTGCGTTGATGGAAAGAAATAAACAAATGCGGCAGAGTTGAGAAAAGACAATTGCATTGATAGATTCAATGAGTATGCGATGAACGGGTTGAGAAGATCTTTAGCTAGCGTTACTTGGGAATGCGTCAGACTATGCGATCATGTTACAACCATGCATAGCAAATCATTTTCCAATGTAAATGTGATGCTCCTAAATCTAGAACGCATGTGTGGAATGTAAAATGTCCATAGAGCTCATCTCTAAGTCTCTACTCTTGTCCTATGCGATGATGTAAAATGCATAAAAGCAAGGTGACCGCATACAATCATATCCTATCTCTAGGATGCATGCGATGCGTTGATAACAAATAATGCTCATTCCTAAGCACCTATCTCTTGTTTATGCGCTCTAATCTGGCTCTTCCGAGTCTAGATTCTAACCTGACCTTCCCAAGTCTAGATCCTGTCCTTAGACTACCTTCCCGAGTATCCTTAATGGACGAATGAAGCATACATAAATAAGATAATCGCAAAGAATGAAGATTCCCTAGTTGTGCTAGCTAAATGCTTCTCAACCCATTCAACCGATTTAGCTACTCATGCTGAATAATAGAGAGTGAACAAGTATAGAGAAGGAAATTCCATTTTTATAAATGAGTTAAGTACAAAATGACAATGGAAGTTAAAGGTAGAGAGCCTGGTAGCAATTTCTTGCTGATCGAGGCTTTTTACATTGAAATCTCTATTCTTATCTAAAGACATTCTCGCTTCCGCAGACGTCGACCCTTTCTCTGTCCTTGAAGCTTCTGACGCTCTCTCAAGCTTACCAGAATGATTTGCCGGCACAACTTCTTCCTTAAAATGAAAGAAAGCTAAAAACTAAAGTGTGTGAACTGAAGTATGAAATCTCTAACTGCTAAACTCGTGAACTGATCAACCCCTTCTCTGAAGAATGCCCTTGGTATTTATAGAACATCCATGGTGAAAGGCGGCTTCTTTCTCCTGGTTGTATAGATGGGACAACTTTAATTCCTGACTGATACGTTGAATAATTCTCACCGATAAAGCTGAATGTACTTTGTGACCGTTATCGGCTGTCAACTTAATTTAGATTCGACTGTTATCAGCTTTCTATCCCATCACTCTTAATTATCCTTTCACCCGGATGCGCCCACCATGTTGTGCTAACCAAGTTGCGGCGATCTTTCTCGGGCGAATATTTGCGAGCACGATCAACGTAAAGCCTTGAGGTGAAGTTGCGCTCGACCAATGAATAAAAATACAAAAATCAACTATTCTAATGCGCTGAATGCATGCGACCGCAATATTACGAAATTGATGCTTAATGGACGCAAAGTAACATATTTCATCAACGCAATCCAACATTGTTTAAGAACTTAGCACTATGATAACGTGCATTTTTGCCCATTATCAGTCACCGTTTGAATTATCACGTTTTGCGAGCTGTCTAGTTCTTTGACACGAATACGATGTTCTATGTTGACTATATGATTTTATTAAGTAACTAGAATTATTATGTAAAAGTTGATCTCTGATTTTCACTGAGATGTTTTACGAATACAATGTTCTATGTTGACTATATGTTCCAACGACTATCTAAAGCTAGAGTATGAAAGACATGCTGAATGATTTATGCTATGATTTGTTTCAAATAATCTTGATGTACTATAATTATTTCCAAAGGATTTATTTGATGTAAAAGCGTATGTTCTTTTAAGCATATCACTTACTGAGCTTCACAGTTCGCACTTTCCTATGTTTTGTTTTCTTTCCCTCCCCAAGTAGCATGAGAGTTCAAGGATTCCAGGATTGCTGGTTGCTTGATAGAAAGGTTCAGTCTGTTCACCTCCCAAAATGTTTAATAGTCTTAAGTTAGTATATGTCTGGGATGTAATTAATTGGCCTCTATGAAAGAAGAGTCAGGGCTTGGTCTGTAATAAGTTATATTCTATATGGTAAAATAGTTCATAGGATTATGTTGAAATGAGTTAAATTGTGTACTGTGATAGTTATGCTGTACACAGGTGTACAAGTTAAGTCTAAAGCAAAACGGGTTCATAAGATGTTAATTTAACAAGTTAACTTGGCAGTGGATGTCATAAAAGGGTTGACATCTGCTGTCCTCACATCTCCTTTCTAGAGAAAGAGGTGAATCTGGGAGGTGATGTGACAATCTCCCTTTTAATTACCTCACCGAGTTCATCATCAGATGAAATTTTTATCATGGACAGGCATCATCATGTATTGGACAAGTTTTTATTTTAGCATTCATTGTGCCCATTGCCTTTAGTAGTAAACAATGACAATTTTTAATTTTGTAATCCATAGTAATATATTTCTCCACATATAGAATAAACATTAGAATTGTATTATTATAGTCACTCTAACTTTATATAATACTATGGGAAAGTATAAAATAATTATCTTCAGTCATACTGTTTATTGGAGTTTAAACTTTGTTTTAAGGGCCTTTCTTTTAAGTATTTCCCTTGAAATCTTTGCATGAAATGCAACTTTTCTTCTTGTATATTTTTAGGTAAGAATAATTTTCTTTTCTATGTAGTATTCAACAATAATCTATTGGTACTGTTCTGACTTCTGGTGACCATGATCACAAAGCAGTTTTTTTCATTCAATACAACAAATTGATTGGGTTTTTCTTATGTATATATTAATAATCGATCATTGAAGTGAAACTGAATTGGACCAAGCTGGTTAAATTTCCATTAGATCACAAGATAAAGAGGTGAGGAATTTGTAAATTAGCATTAGAGTGAAGAGTGATATTTGTATTAGAAGTTATCCAACAAGTTTATGAAGTTTCAATTGTCTAATATGTTATTTCAAAAATGTCAAATATGGTCCAGCAAATGGATGACCTAAAATAAGGGAGAAAATAAAATTTGTCCTATATTTTGAAATTGTATCGACCTAATCTAAGTTCTTATAATATTTAAAGTCCTTGAGCTTGAATCTTTACTTTTTAGGATCGGGTCGAACCAATGAAGGGGGTGAAGTTCAAAAATAATTTTAAGAATATGAAAGTTTGAAGGATTATCAATAATGAAGAATTTGGAGAGAAATTTCAATGATATCGAGAGATTGGGAGATGAGAGATTTTTTTTAAAAAGGGATGAGCATATGTGTTTTAAATAGAAATAGAATTTGAATTTAAAATAAAATAATAATGATGATGAAGAAGAAAAAAAATAGGTCAAAATTAATTAATCGATTAATTTTTTGTATAAAAAATTTCACTTTTGAAATTCTTTTTAATTTTGAAAATAAATATTTTGATAGCGGCATTTGTCATGATTTGAGTCGTCAAATTGATTTGATTATCTCGCCAATGTATAATATCTCTTTAACCCGTATCATCATGTGACTGGTCCATGTGTCACATCATTACCATATAAAATTTTTCTTTAAAATATTCTTTTGGCCACAACTTCTTCCTTTAATGTCTAATTTGAATGATCAAAGTATATTGAAATTGTCACTCCGAGTTTTTGCTATGAATACCTTAAAACACTAAAATCATTAGTAAAGAAATATTTGTTATCACTAGAACATATGATATGTTTGAAGCTAAAAAAGCTAACATTTAAGATTAAGTATCAAGCTAAGCGGTGAAGTTAGGGATGATTAAGTGCCTAAAGCATTGAGTCAACCACATAAAAAAAATGTGTAGATTAATGAAAGTTAAACTACTCAATTTATGATTATGGGAGGTTTCCAAGAGGTTGTTAGTGAGCTGATCTTGGAAGGTTAAATGCTCCAGAATTTGTTTTAAGAAGCTAGCTAAATCGTCCTAATCCAAACCTATCCTAGTTTAATCTTACCTCAATACTCGTCTAATAAACTAAGTTGTTTTTGTTGTTTCATTTATTCACTTTTGTGCATTGTTGAAGTTTTCTTTAGTTTGCAACAATGAAGGATTGATTTAATTTTTTCTTCTTTAACTTGTATTTGAGACATGATTGAGTCTACTTAATCAAAGTATATTCATGAACAACGAGCTTTACTAGTTTTAGTGAAAACAATAATTTACTCATTGTCTATTTACTCTTGATTGTGTATACTTGCAAATTTAAGCATAGTATTTACACCTTTTAACGAGCATATAACTAGGCAACATAATATTATATATAAGTTGAGGATTCAAATTTTTTTTGAATGTTTATGAGTCTAATTCTACAACTATATAAATTTGAGCGTCCAATTTTATCACCTATATAAATTTGAGGCTCAATTTTTATAATAAAAAGTTTGAGGATGTAATTGTTACTCTTATTAAAAATTATAGATATTGTTGGATCAACCTAATCAAAAGTCCAAAAGCTAGCTTAAATTCTGTCTTATATTTGATCAAAGCTTCGCTGAAAGTCGACCTGTAACCGATTTGACTCAATCCCACCTATTTATTTATTGGATTAGATATAGATCCAAAAGCTAGCTTAAATTCTGTCTTATATTTGATCAAAGCTTCGCTGAAAGTCGACCTGTAACCGATTTGACTCAATCCCACCTATTTATTTATTGGATTAGATATAGATCCAAAAGCTAGCTTAAATTCTGTCTTATATTTGATCAAAGCTTCGCTGAAAGTCGACCTGTAACCGATTTGACTCAATCCCACCTATTTATTTATTGGATTAGATATAGATCCAAAAGCTAGCTTAAATTCTGTCTTATATTTGATCAAAGCTTCGCTGAAAGTCGACCTGTAACCGATTTGACTCAATCCCACCTATTTATTTATTGGATTAGATATAGATTACCATTTTAAGAATCAGACTGGTCTATTTGGACCATACTTGCATTAACCAATGATGATGGTGGTGATTGTTGGATATGATTTGGTATGAGATTTTCGGACGTGGCAACTCTTGATCTTCCATGGCCAAAGCCTACACGGCATCGGCACCAGCACCTGAAGATTGAAACAAGAAATTGAAGATTCCAAAATGGCTGAAAATATAGTTTGGTGTCAACGCCGATCTTAAAATATAAGAATCCAACTCAACAAACCATTATGCTCATCCCAATCCATCCATCAATCGATCTCTCTCTCCCTCTCTCTCTCCGGATTCCAACAATGGCGTTTTCTCCCTTCATCCGAAGAGCAATTTCCACTAGATTCCATCTTCTTCGCTCTTCCTCAACCTTCCATCATGCACTTACACGCATCCACCACTCCCCTGCTTCTTCTTCTTCTTCTTCTTCATATTCTTCCTTGCCCTCATACATGCGTGCTGCTGTGTTTTCCGAGCCCAATAAGCCGCTTACCATTCAAGAATTCCACATGCCCCGTCCCAAAGCTGGAGAAGTCCTCATCAAAATCAAGGGTTTCCACCTCTTTTCATCCCTTTTCTTGTTTCTCTTTCTAATTGTACTTTTTTGCGGGAATTACAAACTTTGCATCCTGAAGCACTTCTTCATCATTTTTGTCTATTTCAGACCTCGGTTTTCATTGTAATTTAGACATTTTCTACTGCATGTGATTGCTCTTCAGCTTCCAATTACTTTTCCTTAAATGGCATTACATTTTTTCAAATGCAGCTTGTGGAGTTTGCCATTCTGATCTGCACGTTATGAAGGGCGAGATTCCGTTCCCTAGCCCTTGTGTAGTCGGCCATGAGATCACTGGTGAAGTTGTCGAACATGGACCTCTCACGGACAGGAAAACAATGGAAAGGTTTTGTTCTCGTAATGATTTTTAGCATAGTTATTATTTAGATGTGATTTTGCATGAAAGAAATAAAATATTTCAACCTCTTGCTCATTGCAGATAATATAAGATAGTTAAGCAAGCTCTTGGTTATCTGCTATAAATAAAGGAAATAACGAACAAACTTAAATATGCAAGGATGGTTGACTAGAAAGGGAGTTACAAGTTTATTTGTTACGTTTTCCTGCTATTTCAGACTTCCAATTGGAGCTCATGTTGTAGGAGCTTTCATCATGCCTTGTGGAAACTGTTCCTACTGTTCAAAGGTTAGTACTATTTTCATGCTCGTGCTTCTCTTCAGTTTATCTATTATAATCCTTCAATCCTGATTCTTGACTTTTGAAATGCCTGCTGACAATATCCGTGGTAAAACGTGTGGAGAACTAATTTGATCAATTTGATTACTGAATTGGAGAAAGGGCCATGATGATCTATGTGAAGATTTCTTTGCTTATAACCGGGCCAAAGGAACACTTTATGATGGTGAAACTCGGTTGTTCCTTCGCAGGGATGGTAATATATGTTATTAACCTATCTAACATTATATCTTTATCATTGTTGTTTTAGCTGCAACTTTTCTGATGCCTTTGGAGAAGGAAGCTCTAAAGCGTTTGTGGATATTTAATGAATTGTTGAAGTTTAGCACCTATGAAGCATGGACATTCCATTTTAAGGGGAGTGTCCTTGTTGGACACGTATCAAACACATATACATCTGGACACATGTCCGATACACAAATTTCCATGCCATATTTTTACCTTTTTTTTTTTAATTTCGGACATGTGGGGACATGACTAGAAAACTTCCAGGACACCACTGGAAATTTTTAAGGAGAAAATGGTCCAATCTTCTATGTTGGACCCAAATTTAAAGCCCAAATCAATTAAATGTTACCAAAGATAAAAAAAATATAAAATAAAAGTTCATTTTTTAACCAAAGATAAGAAATACAAACATAAAAAACTTGAAAAACCTAAAAATTTCATCTCCTACAATTGTTTAATAACTTGACATTTTATACGTTTTTCGTGGAGTAAATTTAGTATTTATGTTAAGTTTACATGTATCCTAAACAAATAATGAAAAAGAGGAGCATGTCTCTTAGTTTATCACCCTTATTGTTTTTTTGGGTCATTTTATAAAAAGGGGTTTTCAGATAGGTGAATAGTTTTCTTCTTATCAAAAGAAAAACAAAGGTGAATAGTCCTGGTTCCTAGAACCTTAGATAAGGCCATAAGAAGACTTGCAGTTCTCATATTAAAATTAGTTAGTAAGAAAGACTTTTCATTTGATCTGATACTCTTAAATCTATTATCCAAGCCTTTGAATCTGCACTTTTAGCATTTAGGCCATTAAAAAGATACCTAGTTGCGCCAGGGAATGAGTATTATATCAGTGGTGAAGTAGAGGTAGTTGTTATTTACTATTGGAAATTTTGAGGCTAATCTAGAATCCTTTGGAGGAGTTTCAGTTGCCTTTTCCCAAAAAATTACGAGTCTTTTGTGCAATTAGCTGAACCCTTTTTTCTTTTCAATTCTATTTCTTTTTGGGATATCTGCAAGCGAGTGTTTAGGTAGGATACTTGCTTGACCCTATACACTTAGGTTGTTAGAAACTTTTTGAATTGAATATCCTAGGTACGTGACTACCATTGTGTTTGTATCCATTCCTTTAAGACCCTTTATTTTTCCACTTTTCCACTAGCCTCATGGACCAATAGGCCAATATATGGTAGTTTTAATTTGTTGGTTTGAATCCATTCCATGTAAGGTATACTCTATTTATCTTGTTGGGTTTGAGTGGGATTTAAATTTTGTAAGTTTTTCATGGATATTCAACCATATATCCTTTGTGATGTATTAGCATTAAGGGTAAATTACGGTAATTCATATCAATCTTTGTTAAATCCCTAGTTAATCCTTTTTTAGTTTTCTTGGTGGTGTACAAATCATTCTAAATTCTTTTGTAATTACAGTCTTCAAATGATTATTAACAATTGGAAGGGTTTTATATAGTTGTTTTTGGTGGGGAAGGGTAACCTCTACGCCTTGCCCTTAGGTCATTCCCCTTTCTCTTTTCATGAATACATTGTTTCGTCTCCTATAAAAAAAATCCTGTTTAATTTTCTATTTGAATTTTAGTTTGCTTTTAATTCTCTATAAATAGAGAATCTTTATGTTGTATTCCATAACTCTTATGCATAATAAGATTTGTGACTTGATTCTTGGAGAGAATTTTTTTTTATTCTCTTAGGGTACACGTACACCAATTCTGGATAAAGTTTTTTCAACACGAACAAAAAACGGATTACCTAAATGGCAATGGATTTTGAACGAGATGTAATATTACAATAGAAATTCAGATTAGTTCAATATACAGTTGCAACAAATAAACACTAACAAAATTACAAACGGACATTTATATGCTCTCTTAACATCTTGGATGGATGGATCTTTTTTTTTTTTTTTTTTTGAAAAGGAAACAACTACAAAAAGAGACTAATGGTCTAAATACAAAAGGGAATGAAAACAAGTAAAACTAGTCAAATACAGTTAGAGCAAAGATGCAAACAATATAAGGAAAAGCATAGATCTTGGATAGAATAACCACTAAAATTAAGTGGATTTGGGATTGGAATATGTAAAAAAATCACCCCTAAAGATCTTGCTGAAATGCAAAAATTAGAAGATGAAGCTAAGACACGTATTGCAAGGAATGCACCTAAACAAGTTCCTTTACCACCTTCACGGCATATACAAACTGAATCTCAATCTTTTGGAACTGGAAGTGGAAGTATGATGGGTAGCTATTCAAATTCTTATTCAACAATGGAACAAAAGAAAAGGAAAAGAAATGTTAGTGCACTAGAGAAATCATTTAACTTGGCAATTCGTGATCAAGTAGATTCGGAGATAACTAGAATGTTTTATTCTTCAGGTTTGCCTTTTCACTTGGCTAGAAATCCACATTATGTCAACATATTTTCTTTGGTTGCAAATAATACTATGTTGGGTTATATACCTCCAGGGTATAATAAATTGAGAACGATTCTTCTCCAAAAAGAAAAAGCAAATATAGAGAGATTGTTGCAATCTGTGAAAAGTACATGGTTTCAAAAGGGGGTAAGTATTGTCAGTGATGGATGGAGCGATTCACAGAGGAGACCATTGATTAACTTTATGGCAATTACAGAAGGAGGACCAATGTTTCTTAAAGCTGTAGATTGCTCAGGTGAGACTAAAGACAAATACTTCATAGCAAATTTGATGAAAGAAGTTATAAATGAGGTGGGATATGAGAATGTGATTCAAATAATCACTGACAATGCTGCAAATTGTAAGGGTGCAGGACAAATTATTGAATCACAATTCCCCAACATAGTTTGGACACCTTGTGTAGTTCATACCCTCAACCTTGCTTTGAAGAATATTTGTGCTGCAAGAAATATTGATAGTAATCAACATGTATTTGCAGAGTGTAGCTGGATTTCTGAAATTTCTGATGATGTTATGTTTGTCAAGCACTTTATCATGAACCATTCCATGAGGCTTGCTATGTTCAATGAGTTTGTGTCTTTGAAGTTACTTGTAGTAGCAGAAACATGATTTGCATCTACCATCATTATGCTTAGAAGAAGACAAGACTTGAGTTCCACCACATAAAGACTTAGAAGTATCAAGAGAGAGGATGAAGTGTATCAAAAGATACTTTAGTTCAGAGGATGAGCGAACAAGAGTAAACATTGAATTTGCCAATTTCTTTACAATGTCTTCAGAGTTTGCTGAACATGATTCCATACGTGATAGATATAATATACCTCCGTAGAGTTGGTGGGCCATCCATGGTGCCTTTACTCCAATTTTACAATCACTAGCTATGAAGTTACTTGTTCAACCTTCTTCTTCCTCGTGTTGTGAGCGAAATTGGAGTACATATTCATTTGTGCACTCCATGAGAAGGAACAAGATGACACCAAAACGTGCAGAAGACTTGGTGTACATCCATAGCAATCTACGTCTTTTATCAAGAAGAACTCCTGAATATTTCAAAGGAGAGACGAAAATGTGGGACATTGCTGGAGATTCATTTGATTCATTTGAAGGTGCAGGAGTGCTTGAAGTAGCTAGTTTATCTTTGGACGAACCAGAATTGGAAGCTGTAGTTTTTACTGATGATGGTGATCAGAATGAAGCTTCGAGTAGTTAAGAGGACATTGGACAAGAATGAAGAAAATATGGCTTGGCTTCTTCGATTCTATTTTGTGGTTTTGTAACTTTTATGGTGTTCAACTAATTACTCAAACAGTTAAACTTGTTACGACTTATGACATTGGATCGTTAGTCATCTACTCATCTTATCCATGGTTGTATCTTGTATGGTTGTTAATGGTGTTTTTAAATGGAATATTTTCCAATATGTTTATTTCACGACATATATTTAATTTTTTTAATAAAAAAAAAAAATAACGTGTCCCCGACGTGTCGTGTCCTACTTTTTTGAAAATTGGCGTGTCGTCGTGTTGTGTGTCAGTGTCCGTGCTTCTTAGAACAATATAAGGAAACGCATAGATCTTGGATGGAATAATCTACATCAAAGTTGGAGAGAGAATACCAAGATGAAGCTTTAACTCGAGCTCCTTCAAAATGTAGTATAAATGGATCATTTTGAGATTATCGATATAAAGAATGTAGTTTCAGTTGTCTTTCGTGGGATGGATGGGTCATTTTGAGATTATCAATATTAAAGCTTCCCTGTTGGTGTTCTTTTATCCAATTTCTTTTATAGTACTGTTAATGATATATGTAATTATCAGGGGGATTTTTTTAAAGAGTTTACAGATTTCTTGTCATATTTTTTTGTTAAAAGATAGAAAATAGAGAACACTAAGTTTACGTGGAAAATCCTAGATCAGGGAGAAAAAACCACGATAGACAGTCTCTTTCTATTATTTTAACATAAAATGAAAGTTACGAGAAGCCATATTTATAGGCTCTAGCAAGTCCTAATACAAAAAAAGGAAATAAACCTAGGGTAAAGTAAAATACTAAAATACCCTCGAGGCTATAAACTATCAACAAAGTCCCTTATTTCTAACACTCCCCCTCAAGTTGGGGTGTAAATGTCAATTAGACCCAACTTGCTAACACATGAGTCAAAACTTTGCTTGAGTAACCCTTTGGTGAGAACATCAGCGACTTGTTGACTAGATGGAATATACAGAATACAGATACTGCCATTGTCCAGTTTCTCTTTTATAAAGTGTCTATCAATCTCCACACGTTTCATTCTATCATGTTGTACAGGATTATTGGCTATGCTTATAGCCGCTTTATTATCACAATAGAGCTTCATAGGTAAAACACTGTCTTGATAAAGATTAAACAGAACTTTCTTCAACCAAATTTCTTCACAGATTCTCAAACTCATAGCTTTATATTCAGCCTCAATGCATTTTTTGTTAGTTTTCCTGAACATCAGACTTTTACCTAGAGAGCTTTTCAAATATCTCAGAATCCGATTCACAGCTTTCATATGTTCTTCGTAGGGTGCCTGCATAAACTGAGTAACAACACTAGCAACATAGGAAATATCTGGCCTAGTGAGATGAGTAAATCAGCTTTCCCACTAGACGCTGATACCTCTCTTTATCAACAGGAACTTTGTCAACAGAATCTCCCAGTTTCACATTGAATTCAATAGGAGTGTCAGTAGGTCTATATCCAGTCATACCTGTTTCTTTTAACAGGTCAAGAGTGTATTTTCATTATGAGACAGAGATTCCTTCTCTTGATCTTGCCACCTCCATACCAAGGAAATACTTTAGATTCCCTAGATCTTTGATCTCAAACTCGTCAGCCATTTTTTTTAGCCTGGTGATCTCAGCAGTATCATCTCCTGACAAGACAATATCATCTACAAACACAATTAGAAAAGCAATTTTTCCAAATACTGACCTTTTTGTAAACGTGTGATTAGAGTGTCCCTGAGTGAAACCTTGGGACTTAACAAAGGTAGTATCATCTCCTGACAAGACAATATCATCTCATCACTACATGCAACTCTATTATTCTTTGGAACAATATTATCCTCAACACACAAGTTAGTATTATCAGGGCCAGTAGTACCTTGAGCTTGTATTGGTTCAGATTCAGGGACCGGAGCCGACGGAGCAGTAGGGGACACCATTTCCTTTATGAGATTCTTCTTGTAGTAAGTTATCCAAGGGACTTGTTTAGTGGATTTGGTGTCATGGGCACTCAGGATGGGTTTAGGAAGGAGTTCAGGAAGGTCAGTAGGGACCGAAGATGTGGACCTGTTGGTCTTTTCACTAGTACTCTCTCCCTGAAGATGACTAATGGGGAGAAAGGTTGATCCTTAAGGAATGTTACATCCATGGAGATGAAGTATTTTCGGGAAGAAGGGTGGAAGCATTTATAACCTCGCTGGTGAAGGGGATACCCAACAAAGAGAAATTTTTGAGCATGAGGGGTAAACTTAGTTTGGTTAGGGCCATGATTATGGACAAAGGCAGTGCACCACTCCTTGAGGCATTTAAGAGGGGTTTGGAGTTGGAGGGCACGGGAAGACATTCAATTAATAAGATGAGCTGCCGTCAGAATTGCATCCCTCCATAAGTAAGATGGAAGTGAAGTAGACAGCATGAGAGATCGTGCAACCTCGAAGAGGTGACGATTTTTCCTTTCAGCCACCCCATTCTGTTGAGGGGTATAGGCACACAAGCTTTGGTGGACAATACCATTAGAAGACAGAAAATCACGAAGGGTATGGTTAAGGAACTCAAAGCAAGGAGACCCCCTCTCTCCTTTCCTTTTCATCCTTGTGGGAGAAGTGTTAAATGCCTTAATCAACCGGTTACATGAGAAAAGAAGTTAGGGAGGTTTCTTGGTAGGAAAGGACAAAGTCCATGTCTCAATTTTGCTGATGATACTCTTATTTTTTGCAAATATGATGTTGCTATGCTAGAATCTCTTCGGACCACCCTTGATCTTTTTGAATGGTGCTCTAGTCAGAAAATTAATTGGGAGAAATCATCTCTCCGTGGTGTTAATGTAGACCTAGACATGCTGAATTTGATGGCAGCTAAGTTCAATTGTAAAGCTGAACAACTTCCTCTAGTCTATCTCGGTCTTCCATTGGGGGGTTATCCAAAAAAGACAGTTTTCTGGCAGCCAGTTATTGATAAACTTGATGGTAATCTAGATAAATGGAGAAGGTACAACCTTTCAAGAGGAGGAAGAGCAACTCTTTGTAAGTCAGTTCTTTCAAATCTCCCCACTTACTATGTCTTCCTTCTTGATACCAAGAAAAGTGTTATCCATCTTAGAAAAAATTTTGAGGAACTTCTTTTGAGAAGGCCACAAAGGGGGAAATTAAACCATTTAGCCAAATGGGAACAAGTGGCTAAATCTCAAGAAGGAGGCCTTGGTTTGGGAGGCTTGAAAGAGAAAAATATGGCTCTTTTAGCAAAATGGGGTTGGAGATTCCAGCATGAAGGCTCCTCCCTTCGATGCAGAGTGGTCAC
Organism: Benincasa hispida; assembly: GCF_009727055.1. Classification (NCBI taxonomy): domain Eukaryota; kingdom Viridiplantae; phylum Streptophyta; class Magnoliopsida; order Cucurbitales; family Cucurbitaceae; genus Benincasa; species Benincasa hispida. The sequence continues at coordinate 50,913,486 of NC_052359.1, forward strand.
AAGTATTCATGGCAGTAACAGGTTTGGGAGTCACACATCCGGTAAGGCAGGAAGTAGCCTTAGAAGCCCCTGGGTCAGCATATCAAGGGCTTGGCTGAAAGTGGAAAATCTGGCGGTTTACGTATTAGGTAATGGACTTAAAATTGCTTTCTGGTTAGATGCTTGGCTAGGCAATCCCCCTAAGGTCCAAATTCTCCAGCTTATTCAGATTGTCTACTCAACCAAATGGTTCTGTGTTGGAACATTGGGATCATAGCACCAATTCTTGGAGCATTTCTTTTAGAAGACTTTTGAAAGATGAAGAGATTACTGAATTTCAAGATTTGTTAAGCCTAATCTCTCATCTAAAGATGCAAGATCGCCCTGACTCAAAGGCTTGGTCATTGGAATCCAATGGAATTTTTTCGGTTAAATCCTTAACCAAGTACCTTCGCAAAGTCCCTCGAATTGATCCCCTCTTAAGTCAAGCTCTTTGGAAGTCCAAAAGTCCGAGGAGAGTAAATATAGTCCTTTGGATAATGGTTTTTGGAACCCTAAACTGCTCAAGCGTCCTGCAAACGAAGCTTGTCTCCCATTACATCTCTCCCAATAGATGTGCCTTGTGTAAAAAGGATTGGGAAGACCTCCAGCACCTCCTTTTCGATTGCTTTTATGCACAAAACTGCTGGTTTTCGCTCTTCAATGTCTTTAATTTGAGTTGGGCTATTGGGGTAGATTTTAGACTTAATGTCCAGCAGCTGTTGATAGGTCCGGTTCTTAAGAAATCTCATCAAATTCTGTGGGTCAATGCTGTAAAGGCTGTGTTAGCTGAATTGTGGTTTGAACGGAACCAAAGAGTCTTCCAAGACAAGGAAACTCCATGGTTTTCAAGATATGAAGCAGCCAAGCTGAAAGCCTCTCTTTGGTGCTCCCTCACAAGCTCCTTTGCAGCATACTCTAGTTAGGAAATTAGTCTAAATTGGCATTCATTTCTTTCTCCGGCATTCTAAAGTCCAAGCTACAAAGAAGCTTTAGTTCATAAGGCTGTGTTTTTCTTTTTCTTTTCCAGCTCGGTTTTTCTTTCTCGCTTTTAAGCCTTGTATCCCATTGTATTGCTTTAATTTAGAGGATTTTCTAGTGTTCGGATGTTATGATGGGTGCTAAGGGGGTGTCAACCTAGTTGAGATGCCTGGGTGCACTTGCTGATCCTTTTGATTTTCTTGTAATTTGAGCATTAGTCTCACTTCATTTTCTTAATGAATAAAGAAACTTGTTTCCTTTTTTTAAAAAAAGGAACTCACGACCATTATCACTACGAAGGATAGAAATTTTGGTGTTGAACTGAGTCTTAACAGTAGTGTGGACGAAACCTTAGATTTATCAGCAAGGAGAAAAACCCATGTAAGACGGGTATGATCATCAATAAAGGTCACAAACCAAAGTTTTCTCTAACTAGGTGGTAATAGTCGAGGGACCCCAAACATCAATATGAATAAGGGTGAAGGGCTGAGAAGGTTTGTAAGGATAAAATGGAAAGGTGACCATATGCTATTTTGCATGAATGCACACATCACAAGATAAAGAAGAGACACCAACTTTATTGAACAAATGAGGAAATAAATATTTCATATGTTGAAAATTTGGGTGACCAAGGCGAAAATGCCACAACATACAATCTTTTTCTGAAGTTGAAAAATAAGAAGACAACAAACTAGTCCTATAACAGTTCCTAGAGGAAGTATCATCATCAAGGAAATAGAGTCCCCTATTGTGTCGGGTAGTGCCGATCGTCTTCCCCGAGCTCAAGTTCTGAAAGAAAACATTATCTGGTGAGAAGGTAACTTGACAATTCAAATCTTTAATTATCTTATTAATAGATAGTAATTCTAAGATATTCTGGGTACATGCAGCACATTCTGTAAAGTTAAACCATCAAAAGGAGAAATATGACCCTTGCCTGCAATTGGAGCAAAGGACCCATTTGCAATCCGAATCTTTTCATTACTAGCACTCGGAAGGTATGATAGAAAATTATCAGAAGATCTAGTCAAATGATCTGTAGCCCAATCAAGTATCCATGGTTTCTTACCATTTATGCTGAGGAGACTTAAGGATTGAGAGGTACCTAATTGAGCAACGACCCCAAGAGAAGAGACACTAGGGTCACTTTGGCAATTCACTTGAGGTTGTGACTGGGAGGCACTCGCAGATTAACTCATAAAAGCCCGACTAGGATTGGGCTTGTCATCTGGAGGATGTCTTCTGCCATTCGGTGGTCTATCATGTAACTTCCAACACTGATCTTTTGTATGCCAGGGTTTCTTACAATGTTCACACACCGGGGTCTGTTTCCCAATTTTCTTGTTATTATTAGAACCAGATAATTTTGCATTAAAAGTAGCAGAATCAACACCAGGTACAGTCTGTAAAACCTCTAATAGTCTACACCTATAAAAGGAAGGGTAAAAAGGGAAGTTCACAAATGAATTTGGTTAAGGGGGTAGTGGAAGAGGTTGAAACGGTTTCAACAGAAATAAGGAGGGATTGCGTTGGAGTGGGGACCACGGGGGATTGATCAAAAAGGGCAAGGAAAGGAAAAATTTTGAATTAGGAAGAGGAATTCTTCATGGAGAGATTTCCCCAGCATCTCTCGAAAACCAGCTAGTTTGGTTGGCTGAATCATTGGGAGATAATAAAGAGCTTTGGAATATAGTTTTGCTTTTCGATTCTTCTTCTATCATCTATTTCCCTGGTTTGTTTGTCTGTGTGTTTAGTCGAAAGAAAGAAAAATTGCAGGTTCTTAACACAGTCGTGATGTTCATAGCACTAACTCTGTCTTCCTCTAGACGAACCTCAAAGCACACTTCCATAAGAGAAGGTATAGGCCTCTGTCCCAGTATACGGCCTCACACTACATCGAACTTAGAGTTCAAACCAGCTAGTAAATCATAAACACGATCGACTTCCTCAATCTTGGAATACCGGACGCCTCCACAAGGACAATCCTAGATAATTTCATGACATAGGTTCATCTCCTACCAGATTAGGGACAATTTGTTAAAGTATGAAGTGACATCCACAGTCCTCTATTTGCACTCGTGTGCCTGTTTACGCAGAGTGTAAAGACGAGACGTATTCTGCCTCTTAGAATATAATTTCTGAACTGCATCTCAGATATCTCGAGCAGTTGCAGCATACAGCAACGGTCTCCTTATCTGAGGTTCCATATTATTAATCAGTAGTAATCGAAGCATGGGGTCTTCTCCTTTCCAAATGCGCTCCTGAGGATCCCCTGGCCTAGGTCTTGGTATCTTACCCGTTAGATACTCAAACTTGTGAAGCCCCTTAAGAGCCATTTTAATGGATTGAGACCAGGAGAAATAGTTCTGACCATTCAACTTTTCTCCTGCAATTTACCCTGAGGAATTTCCCATAAATCTAGACAAATAGTTTGTAGTAGTTAAAGCAGGAAAAGAGGTTACCAGATTCTCTAGATATATCGATAGACCGGAAGGAATGTCAGAATTCACTATACTGGAATTTATGTTTGTGGAAGTACCTAGGGCTGCCCCAAGAGTAACAATTTGTTGCTGAAAACTTGCCTGAAGATTAGCCAACTGTTGTTGAACTATTATCGGAGATAAACCAATCGAACCTTGATGTTCATAACTAGGTGGCACATAATGAGGAAGGCCTGACGACTGTAGGTAGGTTGCTTGCGGCTGGAAGGGAAAGGAGTCGAGGATTCCCGGTGGCTGCAAGGGCCTTGTTGCCACGACAGAGGCGGACGACTCACCAATCTCGGCTTCAAGGTGTATGTTTCGGCTACCGGCAACAAGGTTGGAGAGAGAGATAGTGGCGACACTTGGTAACAAAGGAGGAGTGCCGACGACATTGTGAAAAAGGGCGGCGACGCTAGGGTTTCCATCAAAGGGTTGCGACAACGCTAGAGTTGGATGGATATGCAAGGACTGAAGATACCGATCAACGGCGGCTTGGACGGCAATAGCAGCGGTGGTAGTAGCGGCGGTGGTTAGAGGCCACATCACCAGCTGTGGTGGAAGCGGGGCTGGTGCAGAACTAAGGTTATCTTGAACCGGTTGGTTTTAGCCGATGGCGGCTAGGGTTTTGTCACCACGCTGTGATACCACGTTAAAAGATAGAAAATAGAGAACACTTTTGTTTACGTGGAAAACCCTAGAATAGGGAAAAAAACCACGATAGAGAATCTCTTTATTATTTTAACATAAAATGAAAGTTACAAAAGAAGCCATATTTATAGGTTGATACAAAAAAAAAGAAATAAACCTAGGGCAAAATAAAATACTAAAATACCTTCGGGACTATAAACTATCAATAAAGTTCCTTATAACATTTTTCTTTTTCGTGCTCTTTTATGTTTTTTTTTGAGTTTGTACTTCTCTTTTCGTTTTTCAATATAATCTTATTTTTTTAAAAAATAATTCTAATAACAAAAATTTAAGGGTGATTTGTGCAATTTTTCATCCATGGGTTAGATTTTGTTTTGGCAACTGTATATAGATGCCAGCTTCTGATTTAGGACTATTTGGATTTTAACCAGAATATTCACATGCTTTTTAAGAATGGTACTGAAGTTGATCAATTAGGAATCAACATCTTTCTTGCCTCTCTCCTGTGTGAGAAATTTATATTTCTTGTGACCCCGATGGTTATTTCAATTTCATTTTAATATCAGCTCATTCCTTTCTTGGTTTTTTTTTTATTATTATTATTGGGGGCGTTCATAATGTGCATACAATTGAATATCACAATTTTGAGTTGATGAGGAGTTTAATTTGTGTAGGGAAACCAATATATATGTATAGTATGGGAGGCCTTGCTGAATATTGTGTCACTCCAGCGCATGGAGTATCTATTTTACCAAAATCATTACCATACACAGAGTCGGCAATTCTAGGATGTGCAGTTTTTACTGCATATGGTGCCATGGCCCATGCAGCTGAAGTGCGCCCTGGGGATTCCATTGCTATTATTGGAATTGGAGGTGTTGGTTCAAGGTAAACTATTTCATTCTTTATTGTATTATGTGGTAGGCGTTGGGTGGTCGAAAATTGGGCTCTTATTAGTTATTTCTCATTCTCCAATGCTAAAGAGTGAGATCAAATAGCCAACTTTTTTGTTTTATTTTATTTATCAGTGTTGGTATCATCATCATCATCATCTTTTGATATTTATGAATGTTTGGGCCAACTTACATGTATTTCGACTAATCTCACGGGACAACCTACTTAACCACACGACATTTGGGTTTGATTTCAAAGAAATACAGTGTTGGTTGCTATACAACCTAGACCTAGTGGAGGAGATTAATGTAAGACCTCCAATTGTCTACACTTTTGTAGAAAGGGATAAAAAGGGAATTGCTCAAGAGACAGAGGAGTATAGGGACGACATTTTCTGTTATGAATATAAGCACCATTGTGGTTATGAATGAGGGACGAACATGGAGGTTTGTAGAGGGGCTTTGAGGGAGGAATTGAGGGTGTGGGGCATTTGAGTTGAGAATGGTAGATTGAACGTCGGCAGGTTCCACTACGGAAAATGGTAGACTGAACGTCGACAGGTTCCACTGAAGCTTCAACCAATGTTGCGATTTAGGCCGTTGTCGACTGATACCTTCGATCTATTCTCAGCTCGATGCAGACACAACAGCTGATCGGAACTCACCTAGTCGACTTGTTGTCTATGTCAGACACAGCCGCCCAGTCGGGGGCGTTTCCAACTATGCCGTTCCTGCAGCTGATCGGGTCAGACGCAACCACCTAGCCGGGAACATTTCCAACCACGCCATTCCTACAGTCGGTCGGGTCTCCAGCCACCTTCCAGCCAATCGGGTCCAACACTGCTCAATCGTTTGGGTGCTATCCTCCAGTCGATCGGGCCCCAGTTGCGCCAGCGTCGAGTGTAGCCGCTGTTCAAGCCGCGTCTTCCAGTGGGTACCTGACTTCGGCACTGCTCTCCTCTTTTCCAGCTGTACCGCAGTCGGGTCCTTCATTCCAGCGCAACCCTATTTAATCGTTTCTGCCCTTCCCACAACTGAGGCCTCCTTTTCTAGTTCAAGTGGGCAGAAGCATCCCACACCGACACCATATATTTCTCCTCAGCATGGGTCAATTGGTTATGGCGGCTCCATTGGAATCCAACAACAGTTAGTAAGTCTTCAGCAACAGATTGTAGCACTCTGGGCAGTCTTTGGGACCACGACAAATCTTTAGACACATTCCCATCCTGACATGACGTCTGGCCTTCCGTTGTATTTGGAAAATCTGGTAACAGCTTACCCTAGTTTACCTACTGCAAATATGTTGTCTGGTTCTGGGGGGAATTCTGCAGGGATAACCATAAGAGAGAAACTAAACGGCCAAAATTATTTCTCCTGGTCTCAATTCGTTAAAATGGTTCTCGAGGGGCGACATAAGTTCAGATATCTGACTGGTGAGATACTTAAACCAAACTCGGGGGACCCTCAGGAGCGTGTCTAGAAGGGAGAGGACTTTCTCCTCCGTTCAATACTGATTAACAGCATGGACCTCAGATCGGAAAACCCCTTCTCTATTCAGCTACTGCTCGGGATATTTGGGAGGCGGTCCAAAAACTGTATTCGAAAAAGCAGAAGGCTTCACGTCTATATACTTTGCGGAAACAGGTCCATGAATGCAAACAAGGGACCATGGACGTGATGGCCTACTTCAATAAATTGTTTCTACTATGGCAGGAGATGGACCTGTGTCGTGAAATTTTCTGGAATTGCTCATGCGGTAGGGTCCAGTATTCGAAGATTGAGGAAACTGATCGTGTTACGACTTTTTAGCTGGTTTGAACTCAAAATTTGATAGTGTCTGGAGTCGAATGTTGGGACAAAGGCCGATATCGTCTCTTATGGAAGTTTGTTCTGAGGTTCGATTAGAGGAGGATAGGACAAGTGCTATGAACGGTTCCGTGGTTACTACTGTGCACTCTGCAACTTTTGGGGTCAAGTCCTCTGGGTCTGATAATGACAAGCAGAATGGGAAATTTCCTCTGGTATGTGAGCACTGCAAAAAGCCATGGCACACGAAGGATCAATGTTGGAAGCTCCATGGTCGACCTCCAAATGGCAAACGTCGCCCTCCGAATGACAAGTTAAAGTCTGGCCGAGCTCTCGTGAGTGAATCTGTTGATGCTGTGTCGCAGTCTCAGGTGACCAATCCAGTTGACTCAGGTACTATTGGGATTGACATTATTGTCCAATCAGGTACTCCTCAATCTTTTAGTTTCTTTATTGAGGGAAATGAATCTTGGATACTTGACTCAGAGCAATCGATCACTTAACTGGATCATCTGATCAATTCCTCTCCTAGTCTCCGAGTGCTGGAAGTGAGAGAATTCGAATTGCAGATGGGTCTTTTGCTCCCGTTGTGGGGTCATTTGTCTCCGTTTCAGGGATTGGTTTTACAGAATGTGTTGCACGTATTGAAGATTTCTTACAATTGTTGTCTATAAGTAAAATAACCAGAGATTTAAACTGCAGAGTTATTTTCTCACCAGATACTGTTTCTTTTCAGGACTTGAGCTCGGGGACGATGATTGACATTGCCTAGCATGATAGGGGCCTCTATTTTCTTTCCAATGATGTTTCCTTTAGGATTTTGTCTAGGACTAGTTTGTTATCGTCATTTACTGTTTCTGAAAAAGATTATTTGTTATGGCACTCTCGACTTGGACATCCATACTTTCAATATATGAAGTACTTGTTTCCCCATTTCTTTCGTAATGTGGATGTTTCTTCTTTGTTTTGTGATGTTTGTATACGTGCAAAACAGCCTAGGGTTATCTTTGCTTCTCAGCCTTGTAAACCTTCCCAACCTTTCCACTTGATATATAGTGATGTTTGGGGTCCATCCAATGTCACGACTGTGTCTGGCAAGCGTTGGTTTGTCATTTTATTGATGATCACACTCATCTTACATGGGTGTTTCTCCTTACTAATAAATCAAAAGTGATGCCTGTTTTTCAACAATTTTATACTACCGTCGAAATCCAGTTTAATACTAAAATTGCCATTCTTCGAAGTGACAATGGGCTGGAGTTTGTTAATCATACCCTTCATGAGTTTTTGACTATGAAAGACATCGTCTATCAAAATTCGTGTGCCTATACTCCTCAACAAAATGGGGTGGTTGAATGGAAAAATCGTGATCTTGTGGAAAAATCGCCATCTTGTTGAGGTTGCTCGATCTCTCATGATTCCTGCGTTTTTACCCTCGTATCTGTGGGGGGATGCTGTACTCACTACAGCTCACCTCATCAATTGAATGCTCTCTCGCGTTCTTAAATTCCAAACACTCCCTTAGTGTTTTAAAGATTCTTTCTTATCCACTCATCTTTTTCCAGATGTTCCCCTCCGGGTGTTTGGGTGTACCACCTTTGTTCATAACCACAGTCCTCACCAAACTAAGTTTGCTCCTCGTGCCCAAAAGTGTGTGTTTGTTGACTATCTTCTTCATCAACGGGGCTATAAGTGTTTTCATCCGTCCTCTAGGAGGTACTTTGTCACTATGGACATCACGTTCCTCGAGGATAAATCCTTTTTTCCTGTTAGTCCTCTTCAGGAGGAGACCATTAGTGAAGAGGCTAACACATCCACATCCATATATTCTTTTCCTATAGACCTTCTTGAGCCTATCCCAGATACAAACAACCTTGTCCTTTCTACGAAACAAGTGCCCTGGATAACATACTACAAAAAGAATCTTAGAAAGGAAATAGTTCTCCCTGTTGCTCCACCTGAAATTGTCCAAGAGTTGGAACCGGCACCAGCTCAAGGTACCTCTGTTTCTGATGATATAAATGAGTATGTTGGGGGTGATGTGGTTCATGAGATGAATTCAGATGAAGTCGAGATCGTGGATGGTAATGAGTTACCAGGGGGTACTCAGGAGACTGAAAGCTTGCAATAGAAGGATGAACGTGGGCCTCGTCACTAGTCTTGTACTGATGAGCAGTTAGAACAACATGGTGATTATGATGTTACTCTTGATTTGCTAATTGCCCTTGAATTCCCGAATGGAGAGCTGCGGTTATGGAAGAAATGAGAGCACTTAAAACAAATAAAACTTGGGATCTGGTTGTACTTCCTAAAGGTCATAAAACCGTCGGGTGCAAGTGGTGTTCACTGTTAAATATAAGTTTGATGGGACTCTTGGTAAGTACAAGGCCAGATTGGTTGCACAAGGGTTTGCTCAGACATATGGGGTAGATTACTCGAAAGCCTTCTCTCCAGTGGCGAAGCTTAATATGATTTGAGTTTTTCTTTCGGTTGCTGTTAACAGAGACTAGCCTTTACATCAACTGGATGTAAAGAATGCTTTCCTGAATGGTGAGTTAGAAGAAGAGTTCTATATGAGCCTTCCTCCAGGTTTTGAAGCACGTTTTGATAGTCGAGTCTGTAGACTGAAGAAATCCCTATATGGCTTAAAACAGTCTCTGTGAGCTTGGTTCGATAAATTCACTACTTTTGTTAAGTCCCAAGGGTATGTTCAAGGGCATTATGATCATACTTGGTTTACTAAGAGATCGACATCAGGGAAGGTTGCTGTTTTGATTGCCTATGTTGATGATATCGTTTTGTCAGGTGACGATACCGCTGAGATTGTCAAATTAAAACAAAGGATGGGGGATGAATTCGAGATCAAAGACGTTGGAAGTCTGAGATATTTTCTTGGGATGGAGGTAGCAAGATCAAAAGAAGGAATATCCGTCTCTCAACGGAAGTATCAAAAGAAGGAATATCCGTCTCTCAACAGAAGTATACTCTTGACTTATTGAAAGAAATAGGAATGACTGAGTGTAAACCTGCTGATACGCTTATGGAAGTTATACTGTGGACTTGATGAAAGAAACAGGAATGACTGAGGGTAAACCTGCTGATACGCCTGTGGAAGTTAATAGCAAGTTGAGAGATTTATTGAAGATGTTCCTGTAAATAAAGAGAGGTGTCAACGTCTTGTGGGGTAATTGATTTACCTGTCTCATACCAGACCTGATATATCATATGCTGTCAGTATTGTTAGTCAGTTTATGCAGGCTCCTTATGAGAGACATGGAAGTTGTTACCCGAATTTTGAGGTATTTGAAGTCTACTCCTGAAAAAGGCTTAATGTTCAGAAAACATGACAAAAGGTGCATTGAGGCCTACACTGACTCAGATTGGGCAGGTTCTGTCATAGATAGAAAATCTACTTTAGGGTACTGTACCTTGTGGGGAAATCTAGTTATCTGGTGAAGTAAGTAACAGGGTGTTGTTGCTAGAAGTAGCGCTGAAGCAGAATACAGAGCTACGAGTCTGGGAATATGTGAAGAAATATGGTGTTGTTGCTAGAAGTAGCCCTGAAGCAGAATACAGAGCTATGAGACTAGGAATATGTGAAGAAATATGGTTAAAAAGGGTTATGGCTAATTTTCATCAGGACAGTCATGGTTCCATGAAACTTTACTGTGATAATAAGGTTGCTATCAGTATTGTCAACAATCTTGTGCAACACGATAGAACCAAATATGCGGAGATTGACAGACACTTTATCAAAGAAAAACTGGACAGTGGCAGTATTTGTATTCCCTACATTCCTTCGAGCCAATAGATTGCTGATGTTCTCACCAAAGGATTACCAAGATAGAGCTTTGACACTTGTGTTAGCAAGTTGGGTCTTATTGATATCTATGCCCCAACTTGAGGGGAGTTGAAATATGATGTATTTGTCCTAAAGGACAATTTTGTCTTTTTACTTGTGTCTACTGCTCTAGGATTTTTAATCGTGGTTTTTCCTCCCTGATCTAGGGTTTTTCACGTAAACCTTTTCTTTTTTCTTCTCTTATTTTCAATAGTTTGTATCATATCTTTTTAATTTCTTTTTATGTCCTTTTGAGAGTTTGTATCTCCAAAAATTTCAATTCCTTTTCATTACCTCGATGAGAAGTCATTTCTCGTTCAAAAAGAAAAATTCTTAAAGGAGGAAGTCCACTTTCCAGTGGTGCAACTGTAGGAAGAATTGTCCTTTTGGATTTCAGATCATACTTGACGTTTCTGAACTGGATGGTTGCAGCCTTGCAATTTCCAGAACCCGAGTTTTGATTCTTTGTTTACCTGAGGATTTACTTGTTAGAAATTTTAGCAGCCAATAACTTGCTAGTTCTTGATGCAGAGATATAGAAAGAGAGTTTATGAAGGATTATTTGCTCGGGACGACTCTTTTTTGTGGTTCCTCACTAAGCTTAGATGGTCTCCCATTTTTGGAGGTGGTTAAAGACTTCCTTGTTAGGCCTTTCGAGGTGAAGGAAATTAAATGGTTGATGAATATGGGCTCCAACAAAGCACATACTCCTGATGGTTCCACTGTAAGGTTCTTGAAAAAGAGTTGGAACATCTTCGAAGCTGATTTCATGGACAATGTCCAGGTTTTTTTTTGGGGAATAGTCTTGTGAATGTAGCCATTTATGAAGCATATTTTCCCTCATCCCTAAGCTGAGCATGGCACGGTCTTCACATGACATGACAAGAACATAAGGACACTCCAATTTCTAAACGAGTTGAATACCAATTGCTCAGTCATAGCAATATCTCAACTGCTCTAACCATACTAAAGTATTCTCATTGATGTGTGCAATCCCCTTGCTATCCGTATCATTTCCAAATATTTAAGAAATGTGATACTATAATAAATACTTCAGTTTCGGTTGAATATATCTTTCAAATAATATTTACAAAAAGAAAAAATGTTTTGTAGCTTTAGAATGCTCAACACAGTATGTAAAATATATAGGAAAAATGAAAAAGAAAGAAAGATTGCAAAACTAATTTGGTGAAAGTCAGAGCATCATATCTGAATTATAGAGATTCAACATTTAAACAACATTCTAGGAAGGCATGTATCCCGGAAGTATACACAATTTCCAATCCGGTGTTTTTTTCCCTTCTTTTTGTAACATTATATTTCTCCAGTTGCTTGCAGATAGCAAGAGCCTTTGGTGCTTCTCATATTATTGCCGTTGATGTTCAGGATGATAAACTGCTAAAAGCGAAGACAAGTGGTGCTACTCATACCATTAATTCTCGTAAAGAAGATGCTATTGAAAAGATAAGAGTATGTACTTTATTCCTTAGTAGAAGTTTCCAAGATTCATACCATTAATTCTCGTAAAGAAGATGCTATTGAAAAGATAAAAGTATGTACTTTGTTAGTAAATTCCTTGGTAAAAGTTTCCAGGATTCTGCCTAAGAACAAGTTGTCGTATGGATCATGAATCATGGGAAACCAGTAATATGCACGGTAGATGGAATCATCTTCAAATGATCCTCTTTATTTATGTATTTATTTATTTTGTCGTGTTTGATTAATATACTCTTTTCTCGCATTCAATTTCGTATTTTTCTTTTACTAAGAGACCTTGTTCTCATTCTTCAAATTATCTACATGTCCTGGTTTTTCAACATCTCAGTGCTTCATCTAATTCAAAATTTGTGTTTTTATAAAAGGCTGCGTTTGTTATTCAAAGTTTGGGAAAAATAATTGTTGATTCCAATGGATTACATGAGGTGTATTACTAAGTTGACTTCAGTATAAGGTGTGGTTTTGTATATTTTATCTTATTTTATTTATTTATTTTGGACGAAACAACTTTGGTTGAGTAAAAACAAAAATACAGAGACATAAAAAACCAAGCCGACAAAAGGGGAGCCAAATTATACGAAGAGGCTCTAGCTATAGAACCAGTAATAAAGGTCTTCAAAATCGAAGCGTAAAGGGAAACATGAAACTTAACAAATAAAGGGAAACATGAAACTTAACAAGTAACAAGGGACCGAATATCACGAGGATCCATTTCCAACTCTCCAAACACTATTATTCCTCTCATCCGAAAATCCCACATAATTGAACACACCTAGGAAGTCAAAGATAAAACTCTTCTCATGTATGGGTGGATGGAGGAGGAACTCCCTAATCACGTCACTAGTATCCTTGTGAAGAGCGAGTGAGAAACCAAACGTTTGAAAGAAATCACTCCAAATAGGCCTCACAAACTCACCACTCCAAAGAATGTGATCCAAGTCTTCTTCCTTTGAATAGAGAATACAACAAAAGGAACCAACTAACGAAGGCATCTTCCTTGCAAGCCGGTTCACCGTGGCTAGTCTTCTATGTAAACCTTGCTAGATAAATAACTTGACTTTCATTGGGATCTTTTATCCCCCAAAGAGCAGAAAAAACTGACTCACTTAAGGGGAAGGATCAATGAGACTATGCTAGAAAGAATTACAGAAGATCCCTCCTAAGGGTTGGGACTCGCACCCTAAGGTTATTTCTCCCCGATCTAAAGACAATTGCCTTGAGCAAGGCCAAGTGAGAGACTACATTCATCGTGCCCTATTGGACAAAAAACGAGGAGAACCAAACAAAGACGACTAGGAGCTCCATGACCCAACTAAAAAATCGGACACCACACGAGTTTTAGAAGACAAATGATGGAGACTTGAGAATGCCAACCAGAGGGGTCTATCCCCCACCCATTGGTCTTCCCTAAAAAAATCCTTCCCTTCCCCCACCACTCGATGGATCAGAAGAGAAAGGGGGAACTCGATTATTTTGGCTTTTAAGGTATTTGAATGTCAATGATTCTTTAAATTTTTGTTTATGCAATTGGAGGGGCATTTTTTTGTAATTCCATATCGCTGCAATGTAACTGAGGTGCTGACAGGAAATAACAGGTGGAATGGGAGTGGACATTGCTGTGGAGGCATTGGGAAGGCCACAGACGTTCATGCAGTGTACACAAAGTGTGAAGGATGGAGGTAAAGCTGTAATGATTGGACTTGCTCAAGCTGGTTCTGTAGGCGAGATTGATATTAACCGCCTTGTTCGTAGAAAGGTCAGCCTTTTCTTCTTTTGTTTATGTTCTCTCTCCCTGAGGTAGCATTGCTGCACGTTTCTTCAGCGTCAGTTTTCTATTTCTCCAATTTAATTGGAGTATGTGGTTTTACTAACTTTGGTATTGTGGTGTTAACGTGTATGCTGGAAGGGGAAAAATGGGGAATTAATCTGTATACTAGGAGGGCAAAATGGGGAATTGAGTGAAGTAGTTAGTTAGAATGGGTGACAGAAAAGAGGGTAGCAATTTAGGGGCGTTTGGGCACCAACTAGAAGTTGGTGGAGTGGGTTATTATAGTTCACTCTATGTTTGGGGTACCAAATATAATCGGTGGCGTGTACAACTATTTATAACCTATAATTAAGTATAGTGACAATTTTAAAACCTTCAAGGTTACAATATTTACTATGTTATTCATCCTCTAGTTTCATTTTTGCTACAGTATTTACTATTTCCTATCTAAACAAAAATAGTTTACACTCAAACACTATTACAACTCAAACTAAAATAGTCTGCACACCAAATATTAATTATTATATAACTCACCAACTATAATAACCACCGACTATAATAACCAACTCAGCGTTCTAAACGCTCCTTTATATTCTTGCTATAGATTACAATTGTAGCATCTCTACATTTGTATATTCTTGCTGTATTTTTGGTGTTTCTCTCCCTGAAGACATAACATGTAGATTAAATGTTACTTCATGAGCTGGAATATGTTTAACAAACAAGGCTCCACGAGTTGGAAGTTTTTGCCTCTTTATCTCTTTATGCACAATATGAGCTTGAGTGTGTTAACCATGTGTTACTTGGTGCAGATAAAAGTGATTGGGTCTTATGGAGGAAGAGCAAGGCAGGATCTGCCTAAGTTGGTTAAATTGGCAGAATCAGGAATTTTCAATCTTAGCGATGCGGTTTCTCGAAAATACAAGTTTGAGGATTCAAACCAAGCATTTCAAGACCTCAATGAAGGAAAAATCTTGGGTCGAGCTGTTATAGAGATTGCCTAATTCCTTCACTGCCCCCAAATCTCATCACCTTTTTAATCTTGTATTGTGCAACTCTTCAAATAAATATTATGTTACTTTGAAATAAGCTTCTCTGTTTTCTTTGTGCCTAAAATGTGGAACTTGTCTTGGCTTCTAAACGCTATTTTCGTGCTAGTTGTGATGTGGGAAAATTGTAATGAGTATCCTTTTTATGGAAACTAATTAATAATATAGCATTTTTTAAAACAAATTACAAATATAGCAGATCTTCCCCCAATATTCTGCTTTACTTTTTATATATTCCTAAAATATCCTTGATTTCAAAGGAAAAAATCACGCACGATTCTCTCTTCATTCTCTCAAGAGAACATTGACTCACGCAATTTTCTACATAATTGGGGAGATTTTCTCTTCCCCATTTCTCCATTTCGATTTCTTCTGGAGATTCTGCTAAAAACAGAAATTTTGCATTCGATTCTCCTCTTTTTTGTTCGACAAGAGATTTTCTTCCGTTCAATTTTGCTTCTGCGGCGATTCTCTTCCCCTTTCTTTGCGTTCGATAGTTTCTTTGCATTTGATAGGTTGTGCAATCAATTTCGGGCAGTTCCTTATGTGATCAAACTTAATTTTTTGGTTTTGTTTTTAGTTATTCTCCTCTCAGTTTATGCTTTTGCAGGCATGATGCATCTCTGTTTAGGCTTCTTGCCCGTGCATATTATTAAGTTTTTGGATTTGTTCTCAGATTTTTTTTTTCCGCAAAGGTATTGAATTAAATACGTGGGGTAAGAGAATTAAACCTCTAATCTCGAGCTTGATAGTACAAGCACTATGCTAGTTGATCAGATTTCATCTATGTTTTTAGATGTTTCTTCAATTTTTTCATTCAGTTTCATCTAATTTTTGAAATTGGATTTATTTTGTATTTTTGTGTGCTTCATTACTATTTAATTGGAGTCGGTTGATTATACTAGTCAATTTGAGGATTATACTAGTCATTGTTGTTTAATTGAAATTTGATTTTAATCTTAGAGGAAGAATTGCACACAAATCATCTACTTTGATTTTTCCCTTGAGGCTCCATGAGTTAACTTTTGTTTTTAGGTTAAGGCTTCACTTTTTTTTTTTTTTTTTTTTTTGGTGCAAACAGTGGACTTCTCAATATGGATAGACTGATATCAATAATTTGTTTGTGTGTTTTTTTTTGCAGTAATTTAGAATTATGATTAAGTAGTTGGGAACCATGCTAATTGAAAGTCTATAGACATTGCCATGAATATACTACCTCTAGTTTTCAAGTGTCAAGCATGATGACCTCGAACAAAAGATAAAAAAGAATATTATCAATTGGTGAGGAGAAAAGTCACTCAAAATGTCGTCATTGTCGTCGTGCTGGTCATAATTGTAGAAAGTGTAACCATTATATTGTCGATAAGAATCATTCTGCTTGATGAGTAAAGAACATTCTTTTTTCTCCATTTTGTTAGTAGTAAATACATTCAATTTATTTGTAACTCAAGTCTTTCAATGATAACCAACAATTTTTGTCAATACATTTTGAAGTCTCATTGACTAGGATTGTCACTGGGAAGTCTAACATTGATAGTTTCTATCAATGATAGACTTTACTAATCGTTTCTATCTGTGATAGACTTCAACATGTACTAAATAATAACATAACTTTTGCACTTTACTCATAGTTTGTATTAGTGTTGACTTCAACACGAACTAAATGGTAACATAACTTTTTCTCAATAAAAGCACAAATGCACATAATTTGCAATGACTCAACATTTTTCTATAGTAAAAATACAAAATCAAGTACATATTAAAGAGAGTCGCATAAATTTGAAGTAATGTCACTAATATGGTCTATCATCGATAGACTTTAGCACCTATTAAATGGTAACAACTGTATAATCCACAATTTTTTCTCAATGAAAACACAAAGGCACATAAATTGCAATGACTCAACCTGTGATCTAATAGTTTTATTTATATCAACATGATAAAATCAACTACATATGAAGATAATGTCACTGTGAAGTCTATCTTTAATATAATCTATCATTGATAGACTTCAACATTCATATTATTGATAGATTTTAGCATCAATTAAAGAGTCACATATGTTTAATTCTTATAAGTTTTACTCAATCTAAACATAAAGACACATAACTTGTAATGATTAAACTTGCCAACACTTTTCTATATTAATACGACAACACTGAACATGTAAAATAATGTCATTGTGAAGTTTATTACTTATTTTTTCTATCATTGAGATATTAAAAATATCCACAAGACTAAGATACTATAATATCCACAAAACTACTGTACTACATTGGCATTTGAGAGATTTTTAAGTCAAAATTAGGGGTAAAATCCTTTTTTCTCGTTTATTTTGGAGAAGTTTTCTTTTGGTCTTTTGCATTCTTTTGGTCTCTTGCAATCTTTTGGTCTTTTGCATTTTTCAATATTTGCTTTGACGGTTTAGGTTCTCTCTTTAACCTAACATTTTCAACATTCTTTGCTATTTCCATGCTTTTCGTTCTTGTGTTTGTCTTTTCTTGAAAATTTGAAATGTCAATATTTAATTAGAAGTTTATAAATATATATTGCGTATATCAATCATACCTTATTTGTTCTGTCATGCACCAATTTTGACATATTTTCACATTCTTTGTCCCTTTCTTCCTCATTATCTCCAATCTTTTGTAGATATTAGTATTAGTATATCAATGAAAAGAATCACAGAAATTGTCAATAATCTAGCAGTGATAAAAATATGCCACTGATAGACTTTAATCACACTAAGAATAGTCAATCAGTGATAGAAACCTATCACTGATAGACTTCAATCACAAACACACTTGAAATCTAAGAGAGCATTCTTCATACCTATTAGTGATAGAAACATATCATTGATAGACTCTAATCAACAATACCAAAAATACAGCAGTGAAGCTATGCACTTAGTTACATTCCATGAACATAAATTCAACATCCTTCAAGGCTATCAGTGGTAGAAAACTATCACTGATAGACTCTAATCAACAACATCAAAAAATAACAACATTGAAACTATGCATTTACTTACATTCAATGAAAATAAATTCAATATCCTTGAAGTCTATCAGTGACAGAAACCTATCACTGAGAGACTCTAATCAACAACACCAAAAAAAAAAAAAAAAAAAAAAATCAACCTATACATTTACTTACTTTCCATGAAAATAAATTCAATATTCTTAAAATAAATTCAACATTCTTGAAGTCTACCAATGATAGAAAAATATCACCCATAGACACTAATAATAAAAAAAAAGCAACAATGAAACTATACATTTATTTACTTTTCTTACTTTTAAGTGCGATTTCACGATCGATTACAATGCTATTAGAGAGGAATTTTACTCAAAATTAACTTATTCTCTTGTGCGATCAATGACTTCACGATAGATTTCTCTTGTGCAATCAATTGATGGATAGAAACCTAACATCGACTGATGGTTTTGGAAATATTAAAGATAGACGATGAAACATTAGGGTTTCTAGTCGATGAAACTGGGAGAAAAGGTTTAGAGTTTTCCGAAAAAAATTGAAAGAATTTCGTCAACGAAACTAGAAGAAAAGTTAGGGCTTCTAGTCGATGAAATTGATCGTGAGCTTGTAATAAAAAAAGCTGGGTGTGGATGGATGGATCGTGAAGATGGATGGAAACGAATCGTCGACTGGAAGAAGATTTCATGGATGAATGGAAAGGCAAATCGTCGGTTGATTGGATGGATGCATTTGATTATGGAATCAAATTTGGGCTTATTAGATTTTGATGGGCTTTTTAGTCTTTTTCTATGGGATGGAATCAAATTTAGTCATATTTGTTATATTTTTTGGTTAATGTTATATCTGCAATTAGTTTAGGTCAAAATGTTATGTTTGCAAGTAACCCTTGTTTGTGTACATATTTAAGAAAAATTTCTGAATTTAAACCCGTTGAACTTTAGTTTGATTCGCTAAATCCATTGGATTCCATTAAAATAACTCTCCAAATTGTATGGGGCCATGAAAAGTTTGTAAGAGGTTTTGTGAGTTTATTGTTACCTTTTTAAAAATATAAATAGGGAGGTGGCAGTAGTACGTAGAATGTTCTTTAAAATGCTTTATTATTATTATTATTTATTTCGTGAATAATGCTAATGCTCAATCAATAACGACATTTGTAAAAAAATAAAATATAATGATATATAAATATATCTTGTCGTGAAGTTTCAAAATGAACATGAAGAAAGTACTTCTAAATGGTCCCTAAGTTAATTTGACTGATAGTTGATTAATGAAAAAATGACATGGATAAATTTTAAATGAGGTGGTAGTGATATGTTGAGTTTGATAATTTTCATTGGGGTGGCCATTTGTATAGAACTCATCATTTAAAACTATATAACACAACTTAATGGCAAGGTGTCTTGAAGCATATGATGTGGCAGAAGGGTCATGTCTTACGGGCAGAGAGCACGCCCAAGACTAACTGAAGGTTAGCTGAGACAAATGCCCAGGGTGTCATAGGCATGTGGGTTAGCTCATCAGGCTAACAAGAGGTTAACACGACATTGGGCATGATGTGGACAAGTGGCCCACGCACCATGCTTAGAGGTTAGCACAGAAACTCCACATGCACGTGGCGCATGAGAGTGCCAAGGCATGCGCTCAAGTTGGAACAAGTAGAGCACATGACACAATCAGGCTCATGTGGCGCCCGATGTCTGCCACCCTATGAGTGCCACAAGGGGTATGCGCAATGCATATCGACAGATGCCCACAACACGAGCGTAGCCTAGATAGGGCAACAATGCACTCATAAGCGAGCAATGAAGGCGTGTGTCAAGCACTAAAGTGACAAGGCACACACGCACATGTTGTGCACGAGAGGGCTACCTTGATGCTCACCTGGCACACGCGGGAGAGCCATGCACACGAGTGTATAACAGGTTGACCCGAGACGAATAGGAAGGCACCTCAATGAGTTCGAGACCATGTTTCCCATATACATACTGTCACACTCCTTCCCAGATTACCTTCTTAATGCAGGAGGAGATGTGAAGATAGCAGATGCCAACCCTCTTATGACATCAGCTGCTCATCTCAACTCTCAAAATCTGATCTCCAAATCCCTAAGAACCTGGTAAACATACATTTCCTCAACACTCGACATTCAGATGTAGCTAAAACCAGGTGCACAAACTTAATACATACATAACCACATACCTACACACAAGTTGCACAACCGTGAGTCCTCATCTCAAGTCTACCATTGGTCCCTAATATGTACATGGAAGTTTACTTAAACAAAACAAGATTAACCACCTAAGCTCCTTATATTTTGGGTCCTATAGAAATCTTGATCTTTGAGTGGCAGACTGGAAGATGAGCTAGACTCCGAGGTGTTGACCGTTACCAGGGAAAATGAAAATATTGGAAAGAGTGAGCTAATTGCCTATTGAGTGACTTCTTAAAACATGCCTATTAGTAAGCTTGATATGAAAACATATTCACATCAAAAGCATAAACTCATTAACTCAGGAGTCAGTAAACATTTAAAACATTGGAAATATAACATCTTTGAAAATGCTTTTAGGAAACTTGAAAACCTCGAATAACATTCACCTCATTTGGAAAACATCACTCTCTAGCCTTAGTTGAGGGAGTTGCTCGATCACTCAACGTCGAATTTCTTAGCTAATGTAGAGTAATCTCAATACAGTCAACATCGTTAATATAGAACCTATGTGCACGTGGTCAAGCCTTAAAGGCTACTCATATGCCCTGGATACCGTCATCCCTTAGGTATCAGGGGACTTGAATACCTTCCTACCTTCAGTATTGGGTTGCCTCAGTAAAACCTCATAAAACTTTGTTTAAGTTAAACTTCAATGATCTCAAGCATTCTAGTAGAAACATATCACAAGTATCAAAATCATAAAGAATAGCTATACTCATGGAATGCTAGTAAAAACATGCTTTCAAGCATTTAAACTTAAGTATGCTTTATAAATCTCTTTTAGAATTCATCACACATAAGCTTTAAACTTGGTTTTGAAAGCTAGGAAAGCATACTTTATAACTTATAATAGAACTCCTTGAAGGCATGCTTTATTTCACATAAAAACTTAAACTTGTAAAAGAAAAGGGACCGTGCGTCCACCTATCAAACCACAATCAAAGCATGTGTTGAAAGCTACTTAATGTAGAGCATGTTTTTGAAAAGTAAACATCATTGTAGAGTAAGTAGCTATGCATTGGAAACCTCATTGGAAAACTTAGTAAAATATAGGCTTGAGTTCATGGAAATCAAATCAAGTTTAACTTAATGAAAATTGGACACTCACTGTCTTTGAGTTACTTCCTCAAAGGGTTGTAAGCTTCCCCTATATGTGTTTGCCCATGCAGTTAGGTTGGTGGGTGGCAGCACGCACATAGGTGCTTATTGGCACCAGGATGCGCCTACCTTGCTTATGCGATGAATGCTTGTGACCGCAACCCTCGGCGCGCCTCAACCATCACACATAACCTCACACTCACTCTGCGTGCACACCTCGCACATGCGCACACTCGCCCATGCATAGTGATAACGGGCAAAAGTGCACGTTATTACAGCGCAAAGTTATAAAAAAATGCAGGATTATGACGGTAAAAATACATAATATTGCGTCCAAAAGCACTAAGTTTGCAACATTGCGATCGAATGCATCCATCGCATTAAAACAACTAACTTATGTATTTTATGCAGGAAAATATGTTGACGCAAGGTGTTGAACGCAAAATGTATGCGATGCTTAGATGATGTGCTACAAGCTCATGTTGCCATAAACTTGTAACGTTGGATTTATGCGATGATATGCAGGCACGGTTGAAGTCCAATGTTATGCACTAATGACCTGACTTGACCTAATTCATGCAATACTACTTCTAGATATGCGTTAGTAATGGATGTTCTTGTAGTATGCTATGCGTTGTCACAAGTTTTCTTGCATTGGAACCAAGTATAATTCCACCGCATGTTTCTTGGTGTGATCCGAGGTTGAACATAGGGACTGTTTGAGGTTACTGCATTATGTTTATGATACATGCAATCAGGTTTTTCAATTTAATAAAAGAATTTGTGTACAAGAATATAAAGTTGCGATAAAGTAAAGGAAAGCAGTAAAAATGCGATAATAAAATAAAGTGCAATAAACCTAAGCTAAGATAGTACAAGATACAGGCTTCATGTTTTAAGATACTGAGGTCAAGGCTGGCTGTGAAGATCATACACAGATCATGTGATGCGATGGCAAGTCTTATGTACGAAGCAAAAAGGGAAAGATAACTAGTATAAACAACACAAGTTCATTAATTGCGTTAAAGTGATAAACACAGTTCCATTTTTCCCTTAGCGTACACCTTTCAGTGATCAGCCGCATTCTGTAACGCAGGTTTTGATAGGTATGATTGATGATGTTCTATGCTCATGATGATGCGATACTACTTCTACTTATGCATTAATTATGGATGTTCATGTAGTATGCCATGCACTGTCACAAGTTTCCGTACGATGGAACCAAGTGCAATTCCACCGTAAGTTTCTTGGTGTGATCCGAGGTTGAACACGGGGACTAGTTTAGGTTATTGTGGTACATTCATGATATATACGACCAAGTTTTCAATCTTTAAAAATGTGTTTGTATAGGTATATAAATTGCAATAAAATAAAGGAAAGCAGTAAAGATGCGATAATAACATAAAAATACAGTAAACCTAAGTTAGATGATACAAGATACAGGCTTTATGTACAAGATGCTTGGGTCAAGGCTGGTTGTGAAAGTTATGCAAAGACGTGGGATGCCGCGGCAAGTCTTATGAATAGAATAGAAAGAGAAAGACAAATAACATAAACAACACAAGTTCTCAATTGCGTTGAAGCTACAAATGCTATTCCGCTCTTCTCTTGGTGTACACCTTTCAGTGATCGGCCGCACTCCCACGTGTCTGTGGTGAAACAGAGACTAACGTAATGAACGCAAGGTTGCTTCCATGTCTAGAAGTACTTCTTACTTTAGTTAACGCATTCTTCTGACCTTCTCTCGATGGAACAGAATGACATCTTCACTTTTGCTCTCACAAGTGAAGATGCCATCCAGCATGCCTTAGCTAAACGCATTTTAAATCTTTAACACAGATTAAGTACTTAGTTAATTCACATTGCTTATCAGGGAATTAAGAAGTCATCATGAAGAAAGGGATGGATGGGTGAATGGAAATAGACAGAGAATGGTAAATGAAAGCTATCGAAACATTTAATATCTCTATTAAGCGTTTGATACATGGTGTGAATGAAGAGATAAAGAAACAGTGAAATACAACGATGAAAGAGATAGAACAGATACAAACAAGTGCCAATGTCTTGGCACTGATTTGATGGAGATTTGCTTGTCGGATAGGATGGATTTGATGGTAGGAAGAGCTTCCCTCTTAGGCTTGCTTCATCGGTAGCAGGGACCTTTGCACATAGCTTACAATCGGGTGTTTGGCAGATTAGATATGAGATTCACCTCATGCCCTTATCTCATCTTCTTCCCGGATTTCTTCTCTTAAGCACTTAGCTCAGCCTTTTCTCTCAACAGTTTTGTAGCATTTACCCCGTATCCCGTAGCATACTTTTTTTCTGAAATCAATGGGGTATTTATAGGTGCAAATCTTTGACTCCGGCCTTGTGGTCCCCACTTGATTGTTATGGTAATTTTGAAGATGGAGGGATATTATTCCTTCTGTTATGCAATAAGACCATCAATTCTGCACAACCGTTAGTTGTACACGTGTCTCAATCCTCCGCTTTTGCATTGCTCAGCTGCATCTTTCAATCTTGGATTCGTATGCGGTGTTGCTTTTATTACCGCATGCGGTTGAAACACAGCTTTGGATCGACTGTCGCATTGCGCCGTCATTGCGGTAATCGTCTCTTCATTTTTGATTGACGGGCACAGTGTGACAGAGATGCGTTGATCAATTTCTCGTGAGCCTTGAGCGCAAGCGGTGATTTGGTCTCCTGCAAAACAGAGTAAAATTTGGCTGGTTCTCCATCTTTATGGTGTTAGTGGGTGTAATTGCAAACATTTATAATTATTGTAATACTAGGCTAATTTTCATACAATAGGTGCATATTTACTAAATTTTGGCCGCAATATCTAAGATAGGTGGCCATAATATACTCGTTTTCTACAAGTTATCACCCCCCAAATTTAAATATATGCTTGTCCTCAAGCATATCTTCTACTAGGCAATCATTTCTCAATTCCTATCCTCTAATTTTTGAGCGAGCGATTGGTTGCTTCCGAATGCTGCACTTAGAGGCACATTACTTGACATCGGCAAATTCCTTCTATCCTTGCTAATTCTTTAGGAAGCCCTACTTTATTCTTCTATATGACAAACTTCTGCTCAAAGATGCTTTTCTAGTTTTCAAAATAGAATGTTTATCTCTTCTTTGTCAAAACAACTTGATGTATCTATATGTGTTGAACAAAAATTTACGTCATTTCTTTATTTAGAGACTGTTGGTCATGGTTACACTCTTCATTCTGGCTTATCCCCATGGGTTTCATGCGGACATCCAACTACGGTTGTGTGCCAATTTCAATTTCAACTCATGAGGATCAGAGGAGTTGTCTTTTGCATTTTTTTTTGTATTGCGTTGTTCTTGGAAACCCGTCTTCGTTTTGGCTTGCTCCTACGGGTGTCATACGAATATTAAACTACGAGCAGACTCCTTTCACAACTAAACTCTTATCAAGTTGGGAATATTTTTAAGGTTTTCCCTTGCGCTGACATTGGAATTTTGCATAATTTTTTTTTAAAAAATGAGAATGGACACATTTTCTAAACATTTTCTAAAATACAACATAATCTTGATCTCATCTGCTCAGACCTTCCCCACCCCCAAATTTAAAGATGAGCGAGGTCCTCATTGCGTTGTTTGGAGAGACTAGATAGACACTTAAAAGAAAATTTCAAAAAGAAGGTTTGAGCAGAACTTTGAAAGAGAAAAGGTAAAGTACTGCTAAACTAAGAATTAACTAAGTTAGTCAGAATTTACTAAGTGTGGGAAATGTTTCTAAGTATAAACATGTAATAAATCATAGCAATGCAATGAAGATCGTAAAAATAAGAGATTTAGAACATTACAAAAATTGACAAAGGAAGATAAAGAAAAAGGCACAGGCAAAAAGTGGAGTGAATATATACTCTAATTGTATTGACTATTAACAAAGTATACAAATAAATTACAAAAGAACGCATTACAAAATTTTCTATTGCCTATACAAGAGTCAAAGAATTTGAGTACTTTACAAATAATAAATGAATTGAATACAAATAAAGAATGGCCGCATAAAAAAATCGTATTGGAAGAAAATGTAAATATTAAGGTTGAGGAGCAGGGGGATCTGGCGGATTTTGAGGTGGTGCAGTTGGTACTTCTTCAAAGTTTAAGTGCTGCCGGAGATGTAGGGGCACCATTGGACCATGAAGATATGCGGTAAGAAAGTTGAAGTACTCTTGATTATGCTCCGTAATCATTCTCTGGTGCATATGGACTTTATAAATGTTGCACTGCATGTTGATCAATGCCTCTCTTGATATGACAGCATTGCGTTGAATCTCATCAATGCGCTCTATTACTACCTCAAATTTTTTATTGAAGAAGTGTTGTTGTTGAGAGAAGAGTTATTTTTGTTGGGAGAAGAGGGATCTCATTTCTGCTAACTCAGCCGCCATGAAGGTGATGGAGGGTTGTGCCTGCGATGTCTCGCCAGCATTGTTTTGAGGTTGGGCAGAGGTGCCTTCACCCAAACCATGTGGGTCATCAACTTGCAGCGGCGGAATGGTGGGTTGTGATGATGATGCTAATGGTGAAGGTGGGGCTGCTGGGTAAACAGGAGAGTTGGGGATAAGAAAAAGGTTTATGAAATGCTCGTGTAAGGGGAAAGAGGGTTGCGCTGGCAGGCTCGGCGGGCTTGGAAGTCGGATGAATAAGGGAAGAGGGTCCATAGGTTCAGGATTTTGCGTTGGTAACTCCTGGACCTTCTCTTTTCCTTTATCCTCTCTTCGTCTTCTTTTTGGTATGGGTTCCAGCGGCGCATTCAAATCGATCGCAGGCCTCTTTGTTAGCAACTCGGGGCAGTGTGGAGAATCTTTGAGGACAATCCTCAAGATTTTTATGTTGATGAGGCCGTGGACTTCTGGCATGGGCTTCTCATCAATGCCTACACCCATTTATCGCGTTCGGCGAGCTCTTTACCCTTGCTCTTATATAAGTGCTTCTTATTGGCTTCACGCTTCCTCCTTTTCTCCTCCAAAAACAATCTGTCCTTTTCTTCCTTCTTCCTTCTCTCTTCTTCCTCTTCTTCTCTTTCTTCTCTCGCAAACTCTTCTTCAAATTGCTCAGAGGCCAGCAACAGGCGTTGTTCCTCCTCGCGCTTTCGGATCCCTTCAAGTCTGACAAGCTCATTGTTGCGTCACATTTCTTCAAACTCCAATTTTTTTCTTCTATCCCCCTCTGCGATGATGAGCTTGCCTTTTTCCATCTTTTCTTGCTTCTCCTCCTCTTCTTTTCTTTTTCTCTCTTTCTCTTCCAATGCCAAAATTAATCTTTGAGGTCAATTGTGGACCCTTGCGACGCATTCTCCTTGCGACGCTGCATTAGGGGGGCTCCCTTTGCTTCTTCTCCTTCATCCATCGTAACCAATTGCATTGCTTTCGGTTGCGCCGGTTCCATCAACTATGTTGTTTCCCCCCTATCCTCCTTTATGGAGGTTGATTCTCCATCCTTTTTAGGGCTCGCAGCCCTCTGCCTTGCTTCTTCTTCTTCTCTCCTCTCTCTTAGGCCGCCTCTTCCTCACCGTCGGCACCAATCTTCTCTTCTTCCCTTCTTCTTCCTCTCCTTCTTAGCCCTTCACCTCATCATCATTCCCTTTTGTCTTTGTTATTTTCCTTGCCTCCATAACAATGATGGAAGACTCCACCTCTCTAGCCTTCATTTCCCTTCATTCTTATTCTTCTTCTTCTTTTTCTTTATCTTTCCTTTCTCATGCTTTCTGGTTGCTTCTCTCTCTTCTTATTTCTTACTTTCTCTGTCCTTTTTCTGTGCCTGTGGCATCCTCTTTGCAATCCTCCTCCATCGCTCAATGTATTGTCACTAATGCAACCTTCGCTTCTTAGGCCCTACCTCGATTGCGATCTCTTCTTACTTTATTCGCATTGTTGGAGGTTCGTCATAGAATGTTCTAACGATGATAGTGCCCCTGAAAAGTCTCTGGGACCTAGAACATCATTCTCCTTTTCTTCTTCTTTAACCACCACTTCTCCCAACCACCCACTACTCCATCCTTCATTACTTCATCCGCCACTACCACCACCTTCTCCTTCGTATGCAGTGGTTGGTTTACAACCCCTGCCTCGGGCAGTCCACCTTCTTGCTCCAAGGTACTTAGGATGTTGCCAAACACCTCCGTATCATCTCGTCTCTTCCTTTCGCTTTTAGTGGAGACGGCAGGTGTTGGCGTAGGCATGCTCTTGGTGCTTCCTCCTCTCTTAAACATAGGAGATCTACCAGCCAAAGGCTTTCTTCGGGCTCTTCCGACGAGTCTAGGGACAGTGTGAGCTTGGGCGACAAGCCTACGACTAGCAGCCAAGAATGCTGCCTCTCGCATGGCTACTTGATCAAGGGTGGAAGGTGAAGCGGATTGGTTTGGGGTTTGGTCAGCCATGGATATGAGCTTGGAAAGGTTTGGTAAAAACTTGAGCTGATGGGGAGAAAGAAAGGTTTAGGATGCAAGACGCTTAGGGTTTTTGGTTTGCCAAAGTGAGGTAAAGGGTTTCCAATGAAGAAGGAAGCAATCCCTGTGTTCGACCTCAGATCACATCGAAAATCTTGCGGTGGAATTATATTTGGTTCCAATGCAAGGAAACTTGTGACAACGCATAACATACTACAAGCATTTCATTAATAACGCATACATCTAGAAGTAGTATCGCATAAAGTTTGAATAAGCATAACACAGCATCCACATTCCATTTCCATTCCAGGTCAACAAGTTTATGGCAACATGAGCTTGTATGATCCATCATTCATCACCATCCACATGCTTATTTAGAGAACACAATTCAAATTATGCTTGATAAGTTTATGGCGTCGTTGTCGGGGATTGGTTAATGGTTATTGTTGAGTATGTTTGTGGTATTTTGCTGGACAGATCTCTTTGTACTGGCTGTTCATCGCGGAGAGCAGTTTGACAGTTTATGAGTATTGGGACCGAACCAAAATTTGAAGCTGACCCAGAGATCGGGTGTACATTTCGCGCAAGGGCACGTCAGAACTGAGCGAGGCGAAAGAAGGCTAACATGGTAGATAATAACGATAACGTGGCTCCCACAGGAAATCAAGGGTAGGACGGCCAGCGCAAGATCCGATTTTCCTTGCCACTGACTGCAACATTCCCATGAGGAACTACGCGGCGCCCAATCTGTATGATTTTTTGCCCGGGATTTCAAGGCCGGTCGTCGAGGAGAAGGCAAGGTTCGAGATCAAACTGGTCATGCTCCAAACGGTCCAGAATGCAGAGCAATTTGGGGGTCTGTAAGGTGAAGACTCGCATGCCCACCAGACCAGTTTTGTCGAGATGTGCAGAACTACGCGGTGCCCAATCTGTATCAAATTATATCTCTTCCCTTACACCTTGAGGGATGAAACCAAAAGGTGGGCTCACTTACTGAAGCCAAATGAGATTATTTCATGGGATCAGCTGGTTGAGTGATTTATAAATAAGTTCTTCCCGCCGGCTATCAACGCAAGGCAACGGAAGGACGTGTTGAACTTCAAACAAATGAATAACAAGACCCTGAGCACTGCCTAGGTGCGATTTCGAAGACTAGTGAAGAATTTTCTGCATATCGGGATACCCGATTGCGTTTTGATGGAGACATTCTATAATGGCCTGAACAGATCAACGCAGGTTGTTGCTGACGCCTCCGCGACAGGAGGTTTTATGGATAAGACGTACACCGAGGCCAAGGTCATCTTTGACCACATTTCACGGAATATGGATGATTGGGTTGATGATGGTTATGGAGGAAAGGTTTCGAAAGAAGAAGAAATGAAACTGCCACTATCCCTGTTTAGACAATGACTACTTTGGCCGCCCAGATGGCCACAGTGACCTCTATACTCCAATCGATGGCAATCAATCAAGGTGCCCTCTCCCAAAAAGGAACAGTGTAACCCGCTGCGTCGGCTCAAGTGGCTGCAATCAGTTGTGTTAATTATGGAGGGGCCCATGCGGCAGAAATGTGCCCATCGAACTGCAACAAGTATGTGCTATCCAAAACAATCCCTACAACAACACGTATAATCCGGGTTGGAGGAACCACCCTAACTTCGGTTGGGGAGGGAATCCTAACCAAGGTGAGCCAAGTAACCATCAAAGTGGCAATTTAGGGAATCGAGGAAACCCTCCACCCTTCACCACAATTTGAATCAGGGCCAAAAAAGGCAGTCGCATAACTAACAACCCTCATCTTCAAACACCTCCGGAAGCTCATTGAAGGCCCTGCTCAAGCAATACATTGATAAAAATGATGCAGTGATGTAGGTGCAGGCGTCTTCAATTCAAAATTTAGAGATTCAAGTGGGGCAGTTGGCATCTGAGCTCCGAAATAAACACCTGGAACGTTGCCCAACAATTTTAAAGCCCTGGGATCTCACGGAAAGGAGCAATGTCCCTGAAGACATTGGGTAGGCAAGCTGGACCGCCTACGGATGTGTGGTTTGCGTTCGTCAAAGAAAACTATCTTCTGGTCCATATCTCAAATCTATGTTTACATGCTTTCTTTTAATTCCTGTCTTTATTGATTTATGAACTTTGTCTTTTATTGCTTCATTTAATTTGTCTTTCAATGCTTTATGAATTTATGATTCATTTGATTCTCGTGCATTTATTTCTGTACTCTCTTTAATTTCTTTAACTTTTCTGTATTTAATGTGTTATTCTTTAACTTGGTGAATGATTGAGTAATAAGAAGAAATTTCTTACCGCAAGTCATAGCAGCTTACGTTGATGAAAAAAAATTAATAATAATAATAAAACAATCAACACCCGGTATGCATTGCGATAATGGACGCATCTTGTACCAACAAGATACACTTTGCGTTCATCCAACCCAAATGCATTGCGCTGAGGGGTGTGTTGCATGTGTATGTGTTCTTTGCCCGTCCTTAGAGAAAATGCACTATGTTGAGGTAGTCATGCGCTGGTAGAAATACCGTGCGCTCGTCCTCCAGAAATGCATTTAGTTAAGGGGTGTGTTGCAGAGATGCATGTGTTGTTACCCGTCCTCTACAATGATGCATTTGTGTTGGTGAACTCATTGCGTTAATATTTACCTTGCACCCATTCGAATAAAACATTAAAGATAATTCTTTTTGCAAAATTGAGAAGTCTAATCGATTCAACTTCCAAGGACATAATAAGTCTGTAGACGAAAGGACATTTTCTCTGATACCTCATAAGTGTAGGGAGTGTAAACGGCAGGCCTTTTAAGTGTCTCGAGGCCTGCCACCACAAAAATAGCATTGGGCCCATCAAGGCCCAACCTATAAATAGACACCCCTTCCGTCTATGAGCTCATTTCCTTCATTTTGTGGAAAAAAAAAAAAGAAACCCTAGCGCCTCTGCATACTGAGCCCTTCTTCCTTTCCAGAAACCCTAACGATTTCCAGTTTCTTTCACTCAAGCATCCATGGCAGATCAAACTTCCCAGCCATCCGCTTCACCCTCAACACCTTCAACAGCCCAACTTTCCATGCGAGAAGCAGCATTCCTTGCTGCCAGTCACCGTCTTGCTGCTCAACCACAGACCGTCCCTCGAGTCGCCAGAAGACTCAGGCGAAACCCTCTAGCAGCCAAGCCATTCCAGTTCAAAAGGAGGCAAAGTTCTGAAAGCACCACACTCCCAACACCAACACTCTCCACTGAGAGCGAAAAGAAGAGACAAGATGAAAAGGAGGTGTTTGGGAGCATCCTTAGCAACCTGTAGAAAGAAGGAGGACTGCCCGAGGCTGGGGTTGTGAACTAACCACTTCTTATGGAGGAGGCAAAAGAGGAGGAGACAAGGAGAAGCGCTCTGGTCATCGTGGATCCTAAGGAGACTACCAACGCAGAATCCTATGAAGGACCCTTCAGAGTTGCATTGGAGGAAATGGTGGTTGAAAAGTAGTCCGAGGTGGCTGAGGAGAAGAAGAAGAAAAAGAAGAGCAAAGAAAAGAAGGCTGGAGAAGGTGAGCCATCACATCATCGCAAAGCAGAGAAGAAAATAAAAAAGAAGGAGGATGAAGAAGATGGGGAGACCAAGTTAAAGAGGAGGAAAGAAAGAAGTGAAAGGAAAGAGCGCAGGCGTGAGGAAAGGCATTAACTTTACTTTACCGCAATTTTAAATACCTGTACACATACAACTTTTATTAATTGAAAAACCCCCTGTCGCATATATCACGAACGTAACGCATTAACTAAGCAATCTCTATGTTCGACCTTGGATCACATCGAGAAACTTGCGGTGGAATTATACTTGGTTCCAATGTAAGGAAACTTGTGACAACACATAGCATACTACAAGCATTTCATTAATAATGCAGACATCTAGAAGTATTATCGCATAAAGTATGAATAAGCATAACACAGCATCCACATTCCATTTCCATTCCAAGTCAACAAGTTTATGGCAACATGAGCTTGTATGATCCATCATTCATCACCATCCACATGCTTATTTAGAGAACACAATTCAAATTATGCTTGATAGGGCGGTACTAGCACAAAAGAAGAAAACAATGCGACACCCCATTGCATATGCGAGTAGAACCTTGAACCCTGCCCCTGTCTCTTATACACATCTAGATGTGTATAAGAGACAGGTATTATCGCATAAAGTATGAATAAGCATAACACAGCATCCACATTCCATTTCCATTCCAAGTCAACAAGTTTATGGCAACATGAACTGTCTCTTATACACATCTAGATGTGTATAAGAGACAGTTATTGGGACGAGCCAAGTCTTTACAAGAGGGGGTCAGACCAGATTTTATGCCTATGCGTACTAGAAGCTGCTCACCAATGCATATTATCCCAATGCCATGACTTACCGTATGGTGGACATTTTGGAGGCCAATGCACATCAGCAAGGGTATTACAAAGTAGATATTTCTGGCCAACTTTATTTAAGGACGCAAGAGACTACTTAATGAAATGCGACCGGTGCCAATGCATGGGAAACATTTCATGGAAGAATGCGATGCCCATGAATATCATCTTAGAATTGGAGCTATTTGATGTATGGGGCATAGAATTTATGAGGCCATTGCCACCATCAAATGGTCACAAATACATTCTGTTGGTCGTCGATTATGTTTCCAAATGGGTTGAAGCGGTATCGTGCAGCAATGTGGCAGTAGTCTCCAAGTTCTTGCGGAAAAATATCTTCACTTGTTTTGGCACCCCACATGCCAAAATAAGTGATGAGGGCTCCCACTTTGTTAATAACATCATCAAAAAATTGCTGCTTAAGTATAATATCCACCATAAGGTTGCCACTGCATACATCCATAGACAAACAGCCAAGCTGAGGTGTCCAATAGGGAAATCAAGCTGATCGTAGAGAAGGTGGTGAAGCCTTCACGCAAAGATTGGGCAATGAAGCTTGATGATGCCTTGTGGGCATATAGAACCACCTATAAAACACCTATAGGCATGTCCCCGTATGCACTGGTGTTTGGAAAGGCATGCCATTTACCACTTGAATTGGAGCATAAAGCAATGTGGGCAGTGAAAAATCTCAATTTTGATTTGAAGACCACAGGGGAGGCAAGAAAACTTCAGTTGGTCAAACTTGACGAATGGAGAACTCAAGCATATGAGAATGCCAAGATCTACAAGGAGCGTGCAAAACGTTGGCATGACAAACAACTATGCGAGAAGAATTTCCAAATCGAATAGAAGGTCTTGTTGTACAATTCTCAACTACGACTTTTTCCTGGAAAGTTTAAATCACGATGGTCTGGTCCATTTATAATCAAAGATGTATTCCTGCACGAAGCGGTTGAGTTATCCAATGAGGACGGGACCAACGCATTCAAAGTCAATGGGCAAAGAGTCAAAATATATCACAGAGAAGACTTGCATCGCGAGAAAACCTCTATGGACCTGAGGAATTCTGACTAAAGAAAAAGTGGCCAGTCCCTGAGCAATCATACAATTCAAACTCATCAGGACGTAATCTTTCTCAAGTACCCTTTGAAATCTTCAGTTCATGAACTCACTCCACCTTTTTATATCCTTTATCATTTTTATATCCTTGTTACGCCATCATTCTACATTAAAAAAAAAAGTTTTTAACTCTGTCTTTTATATTTTTTACCCTCTCGATGTTTTTAGCAACGATCATGGTAAACAATTGAGGTAGAGCTACGCAATAACCAAAAAATGCAACTAGTTCGTGCAGCCATTCGCAATTGAAGAAATCGGCTCGCCGCAAAGTGGGATGTGATCACAGATGATGCAGGCAACAGAGCAAATTTGGGGGTTGTATCTTTCTTTAACTTTGTTTACTCCAAATTTTGCATCCTCGCATCTCATTTTTAACTTTGATAATTTTATCATTGCATCCTCTTTAGTTGGCACAATCATTAAATGACGATTACTTTAGTTAGTCACCACATTTTTTTTCCGTACCAAATATGATTTCAATGATGAAACGCATGCCTCCATTTCTCATCGCATGTACTAGAATCAACTCAATTTCAGGACAGTCACATCATGAAACATTTCTAGAAGTTAGTGGTCCACCAGCTTTCTTTTTAACTGACTTTTACGAAACTTCCTAAGAGCATCGCATGAATTCTTTCAGTCTATTAGCAATGAGGACATTGTTGCATTTAAATTTAGGGGTGCCAGTATTTATTTTCAGCCTTGCTACTTTTAGACATCTCTCTAAAAAAAATAATAATAACATTGATATCGGATCCCACTCGTAGTTGGATGTCCGCATGACACCCGTGGGGGCAAACCAAAATGAAGGTAGGAATCATGATCAATGCATGATAAAATGATCGCAACTCCACTACTAAATGGGCCTGAGTTTAGACTGTGAAAGAGCGTCATGATCGTAGTTGGATGCTCGCATGACACCCGTGGAAGCAAGCCAAAACGAAGGCTAGGCACTTGGATCAACGCAAGGTCATGAAAAGAATATCTAAACTATGCAAGGATAAAAATCATTTGGAAACACCCCAGTTGGAAAAAGTTCTTGAAATAAATCATGCGATGTCCTAGAAACAAGTAAAGTCTTTTTGAAGGTTAAACTTGCGGTCCCTATGTCTTAGAAATATTTTAAGAAGAGACCATAATAGAAATTAAGGAGATTTTGGTTCATAAGATTTGAATAAGGCACCTCAAGAAATCTAGGTAAGGAGAAGGTGGCTGACTCTCTAAAGAAAATCTTTAGTTTATGCTTGAGGACAAGCATTGTTTTAAATTTGGGGGTGTGATCACGAGTAGAAATGCACGTTATTACAATGCAAAGATATAAAACAATGTGGGAATGCAACGGTAAAAACATGAAAAATCGTGTCCAAAAAGTATTAAGTTGAGAACATTACAATCGAATGCGTCCATTGCATTAAAGCAGCTAATTTATTTATTTTGTGCAGGAAAATGCATTGGCACAAAGAAAATTGTGATCCAAGGAATTTGGCACCTGAGCGCATTAGAAGATTGCGACCGCAAAGCTATGCAATCGTATGTGCTCGCGAAGATCTACTCAAGAAGGTGGCCGCATAAAGATGGCACATCAAGTTGAAAGCATAATAAATCATGATGGGATGGAAAGCTGACGATGGTCAAATCCGAATTTAGTTGACAAGCCGTCAATGACATACTGTAGCAAGTACATTCAACTTTTCAGTGACCATTAATTGGCCCATCAGAAAGAGATTTAATGACCTCCCATCATTGCAATCACTTGAGAGAAAAGCTTCTTCACCTTGAAGCTCTATAAATACAGAAGGCCACCACTGTTAATGGAGTTCGGAGCTTTGGAGTTCGAAATATACATAGTTCGCCATATACGTAGAAGATAGATCATAGATAGCCATCATCTGTAATTCTTATACTAAGAAGGCAGAGGCGAGCGAAGAGAAGAAGAAGATGCCGAAAGATCATTCCTGGTTAGCTCGAGAGACTGTCAGGAAGCGCTGAGAACAAAGAGAGGGTCGATACTTGTGAAAGCAAGAACATTCTTTTGGGCAGAGTAGAGTAAAACACAGTGTAAAAGCCATGGGGAGCAAGAAATTGCTACCAGGCATCTGTAATACAAATTTGATTCTTTATTGTGTTGACGTCAAACAACTTGTGAGGTTGCTGATGTTGTATTCGTGTGTATGTGTATATATGTATGCGATGATAATAATATGTGATACTATGTTTTAAATGATGTATGCAGTGATGCTTAAATGCTTGTGTAGTATGCGTTCGTGTAGTGCGTGTCACAAGTTTTCTTACATTGGAACCAAGTATAATTCCAACATAAGTTTCTCAGACTGATTTGAGGTCAAACACGGGGATTGTTGTGATACTAATGTGGTATATGCGACCGGTTAAACATAAAGAATAATGAATTGTGTTGACAAGTAAATTACGGTAAAGAGTAAATTGCGATAGAGAATAAAATGCGCTGATAAATAAAGTGCGATAATAAAAGTAAAGCGATGATAAAATAAACTACGGTGATAAACTAAAGTTGCGGTAACAAAGTAGAATGCGGTGATAAATAAATGAATAAACACATAATACACAAGTTGAGGACTGGCTGTGAAGTTGTGCAAAAGTATTTGATGAATGTGGTGGCAAGTCTTGTGAAATGAGTCAGAAAAAGAATGGGTTGAGGGAAAGGACATCACAAGTTCATCAATCTTGTTGAGGACGCAACTGAGGTTCCGCTTTCCCTTGGCTTACACCTTTCAGTGATCGGCCGCGTTCCCATACGTCTATGGTGAAACAGGGATGAACGTGATGAATGCAAGGTTGTNCACCTTTCAGTGATCGGCCGCGTTCCCATACGTCTATGGTGAAACAGGGATGAACGTGATGAATGCAAGGTTGTTTCCATCTCTGGAAATACTTCTCGCTTTAGTTAACGCATTCTTCCAACCTTCTTTCAAGAGGCGGAATAACATCTTCACTTCTGCTCTCACAGGTGAAGATGCCGTTGAGCATGCTTTAGCTAAATTCAGTCAATTTCTTCAACAAAGATTAACTTACTCTCTTAATCCTTCCCCTTGCCTTGGGCATTAGTTACACATGATGAAGAAAATGGATAATGAATGTATGGAGAGGAACAGAGAAATGACGATGAATACGGTAATGATATTTAAAATCTAAGGATAAGTGTTTGTTATAGATAGTGAATGAAAGTTTAGAGATGAACACAGTAGATGAATAGAAAATAAGAACAAACACGAAAAGAGTGTCAATGTCTTGACACGGATCCCGATCAGAGACGATTTTCTTGCCGGCGTGTGGTAGAAATGGAGTGGATAGCTTCCCTCTCAGGCTTGTTTTCCAGGTAGAAGTAATCCTTTGCATAGAGCTTCTTCTTTGGGAATGGAAATAATTGCTTGCTCTAGAGACATACCTCTCGGTCTTGTCTCGTCTTTCTCCTCGGATTTCTATGAATTGTCTCTTCAGACCAGCCTCCTTTCTTTGAATTTGATGAAGCTATTTATAGACCTTGGCTTCTTCTGCATTAGTGGTCCCGCTCTGAAAAGCTGATAATTCCTGCCATGGCATAGTGGAAACGTCCACTCTGCTCCATGTTCAATTTGTCAGAATTGTACAACAGAAAAGCTGTACAATGTCAGAAGTCCTTGCGAATGTGTTGCTCTTTACATCTTCGATCGATCACCGCATGCGGTGTAATTGCTTTGATCTTTTACCGATTGCTACATGCGGTGGAAATGCGTTGATTGTTTGGGTCCACAATCGATCATCGCATGCGCTGCGATTGCGTTGTTCTTTCTTTGTTCTTGAATGATTGCCGCATGCTGTGATAATGCGTTGTTCTTTTTTTCCTTGAGCGATTGTCGCATGCGGTGACCTATTTTCCTACGAAACAAAGACTGGGACATTCCATTTTGCCATCGCAATGGGGTTAGCGGGTGTGCTTACGACACTTTACAATTTTCGCGTTTCTAAGCCAATTTCTATACGATCGACACAATTTTTCCTTCTTTTTTCCACATAATCTAAATAAAACGGTATAAATAACTTGTATTTCTACAAGTTATCACACCCCTAAATTTAGATATATGCTTGTCCTCAAGCATATCCTCGACTAAGGCAATTTAGCTCAAATCTTATCCTAACTGCGTCGATCGGCTACTCCGAATGTTCCACCTCTACATAATTTCTCAACCTACAAGTTCCTTCTATCCTTTGGCATTTCTTCAACATGGTCTACTTTATTCTTATCTAAGAAAAACCTCTACCCAAAGTTCTCTTCTTGTTTTGAAAAGAATGTTTGACCTCTTTTTGTGAATACAACGAAGTGCATCTTTTATGCAGTGGCCTGGTTTGCATCATCCTATTGAAAACGTTGATCATGGTTACACTCGTCGTTTTGCCTTGCTCCCACGGGTGTCATGCGAACATCCAACTTTGGTTGTGTACCAAGCTCAACTTCAACTCTTGATCCTTAGCCATGTTTTACTTTTGCTGGTCAGTGGAGTTGTCTCTTTTATTCTTATTTTCTCTCTCTTTTTTTTTTTTTGTATTGCATCGATCCTGGTAACCTACCTTTGTTTTGGCTTGCTCTCATGGGTGTCATGCGAACATCAAACTACGAGTAGTTTCCTTTCACGACTTAGCTTTTATCAGGTTGGGATTTTCCCTTGCGCTGACAGCGGAGTTTTTTTTTTTTTTTATGATGATGATGAATGCATTTGCTTGATATGACCGCATCTGCTTGATCGCATTTTCTCAGACCTTCCCTACCCCCAAATTTAGAGATGTGCAAGGTCCTCATTGCGTTGTTTTGGACAGAAAAGAAAAAACACTCAGTCAAATTTTTGAAAAGAAGGTTTGAACAGAGTCTTATAATAGAGAAGGTAAAGTAGAGCTATTGCGATGAATTATCTAAGTGTTAGGCAGAAATTGCAATGTATAAAAATTTTTTGCTAAGGTTACACATACTACTCATCATGGCAGCACAAATAAACAACACAAAAGAAAAGAAAAGAATTACCGCAATGAATTGACAAAGGATGATAGAAGTAAAGAGGCCAACGCATAAGGAAAGAATGATTACTCATTTGTATAAAATTTGTCTAAATACACAAAGAATTATAATTATTGCAAACACAAAATTGTAGCATGTACAAAAGAATACAAGGTACAACTATCTATAAAAAAATGAATGGCCGCAAAAAAAAAAAGAATGAAAAATTATGAAGAATATGGTACACCCCCAAATTTAGAGTTACGGCGGGGGCTCTTAGTGAGGAGGGTGTTGCGGAGGAGCCCTTTGAGGCGCTTCTTGAAATTGCAGAGGTTGCTGCAAATGTTGAGGCACCATGGGACCGTGTAGATATACCGTTAAGAAATTGAAGTACTCAAGGTTGCGCTCAGCCATATATCTTTGATTCAAGCGAATGGTGAAAATGTTACGTTGAATATTGACCATCGCCTGTCGCAACTCTGTGTTTCTCTCTCATAACTTCGTTAATGAATGGTGGAAGAAGGTGAGCTCTTGAGATAAGAAGACTCTCATATTCTCTAATGCAGCAGCAAGGGATGCGGTGGAGGGTTGCGTCGTCGATGTTTCACTAGCACCGGTTTAGGGTTGAGCGGAAGGGCCTTCTCCCAAACTGTTTGGGTCATCAACATGCAACGATGTTGGCGGTGAGAAGTGGGGTGGAGATGGATGGCTGGTGGATGTTACTAGAGATGCGAGGTTTGAGTCGGGGGCAAGGAAGAGGTTTGTGAATTGTTTGGGAAGATGGGAAAGGGGTTCATTTTGCGGGCTTAGTGGGCAAATGACTAAAGGCAAAGGGTCCAAGGGTAAACTAGTTTGCTTCTGCGGTGAACTTCCTTAGACGATTTCTTTCCCTTTGTCATTGTGGTGCTTCCTCTTTGATCTTGGTGGTTACGGCGCATTTAAATCAATGAGGGGCCTTTTCGGTGGAAGCTTGGGGCAATGCGGTGAATCCATGAGAAGCATTCTCAAGATCTTCATGTTGATGATGCCGTGAACTTCTGGCATGGGTTTTTCTTCAATGCCCACACCCACATATAGACATAAGCTTGAAATAGTCCATGGGAAGAAGTACTTACCTCTCACACGAGCAACAAAACCTTGAATTTTCTTTGCAAGAAGCTGGCCCACATCAATCGGAATGTCGCGCGCTATGCAATATGCAGCCATAACTCGATCCCTTGAAATTGTCTTGTCATGCGTTGTTGGGATGAGTCGCCTTTTCACCAAATAAACCCAAAGGCGTGCTTCTAGTAGCAGCCGGTTGGAGGCGAGGGTTCTTATGCCTGTCAGGGACACCATCCACTTGGTGCCTGGTTGCGTTAATACTTCTAGCACATCTTCCATATGCTCTTTTTCAGGATCATCAATCCGTTTGTTACCCAGTGCTTCTGGGAAATTCTTCAACTGATAGAGCTGATTGATGTCCTTTACGCTGAACGACACTACCCTCCCTTCGACGATCACTGCATCTTTGGTGTCGTTGAGCTGGCCGTGGTAGAAGGCCCTCACTACCGCTGGAATAACAATGGATGGACATTGGCAGAAAGTTTCCCACCCATGTTCTACCACCACGCTAGCGATGAGATCCGGTAGTGGCGTCGACGCAGAAAAGAAGCCCATTTCCATCCATAGATCATCATTTTCTTTCTTGGTTGCTAGGAGCCTCCTGGTCGACGCATGTTCGTTGTTCTCCACGTTAGCTTTGCCCTTTTCTTGAGCAACCACAAGGCGGGAGATTCTCCTTGCGTTGCTCTTCTTTTTCCTTTTTCCATTGTTCCACTTATTTTCTCTTCCTCTCTCTGACGCGCTGAACATTTGTTTTGCGGCGTCTCTATTTTTCCTCCTTTTTCTTCCTCTCCACTTCTTCTTCTTCTCTCATTTCTCTTTCCAATTGCTCCGAGGTGAGTACAATGCGCTGCTCATCCTCAAGCCTTCTTCTTTCTTCTTCTTCCACCCTTGCATTGTCACGGAAAACCTTCTCATTGTGAAGTTTTCTGGCCAAATCGCCTGATGCGATGATTTGGCGTGCACGTGATATCTTCTCTTTCTTCTCTTCTAATTCTCTTTTTCTTTCCTTCTTTTCCTCTGCTATGCGCTAAAAAAATGTTGGGTCACTTGTGGACCCTTGCGGTGCATTCTCCTTGTGACGCCGCATTAGAGGGGTGATGTCAGGATCTTCTTTGTCTTCAGACGCAACTAATCTAGTATGCAGCGATGAAGCTGGTAGTTGCGCTGATGCTCTAGCTTGCACTGACATCCCCTCTTCCACCCTTGCGGTGGTTGATTCTCCATCGAAATCTAAACCGCCCTCTTCCTTCTTTCCTCCTCTTTCTTCAGGCGCTTCTCTTCTCGCCTGCGTTGTTTTCTTTCACTTCTCTTCTTTTCTTTCTTCTCCTTCTTTAGTCGGGCAACTTCATCGTCTTACACCCATTTTTCTTCAATTTTCTATTATTCTCTTCAGCCATCCCCGTCTGCTTCTACGCCTCTACAACCTCCAAAACAGCCCTGATGGGTCCCTCATTGGAGTCTATTGGGAGATTCTCCTTAGGATCCGAAACAGCTACAGCCATTCTCCGCGAAGCCACCGCCAACTTCTCCTTTAACGGCAGGGGCTGGTTCACTACTGTCCTTTTGTTTTATTCCTCACCTCAGATTTTGCGGCTACTGAGGTTTTTTGTCAGGGTTTTCTGACGATTCTTGTTGATGGCTTTGGCTGGGCGGTGAGACAGTAGCTGGCATCAAGGAAAGTCACCTCCCACACGGTGACGGGGCATGAGAAGAGGATGATGGCTGGGAAAAAGAGTGGGAAGTTTGTCCGGCCATTTTTTCAGTGAAGTGAAAGAGACTGGAAATTTATTGTTCTTTGGAAGAAGGTTTGGAAGGGAATGGGTATGCAGAGAGAACTTTTGCTTAGAGTTTTTATTTCACGAAGAGATACAAATGAGCTCATCGAGCTTGAAAGGGTGCGATTTATAGGTTGGGCCTTGATGGGCCCAACGCGATCGCTGCGTGGCAGGCTTCGGTATTCCCAAAAGGCCTGTTGCGCGCCCCTCCCATTATGACTTAGCAGAAAGGACGTCCTTTCATCTGCTAAGTAATAATTCCCTCGGAAGCTGAAGCGATTCGACTACCTTCTCTATAAATATTTTATCTTTTTTTTTTATTGAATCGGACGGGCACAATATTAAGTGTTTAATGCAATACATCCGTTACTGCAAATGCATATTTGCGGAGGACAGGCACAACGTATGCGTTAGCGCAACACAACCATCAACACAACGCATTTCTGGAGGACGGGCACACGATATTTCTACCAGTGCAACACAATCATCGACATAATGCGTATTTGCGGATGAAAGGCGCAGTGTACATACGTGCACAACTCATCCGTCACCGCAATGCATTTTTGGAAGACGGGCGCAAAGTGTATCTATTAGCGCAAGATACACCCGTCGTTGCAATGCATACCTGACGTTATTATGTATCACCAACATCGCAACACTTATCCCAAAACCAAATTGATAAGGCATTGTGGTGTTCATTTATAACATTCATTCACAGAAAATTGAGATCAATGCAAATTGGAATGGAATTAAATTCAACTAGGCATGAAATTAAATTAACGCAAGCTAGAATTGAAATAGAAGTAAATTTAATTAAGCAGGAAAACTAATTTAAGAAAGCAATAAACTGATTTAAATAACACAATGATAAAGCAATAAAGAAAGCAGTAAAGAAAGCGGTAAAGATAGTGATAGGGATGCTAATTGAAAAAGATTCTTAAGGGTTACCGCATCCGCATCCTCGCAAGTGATCATTCTTGCTTGCCTAAGTCGATGGTCTCCATGCGTCGTTCCACATTGCCCCCATAGTAGGGCTTAATTCGTTGCCCATTGACTTTGAATGCGTTGTTTCCATCCTCGTTTGTTAACTCCACTGCACCATGGGTGTAACGCTAAAATGTGTCTTCTACTTACAGCATGGAACAAATATGCATATAGATGAATGAACAACAAGCTCATGTTGCCATAAACTCGTAACGGTGAAATTGTGGAATGTGATGTTGTGTTATCGCTTATGCTCACTCTATGCGATACTACTTCTAAATGTATGCGTTGTTAATAATATGCTTGTAGTATGCTATGGAGTAATGCATTGTCACAACTTTCCTTGCGTTAAAACTAAGTATAATTCCAACGCAAGTTTCTCAGAGTAATCTAAAGTCGAACAGAAGGATTGTTTTCGTTAGTGTGTTACTTTCGTGATACATGCGACTGGTTTTTACAATTAATAAAGAATTGGGTTTGTACATGAATTTAAAGTTGCGGTAAAATAAAATTGCGTTAATAAAATAAATTGCGATGAAAATAAAGTCCTAAGCTAACGTGATACAAGATACAAGATACAAAATATACATGATACTGAGTTCGAAACTGACTGTGAAGTTTATACAAAGGATCGTTGTATGCGATGGCAAGTCTTAATGGATGAATCAGAAATAGAAAGGATAATTAATAAAAACATCGCAAGTTTGTTAATTGCATTAAAGATACAACTAAGGTTCTGCTTTCCCTTGGCATACACCTCTTGGTGATCGGCCGCGTTCCCATATCTCTATGGTGAAACAAGGATGAACATGATGAACACAAGGTTACTTCCATTTCTGGAAGTACTTCTAGCTTTAGTTAACGCATTCTTCCAACCCTCTCGATAGGCGGAATAGCATCTTCACTTCTACTCTCACAGGTGAAGATTCCATCTAGCATGCTTTGACTAAACTTAATTATTTCCTTAACCCAATTAATTTACTTGCTTAATTATTGCTAACTATCCAAGGGATTAAGAAAACATCGTAGAGAAAATGAATTATGGATGAACAGAAATAGGCAGAGAGATGATAATGAAAATGATCATAACATTCAATACTAAGATTAAGAGTCCAATACGTGGTGTGAATGAAAGACTAAGAAGATGAATACAAGTGATGATAAAGAGATAGAAAC
This sequence comes from Benincasa hispida, assembly GCF_009727055.1. Classification (NCBI taxonomy): domain Eukaryota; kingdom Viridiplantae; phylum Streptophyta; class Magnoliopsida; order Cucurbitales; family Cucurbitaceae; genus Benincasa; species Benincasa hispida. The sequence goes on from NC_052359.1 coordinate 50,956,801, forward strand.
AAATACAGAAGAGTGCCAACGTCTTGACACAGATCTGGTCAGGGGTTTTGCTTGCCGGCGTGTGGAATGGATGAAGGGGAAAGCTTCCTTCTCAGGCTTGCTCTTTTCGTAGAAGTGACCTTCGTACAGAGCTTCAACGGCGGGGATCGGAAGGATTCTTTGCCCGGAGACTCACCTCTCGGCCTTGTCTCTTGATTCTTCCCAAATCTACTCTGATTAGTCACTCAACCAGTTTCTCTCTCAGATCAGTATATACACATTTCTATGTATTCAAGCATGTCTTTCAATGAAATTTCAGAAGCTATTTATAGGCGAGCTTAACTCTTTGCAGTGTGGTCCCCACTTTATTGTTATGGCAGTTCCGGAAATGGTGAAGTGAATATTCCTTCTGTTACGCAATCAATCCCATCAGAAATGCACAACGGTCAGCTGTACGCAATCAATTCCTTCTGTTAAGTAATTGCATTGCTCTTTACATCTTTGATCGTTCGCCCGTATACGGTGTTGGTTTTTATTACCCCATGCGGTTGAGATTGCATTGGTCGCTTAGCTCATGATTGATTGTCGCATCCGCCGTCATTGCGTTGATCATCTATTCATTCCTGAAAGATGGGCGCAATGCGACGTAGATGCATTGTTCATTTTATCTTGAGCCATGAACGCATGCGGTGACTTGATTTCCTGCAAAACAGAAACAAAACATTCCATTCTACCATCGTAATGGTTTTAGTGGGTGTATTTACGACAATTTATAATTCTCGCATTTCTTAGCCAATTTCTATATAATCGACACAACTTTCCTTTCTTTTAGTTGTAATATCTAAATAAAACAGTATAAATAACTTGTATTTCTACAAGTTATCAATGGGGAAAGATAGTCTTGATGCGGAATGGCCCAGACCAGCAGGACTTTAACTTTCCTGGAAACAATTGCAAACATGCGTTAAATAAAATTACCCATTGACCCACGAAGAACGTTCTTTTGTTTATGCGGTCGTCATGCCATTTCTTGGTTCGATCCTTATAAAGTTTGGCATTTTCGTAGGCATTCATTCGCCACTCAACCAGCTCGTTCAACTGCAACTTCCAGACTTCCCCTACATTTGACAAATCAAAATCTAGCTTTTTAATTGCCCACATTGCCTTGTGCTCCAGCTCGAGAGGCAGATGGTAAGCTTTTCCAAAGACCAGGGCATATGGGGACATACCGATTGAAGTTTTGAAGGCAGTCCTGTATGCCCATAGTGCTTCATCAAGCTTGGGTGACCAGTCTTTCCTGGAGGTACTAACTACCTTCTCCAAGATGGTCTTGATTTCTCTGTTCGAGATTTCTGCCTACCCATTGGTTTGTGGGTGATACGCAGTAGCAACTCTATGGCTGACATTAAATTTGATCAACAGGTTGGTGATGATGCGGTTGATGAAATGTGTGCCTTCATCGCTAATTAATGCACAGGGCGTTCCATATCGCGTGAAGGTGTTTTTCTTAAGAAATTTCGCACCGTGGCCGCATCGTTTTTAGTGCATGTGATGGCCTCAAAGCACTTTGAAACATAATCAACCGCAATCAAAATATATTGATGACCCTCTAAAGTCGGAAATGGGCCCATGAAGTCGATTCCCCATACATCAAACAGTTCAATTTCTAAGATCAAATTCAAAGGTATTTCATCCCGTCTGGACATGTTCCTTGTTCTCTAACACTTGTCGCATTGCACAACATGGGCATGGGCATCTGTGAACCCCGAATCCTAATTTCTCTACTTGAGTATATTTTCTATTGAGATCAGTGTGATGAGTAGGTTGATATGGAAACTAGTGTGAATGGTAGAGAAAAGAGTGGAAAATTAAAAGAAAAGAGGAAATTTGGAAGTTTGACTTTTGGGGAAAATTTGGAAAACTTGTCTAAGTATAGAATTTTTTGTGTTGATGCGTTGGAAGGGTGGTGTTGATGCATTGGAAGGGTTGTTGGTGAGAGCATGCAGCTGAAGAAGGAAAATGGAGATGACACGTTGGAAGGCACAAGGGTAGGCAAGGCATGCATTGGAAGGCAGCCACGTGTCGAGCAGCCTCGCCCAGCGCCGTTGCCCAATGCGTCGAGTGGCCAGCCAAGCACCTCAGCCATGCGTCGAGCGGCCAGCCAAGCGCCTATGCCATGCGTCGAGCAGCCTCGGCCAGACGCCCTGCCTATGCACGCCCTGCGAATGCGTCGAGCAGCCATGCCCATGCGGTGAGCGCCCTATAGAGCAGCCATGTCGTGCGTCGAGGTGCCCTGCCATGCAGCCAAGCGCACAACCCATGCAGCCAAGCACGCCCATGTGGCCGAGCGAGCGAGCGATGGCCAGCATACGTCACACGCTCATGCGTTGAACCAGAACGTCTATGCGCTGAAGCACTCGGCCAAGCATCAAGGTGTCATGCGCAGCCCATGCGACCAAGTGCGCTTATGCGTCGAGCGACCAGCCTATGTCGCGCGCCTATGCATTGATGGCCAGCACCATGCGCCTATGCCAAACAAGCCGTGCAATGCTACCTAGTGAGCCATGCTCGAGGATGGACGGTCACCCTATGCATTGGTGATGACTAATCCTTGCGATGACAAAGTTGAATTGTAATGATAGTGAATTGGCTTGATATGCGTTAATGATAGGCTATGCATTGAGTATGGACTATGTGTTGAACATCAAAGAGTTGGACACATACAAAGGATGAGATCATCAGGAGAACATCATCAAAACCATGTGTCTTCTTGGGAGGAAAGCCTTAAGCATAAAGAATTTGAGGTGGTGGCATCAAATTGGAGGCTCATGCATTAGCAACGTGGGAGAAAGACACTTAGCTTGCATTGATCACAGAATTGTATTGATGGGGTGAGAAAGAGACACTTGGCCATACAGCCAAGTAGGTGGTGTCAACTCTGGAGAAGGTTTGGACGCCTATATATAGAGCCAAGAGACTTCAGTTTTTAGTTCACAATTCAAAAATACCGTAAAAAGAGTGGGAAAGTTGAGCAAACCTTGCATTTGAGCTAAAATCCATGTGTTGGTCATAGTATTTAAAAGAGGACGCATTGGACAGAGAAGTCTGGAAAGCAACATCAAATTGGGACGAGGAGTTCTCCTAATTTACTCATGCGTTTGGAGTGATTCCAAAGCCACCTAAAAGCTCTGAGAGTATAGTTTATAGGGTAGGGCTTCCGAGGAAAAGCTCGAAGGGATCGGGCTGGAAACTGAGAAGAAGACAGAAGGGTCAGGCTGTCGGATCAGTTTGGGCCAGTCTTGAAGATTCTGTGATTCCGGCCAAACCATGAGAGTTTCTGAGCTCAAATTTTAGGGTAAGCTTCCTGAGAAATTTATTTTTGTAGAAGGAAGTATCTCAAAATAAGATTTAGAACTATGAGTAATTTGAGGTGTAAGTTGAATATGGATTCTAGGGGTGAAAAGGGAGCCCGAGGTAGAAAAGGGAGCTACTAGAGTGAAAAGCTCCTAAGCAATCAAGGTGAGTGGCTAAAACGTTTTGACTAAAACATTTGCTTAAAATGTTTGATTACAACGTGTTATAGAAAGAATATTTTAAAGAAGATTATTCTCATGCCAGCTAGTTTTACAAAGTGATTTCCAAGAAAACCATGAGTTATGTTTTAAACCATGCATGTGTGAGAAATGTTTGAAAAGAGATTTATATGTGTTAAATATACTCATCATTGTATTAGTACCTTTAAAGCCATGTTTTTATATGTGTTATACTTTACATGCTTTAGAGAGAAAGTCATTTATGACTAATTTTACTTAAAAGTGATATCGAAGACGTTTGAGAAGGTATCTGCCCAACCTAAGTACCGAAGGACTTTGAGAAGGTATTTATTAGTACTGAATGATGTTTGAGAAGGTAACCAAAACCAATTAGATACTGAAGAAACGTTTGAGAAGGTATCTGAAGCAGCAAAGTACCCTAAGGATGAAGGTATCTAGCTGGCACGACAGCATGCGGCATCATAGAGTAGGAGTGTCTAGTAGTCAATTGTACGGACATAGACGACAGCGAGTTGCCGTCTTGATAGTAGTTGGTGTTGGGAATTAGTTTTGATTCCCATAACAGTAGGGTTATCCATCAATTGAGAAAATAGTTTTAACTATTTTAATGATTATAGCTTTATATGTGTTTCATGCTTGGAAAATGTTTATAACTGCAATACAAGTACTGTAGAAGCTTATATTCAGTTAAACTCTTTATTGAGATTTTACATGAGAATCAATTATCTTTTCTTAAAGTCACTCAAATGTTTTTCCTTCACCCCCCCCCCCAATAGGTAATCGGTCAAATCCTCTGAAGATAGCTCTGCATTTGCTTTCCCTGGTCCACTAAAGGATAAAGAGAATTGTAACCCGTCTGTTTAGGTGGTTATTGTTAATATTGTACACATGTTACTGTTGTTCATATAGGGACTTGGGTTTTTGGGTTTTGGGACTTGTAAATCTAGTGTTGTAATGACTCTAAATATGTTATGCTTCTAAATTAATAAATTTTGGCCTAAAGACATTCGCTATATGTAAGTTATATTTTGGTATCAGAGTTATTCCGCAAGAGTTATTAGGCAGTAAGTGTCAGCCAAAGGGTTGATAACTACTGTAGTCACACCCTTCTCTAGGCTAAGAGGGTGGTCTGGGGCGGGGTGTGACAGCGTCCTTGAATAGCGTTGGCCAAAAATAGCCGCTCTGTAGAACTTTTGCGGTGGTCCGCTGCCCCCCAAAATGTCCTCCATAAGGGGACTCATGACAAAGTTCTAAATTGTGCTTGCTTTCCTGCTCAAGAACGCATCGACGTAGAATATGATCAGGTCCGAGCCGATACAAGAATAGGTCATTCCAGAAATAAAACTTGACTTCATGTCTCACCTTGTTCTTTTGCTGGTATGAATAGTCTTCGGGTACTTGGCCGCTGATAACTTGTAGAAATACAAGTTATTTATGCTGCTTTATTTAGATATTGCAGCTAAAAGAGAGAAAATATGCGTTGAATGTATGGAAATTGGCTGAGAGATGCAATAATTATAAATTATCGCCAATACACCCACTAACACTATTGTGATGGTAGAAAAGGATGTTTCTATTCTGTTTTGCAGGAAATCAAGTCACCGCTTGCGTTCAAGGCTTAAGAGAAACTGAACAACCCATCTCCGTCGCATTGCGCCCGTCAATCAATAATGAAGAGGCTATCAACGCAATGATGGCGCATGCGACAGTCGATCCCGAGCTTAACTCCAACCGCATGCGGTAATAAAAATCAACACCACATGTGGACAAACGATCGAAGATGCAAAAAAGGAATGCAATTGCGGAGGATTCAGACATGTGTACGGCTAACCATTGTGAATTTTTTATGGGATTGACTGCATAACAGAAGGAATATTTATTCCACCATTTTCGGAGTTTCCATAACAATAAAGTGGGGTCCACACTACAAAGAGTCAAAATCGTGCCTATAAATACCCTCAGAGAATTCACTGAGAAATATACTTGATAAGAGGCTATTTTGATATTTGTATATTGAGAGAAAGGCTGGTTTGAGTGCTGATCGGAGAAGATCCGGGCAGAATTAAGAGACAAGACCAAGAGGTGAGTCTCAGGGCAAATCCTATAAATCCCTGCCGTGAAGCTCTGTACCATGATCAATTCTACCGGACGAGCAAGCCTGAGAGGGAAGCTCTTCCTTCCATTCATCGCATACGCCAGCAAGCAAATCTACCATCCAGATCTGTGTCAAGACGTTAGCACTCTTCTGTATTTGTTTCTATCTCTATTCATCAATTGTATTTCATTTTTTAATCTCTTCATTCACGCCATATATCAGACGCTAAATATTAGTATTGAATGTCATGATCATTTTCATCTCCATATTTCTATCTATTCCCGTTCCTCCATGAATCGCTTTCTCCATGATGTTTTCTTAATCCCTTGGTAATCATTATGAATTAAGCAAGTAATTTAATTTGTGCTAAATAACTAAATATGCTTAGCTAAAGCATGTTAGACAGATCTTCATCTGTGAGAGCAGAAGTGAAGATTCCATTCTGATCTGTCAAGAGAAGGTTGGAAGAATGCGTTAACTAAAGCGAGAAGTACTTCAAGAGATGGAAGCAACCTTGCGTTCATTATGTTCATCCCTGTTTCACACAGAGATGTGGGAACGTGGCCGATCACCGAGAGGTGTACGCCAAGGGAAAAGCGGAACCGTAGTTATATCTTTAACGTAATTAATGAACTTGCGATGTTTGTATTAATTATCCTTTCTCTTTTTGATTCTTACATAAAGCCTTGCCACCGCATAACACGATTCTTTGTATAATATTCACAGTCAGTCTCAAACTCGGTATCATGTATCATGTATCCTGTATCTTGTATCATCATAGCTTAGGTTTATTTTCATTGCACTTTATTTTTATCGCACTTTATTTTATTATCGCAATTTATGTTTACCGCACAACTTTATTTTACTGCACATCTTTACTTTGTCGCATTTTAAATACCTGTACACACACCAATATTTTATTAATTGAAAACACCCTGTCGCATATATCACGAACGTAATGCATTGACCTAAAACAATCCCTATGTTTGACCTCGGATCACACCGAGAAACTTGCGGTGGAATTATACTTGGTTCCAACGTAAGGAAACTTGTGACAACGCATAGCATACTACAAGATTTTCATTAATAACGCATATCTAGAAGTAGTATCGCATAAGAAAGTGTGCATGAGTAATAGCATAGAAAAACATACATTTCCCATTACAAGTTTATGGCAACTTGAGCCTAGCGCATTAGCATGCACATTACAGCACTTTCAATTTACAAGTTATCAGCCGCCAACTATGAAGTTTACAATATCTGCATACCATGGGAAATTAACACATACCGTCATAAGTTGCTCGTCAGGGAATCTGTCTTCAATCTCTTTCTCTTTCTTTTGACCCTCACAATTTTCTAATCGTGATAAATGATCTGCGACTTGGTTCTCAGTACCCTTCCGGTTTTATTTCTAGGTCAAAATCTTGCAAGAGTAATACCCACCTAATCAGTCTTGGTTTTGCATCCTTTTTCGTCATGAGGTATTTGATCGCAAAATGATCAGTATACACCACTACATTTGATCCAATCAGGTACTGCCAAATGGGCATGTGAAAGCTGTTTTCTCCTGATCTTTCGGCGCAATCGCGATCTTGTTATACCCTGAATAGTCGTCAAGAAAGCAAAAGAATTCATTCCCTGCAAGCCGATCCAACATTTGATCAATAAACGGTAGTGGAAAATGGTCCTTCTTCATGGCCAAATTTAGCTTGCAATAATCCATGCATATTCTCCACCCCATGGTTGTTCTGGTTGGAATTAATTCATTTTTGCTGTTGGTGACGACTGTCATGCCCCCTTTCTTTGGAACGCACTGCATTGGGCTTACCCAGCTGCTATCATATATGGGGTAAATGACACCTGCATCAAGCCACTTCACAATCTCTTTCTTGACAACCTCCCTCATGGTAGGGTTCAGACGGCGCTGCCTCTCTACGAATCCTGTTTTCCCTCTTCAAGATGGATCTTGTGCATGCAATACGAGGGACTGATCCCTCGAATGTCCACTAAAGTCCATATTAGCTTAGGTTTATTGCAATTTATTTTATTATCGCATTTTTACTACTTTCCTTTACTTTATTGCAACTTTATATTCTTGTAAACAAATCCTTTTATTAAATTGAAAGACCTGGTCGCATGTATCATAAACATAACGCAGTAACCTTAAACAGTCCCTGTGTTCGACCTCGGATCACACCGAGAAACTTGCGGTAGAATTATACTTGGTTCCAACACAAGGAAACTTGTGACAACGCATAGCATACTATAAGAACATCCATTACTAACGCATATCTAGAAGTAGTATTGCATGAATTAGGTCAAGTTAGGTCATTAGTGTATAACATTGGACTTGAACTGTGCATGCATATCATCGCATAAATCCAACGTTACAAGTTTATGGCAACATGAGCTTGTAGCACGTCATCTAAGCATTGCATACATTTTTTGTTCAACATGATGTCCCTTACTTCATGTGTTCTTGGGGCTGGAGTTTGCGATGACTTTGGTTCTGGGTTTTGTTGAGATTCATTCTTCATAGAGGTAGTTACGTCTAAACTGGTAGATCCATTGTTTGTAATTGAGTGGTCATTGTTGGTGATTGAGTCTTCTGGCTGTTCTACTGATTCTAGTACTGATGGCATGGGGACCGTCTTTCTACTGCTTCTCAATGTCACTGCTTGACATTGTTCCTTACCGCTTGGTACCGGTGCTTCCAAGCTATTGGGCAGCGTACCAGGTGCTCTATTCTTAAGCTCGTTCGCAAGCTGTCCAACCTGTACCTCCAAATTTCTAATGGAGGAAGCTTACGACTGCATGATTGCCTCGTTCTTTTCAATATATTGTTTCAGTAGTGCTTCCAAAGACGAGGTCTAGAAGAGGTGTTAGAAAAGGACGGTTGGTTGTGTGGCTGTCTACTCTGATAATTACCTTGCCTTTGATCCTGATGATGGAAAACTGGAGGATTACCTTGATTCCCGAAATGACTGTTCTCTAGATTCCCTTGGCCCCCCTGGTCGTGATTCCCTCCCCAACTGAAGTTGGGGTGATTCCGCCAACCAGGGTTGTATGTGTTGCTGAACGAGTTATTGTGAATAGAGTATACGGACTATGGATTTGATGGGCAGACTTCCACTGAGTGCCCCTTTCCGCATTGGATACAGCTTACTGCTGCCACTTACGTCAGCACATTAGCTTGTGCTGCACTTTGAGAGAAATGTCCTTGATTAACAGCCATAGTTTGGATAAGCGAGGTTACTGTAGCCATCTGGGCGGCCAGGGTGGTCATTGTATCAGCTGGTACAATGGCACTTTCTACATTTCTTCGCTCCGGGCCTCTTCCCCCATAACCGTCATCCATCCAGTCATCTGTATTTCACGAGATGCGATCTAAGATGACCTTCGGTTTTGTATACTTCTTGTCCATGAACCCTCCTGCCACGGAGGCGTTAGTAACTGCTTGTATTGATCTATCCAAGCCATTATAGAAGGTTTCCATAAGAACACAATCGGGAATCCCAATATGCGGATAGTTCTTCACCAATCTTCTCAATCGCACCCATGCGGTGCTTAAAGTTTCATTTTCCATCTGTTCAAAATTTAACATGCCCCTTCGTCTTCTTGCGTTGACGGCGGGCAGGAAAAATTTCTTCATAAACCTCTCAACCAACTGGTCCCATGAATTGATTTCATTTGGCTCTAATGAAGGAGCCCACCTTTTTGCCTCATCCCAAACTGTATACAGGAAGAGATATAATCTAATTCCTTCAGGAGTCACGCCAGGAATGGAGAATGTATTGCACATTTCTACTGTCACACCCTGCCCTAGACCACATTCTCAGCCTAGGAAAGGGTGTGACTGACAGCAGTTATCAACCCTTTCGTTGACACTTACTGCCTAATAACTCTTATGGAAATAACTCTGATACCAATGTACAAATTGAACAATCAACTGATTAAGTAGGCCCATTTTATTTTACAACAATGTAACGTTTATACAACTCCAAGATTTAATTACAAGTTTACAACAATGACTATAAAATCCTCCAGAAGTGTAACTGTGGCACGTGGCAGACCTTGACCATAGTAGCACCCTGGAACTCCTCACCTTTCGCTACCTTGGGGGGGGGGAATAAAACATAAAACATGGAAAACATGAGCTATAAAGCCCAGTGAGGGGTGCCTTAGATAAACAAATAACTTTGTCAACAGAAATACACTTTTGGAAAAGCAAACATAGTCAACAAGAACATTACCACAAGTTCATTATTATTTTCCAGCTAAACTGCTAGACAATCCCACAGCTCAATCGCTGGTTAAAACAATCAACTTCAGCTTGAGCACTGGTTATCACATAAAAAACATCCCCAGTACTTTCACACGTATACTAAGACAACAAAAATTCCTATGGAAACTTTCCCTGTACTTTATTATTCCGCCAATGTGCACATCGACTATTTTCCCGCTAGCTATGCTTAGGTAACTTGACAGTATTTTCCGTCGGTCGTCACCGACTATCATTTCCCACCGACCGAAGCCGACTATATTTTCCCGCCAAGTACCCTTTTCAAGCATGCTAACTATGTACCTCGGGTACAATTTCAGTTTCCAAAACAAACATACAAGCAATATCTCAACAAGCATAGTAATCAGATAAACATATATCCCTGATCATGCCAATTTAACATTATCCCCTCTATATATTTATCTATATATAGAAATTATATCAAAAATACAACACACAATAACCACTCACCTTGGTTGGTTAGGAACTTCCTTTCCGAAGTTCCTTAGATTTTCTTGGTTTCCCTTTTTGAACCCTAAATTCCAAATTCAAATATCAGCTTAGATTACTCATAGTTCCAAACCTTATTTTAAGATACTTTCTTCTGAAAACCTGTTCTAAAAATGTCTCAGGAAGTTTACCCTAAAATATTAACTCAGAAATCCTCGTGGTTTGGCCGGAATCATCAAAAATATCAAGACTGACTCAGCTTACCTGACAGCTCGACCTTCTGTCTTTTCCTCATTTTACAGCCAGATTCCTTGGAGCTTCTTCTCCGTAAGCCCACCATGAAAACTAGACTCCTTTAGCTTTCATATGGATTTAAAATCACATCAAACGCACGAGTATTCTGGGAGAACTTCTCGTTCCAGGTTGATGCTGCTTTCCAGACTTCACTGTCCAATGCGTCCTCTTTGAACTTCTATGTCCAACGCATGGATTTTGCTCTCAACGCAAGGTTTCCTCAACTTTCCCACTCTTCTTTATGTAGTTTGAGTTGTGATCTGAAGAATGAAGTCTTTGGTCCTATTTATAGGCATCCAAAGATTGCTCCATGTCCGACACCTCCTACTTGGCCGCATGACCATAGTTCTCTTCCTTACACCATCAACGCAATCTTGCATCAGCACAAACCCAATGTGTTCTTCTCTCCTTTCACCAACGCATGGCCCTTACCTTTGTATGTATTCTTATCCCCACCTTCTTACCTAAGGTTTAATAATTCTTCCTAACAAGCCACATATCCAGATGACATCCTCCATGATTTCATCCTTCATATGCGTCCACAAAACTCTTGGATGTTCAACGCATCACTTCCATTTTTCTTCCTTCAACCACATGCCATCACCAACAACCTTCCAATGCATCAAACACAACTTCTTCCATATGCATTGGTCCCTTCCAATGCATCAACACAACTTCTTCCAACACATTGGTCCCTTCCAACGCATCACACAAACTTCCTATACTTAGCAAAATTTCCAAATTTTCCCTTTGCCTAAGTACTCTTTCCAAGATCTTGTGGCCAATGCCTAGTCCAACACTTGGTCAATTTTCAAGGATTTAAGCTTAACTCAAAGCTACTCACATAGCAATGCCTAGTCCAACAGTTAGTCATTTTCAGGGATTTAAGCTTAACTCAAAGCTACTCACATAGCAATGCCTAGTCCAACACTTAGTCAATTTTCAGGGATTTAAAGCTTAACTCAAAGCTACCAAGGAAAATCTATTCAACATTTAAAAAATTTCCTTTTCCTTCAACATAGGATTTAACTTTCACCTAGTTAATCCCTTCATCACCTGCTTAAGTAGGAAAAATGGAAATCTGGGTTTCACATCTACGAAACTGGTCAAGTGAGCATGCAGGTCTTCTCCTTGTAGACCTCCAAATTGCCCCGCATTTTGGATCATTTGAAGCATGACTAGCTTGATCCCGAATCTTGCATTCTCTCCCACTGTAGGTCTTGCAATTTCGGGCAAGAAGTCATATAAATTCAACGTCGCGTAGTTTCTCATTGGAATATATTGCGATCGGTGGCCAGAAAAACTGGGTCTTGCCACCGGTCGATTAATTCCTTGAATCCCTTCGGGCCTATCATTGTTAGCCATGTTTCTTCTTTGCCTTGTATGGTTCTGGCATGCTCGTGCACAAAAGGTACGCTCGATCTCTGGGTCGGCTTCGAATTCTGGTTCAGGCCCAGTACTCATACACCGTCAGCCTGCTCTCCGCGTAAACAGACAGTACAATGGAGATCTGTCCTGCAAAATACCACAAAAATATTCAACACTAAAAGTTGCCAATCCCCGTCAACGGTGCCAAAAACTTGTAAAGAAATGAAAAGAATGATGATGCACTATTTGTGTTTCCGTCAGAAAACTTGTTAGGTTGCTGACGAAGTATGTATGTGTATGTGTACGTGCGCTTTGCGATAAAGATAATAATATGTGATACTACGTTTTAGATGATGTATGCGGTGATGCTTAAATTCTTGCGTAGTATGCGTTCGTGTAGTGCTTGTCACAAGTTTTCTTACGTTGGAACCAAGTATAATTCCAACGCAAGTTTCTTCGAGTGATCTGAGGTCGAACACGAGGATTGTTGTGATTAATACGATACTAATGTGTTATATGTGACTGGTTAAACATAAAGAATAATGAATTGTGTTGACAAATAAATTGCGGTAGAGAATAAAATGCACTGATAAATAAAGTGCGATGATAAAAGTAAAGCGATGATAAAATAAATTGCTGTGATAAACTAAAGTTACTGTATTAAAGTAGAATGCGATGATAAATAAATGAATAAACAAATAATATACAAGTTGAGGACTGGCTGTGAAGATGTGCAAAAGTATCTGATGAATGCGGTGGAAAGTCTTGTGAAATGAGTCAGAAAAATAATGGGTTGAGGGAACGGACATCGCAAGTTTGTCAATCTTGTTGAGGACGCAACTAAGGTTTCGCTTTTCCTTGGCTTACACCTTTCAGTGATCGGCCTCATTCCCATACGTCTATGGTGAAACAGGGATGAACGTGATGAACGCAAGGTGTTTCCATCTCTGGAAATACTTCTCGCTTTAGTTAACGCATTCTTCCAACCTTCTTTCGAGAGGCAGAATAATATCTTCACTTCTGCTCTCATAGGTAAAGATGCCGTTGAGCATGCTTTAGCTAAACTCAGTCAATTTCTTCAACAAAGATTAACTTACTCGGTTAATCCTTCCCCTTGTCGTGAGCATTAGTTACACATGATGAAGAAAATGGATAATGAATGTATGGAGAGGAACAGAGAAATGACGATGAATACGGTAATGATATTTAAAATCTAAGGATAAGCGTTTGTTATAGATAGTGAATGAAAGTTTAGAGATGAACACAGTAGATGAATAGAAAATAAGAACAAACACGAAAAGAGTGTCAATGTCTTGACACGGATCCCGATCGGAGACGATTTTCTTGCCGGCGTGTGGTAGAAATGGAGTGGATAGCTTCCCTCTCAGGCTTGTTTTCCAGGTAGAAGTGATCCTTTGCATAGAGCTTCTTCTTTGGGAATGGAAATAATTGCTTGCTCTAGAGACATACCTCTCGGTCTTGTCTCGTCTTTCTCTCGGATTTCTATGAATTGTCTCTTCAGACCAGCCTCCTTTCTTTGAATTTGATGAAGTTATTTATAGACCTTGGCTCCTTCTGTATCAGTGGTTCCACTTTGAAAAGCTGATAATTCCTGACATGGCATAGTGGAAACGTCCGCTCTGCTCCACGTTCAATTTGTCAGAATCGTACAACAGAAAAGTTGTACAATGTCAGAAGTCCTTGCGAATGCGTTGCTCTTTACATCTTCGATCGATCGCCGCATGTGGTGTTGTTTTTTCTTATAGCTGTCTCTTATACACATCTAGATGTGTATAAGAGACAGAAACAAAGACTTGGACATTCCATTTTGCCATCGCAATGGGGTTAGCGGGTGTGCTTATGACACTTTACAATTTTCGCGTTTCTAAGCCAATTTCTATACGGTCGACGCAACTTTTCCTTCTTTTTGCCAGATAATCTAAATTAAATGGTATAAATAACTTGTATTTCTACAAGTTATCAGCGTCCTATCCCTACTTTCCATTGTTGTTTTATATTCTGATTTTATTTACAAAATGCAATTTGCATCTCCACATCTGTTCAATCTCTTCACATTGCGCATGAGTAACTAAATTTCTGAATGGGTTGAGAAGCACTTAGCTAGCATATCCTAAGATCTTCATTTTATGCCATCATCTTGTTTTATGTATGCGTCCATCACCCTTTAGAGATACTTGAAAGAGTAGTCTAAAGAAAGAACCTAGACTTGAGAGAGTCAGGTTAGAATCTAGGCTTGAGAAAGTCAGATTAGAACTGCATAAGCAAGAGATAGAGACTTAGAGATAAGTTTTGTATGCTATCATGCATCACATGCACCCTAGAAATAGGATATGATAGTATGCGGTCGCCTTGTGTATGTGTGTATCATTCATCATCGCATAGACAAGAATAGAGGCTTATACATAAGTCTTATAGACATTATCGTATACATCGCATGCGTTCTACAATCAGGGACCATGGCATTTACATTAAGAGATGACATGTTGTTGTATGTGTGTAGCATGATCGCATAACTTGAACGCAATCTTAGGAAGTGTTAGCTAAATCCCTTCTCAACCCGTTCCCCGCATACTCATTGTAACTTTCGCTGTCATTAACTCTTTACTCAATTTCGCCGCATAAGATTTATACTTTACACAACATACCAACCAAATATTTGTTTTTGTCACCGCAAAGGAACCAAAATTTACCGTCACATATTGTCTCAGTAGTCCCTGTGTTCGACCCTAGACTTACCAAGAAACCTAGTAAGGTTTATACTTAGATTTTACTAGGAAAACTTGCATGTGCAACACATAGTTCACCACCGCAATTTCACATCATTATTTCATCACATTCACAACGCAACAGGTTACTCAGGTAGGTTAGAAGAATTGGAGAATTCCCTTCATAATAAGAGGAGTCGGAGATAGTTAAGATATTTAGAAAGAAGTTCTCAAAAGGAAAATTTGTGAGATAATGCCTGAAATTTAAGTTATTTGGGTTGGAAGTTGAATATGAAAACCTAGTTGGATGAGTAAATAGGCAGCTGCTACGCAACCATAAGTAAATAGCTGGTTAGCTAAGGCTGTGTGATGCATTATTTTATGCGATGAAATAATGGAAAGGAATGCGATGGTGGAAAATGCGTTGTGCATGCAAGTTTTCTTAGCAAGATCCAAGTATAAATCCTACTAAGTTGCCTGGTAAGCCTAGGGTCGAACACAAGGACTAAGGAAAACAGTATGTGATGATAATTTTAGATCACTTTGCGGTAACAAATAAATCAAGGGGTTGGTTGGTTTCTTGTTTATACTTAGAAACATTTCCCATACTTTGTAAATTCTGACTAACACTTAGTTAATTCTTAGCTTAGCAGTACTTTACCTTTTATCTCTCAAAGTTCTGCTCAAACCTTCTTTTTGAAACTTTTCTTCTAAGTGTTTGTCTAGTCTATCCAAACAACGCAATGAGGACCTTGCTCATCTTTAAATTTGGGGGTGGGGAAGGTCTGATCAGATACGATCAAGAATATGCAATATTTAAGAAAATGCGTTCATTTTCATTAAAAAAAATCATACAAAACTCCAATGTCAGCGCAAGGGAAATCTTTAAAAATGTTCCCAACCTGATAAGAGTTTAGTTGTGAAAGGAGCCTGCTCATAGTTGGATGTTCGTATGACACCCGTAGGAGCAAGCCAAAACGAAGGTGGGTTTTTAAGAACAACGCAATATGAAAAAGAAAAGAAAAATAAATGCAAAAGACAACTCCTCTGATTATCATGAGTTAAAGTTGGAAATTGGAACACAACCGTAGTTAGATGTTTGCATTACACCCGTGGGAGCAAGCCAAAACGAAGAGTGTAACCATGAACAACAATCTCTAATAAATGATGCAAAGTTTGACCACCACATATAGATACATCGAGTTGTTTTGACAAAGAAGAGATAAACATTCTAGTTTTAAAACTAGAAAAGCATTTTTTAGCAGAAAATTGTTATGTAGAAGAATAAAGTAGGACTTTGTTAAGATAAAATAATAATTTATAAGGAACAATTTAGGGGCGTTCAAGCCTCCAACTTGTAGGTGAAATAGCCCACACAATGTTTGCATCTCTGATAGGTCTTGTAAAAGACTATCTTTTCTATAATAAAACCCCAAATTCTATCATAATTGTTAGCTTAAAATGCCTATTTTTGTAAGTAAACTCTAATCCCGAATCAACAAAGCTATTTTGGAAGATTTGTAGCCAATTCAAGCCAAATGACACCAAAAGATCACTTAACAAGAAGATCCATGATGAACTACCACTTTGCCCCTCAAGAGAAACAATTCAAACTCTTCAACAATGCTTTGATGCTTCTTACAACATTGAGCCTGATGCTAACTCGACATTTGAAGACAGAATGCATCTATTTGCTGCAAAATAGGGTAGCGTCACAATGCTTGACCTAGGGTCACAATGCTCTAAATATTCACAGAATAGTCCGCACACGCGCCTTGCGAAACCAAGTATCAGTGTAGCATTACAACATTAGCCCAACGCTTCTTGACTTTTCTACAATTTAGCTTGCAACATTGGCCATGGCGTCGCGACGCTATGCCTGCTGATATAAATTTTGTTGTTTCATTTTGAGCGAAAGGAGAGAAGAAAAACTTAAACTTTTAGAGAGAGACTTCGAATTTAAAAGCTATTCTTGTAAATTTTGGAGAGATTCAATCAATTTGTATTCAATCCTTGTACCAAATATACAACTATCAATGGATTTCTTGAAGAATTTTATCATTCATGAGTAGGTAATCATTTTTCTTGGGGACTTATGGAGATTGAGACTTTCTTGAGACTTTTCCTTGAAATTTCTTTCATGTAATTACTTTCTTTTTAATGTTCTTGCTGAGATTTAGAATAAAATTGATTAAGAATGAATTGACAACTCAAGATTAATCGATTTTTGTATGCAAAAATTACATAGTTCTATGAGAAATTTGTAATCAAAGTTTCAAAAATTAGTAGTCTTGATAGAAAATGTGGACTTCTTTTCCTCTTTTCTTTAAACAACCTTTTAATTTAGTACATTCATGCAATCAATCTTGAATTTCAATCTTTTGTTGTAGATATCCTTTAAGAATCCTTGGATTCCTTTCTTTTAGAAAAAGAAATAACAAAAAAATAACAAAAAAATAGTTAGTTTGGTTGAGCTATCCTTTTGTTCATGACCCGCTCCTCTCGGAGTACACTTTGTGATTTTGTTGTAGATATCGATCGTGAGGAGAGGAGGCTACGAAAGGAAAGAACAAGAAGAAAAGAAGGAGAATTTGAAGAATCAAGTCAAGAAGAGGAATCCATACAAACAAACACCAAGCGTGAAGCAAGGGAACAAACGTTAAGAAAGCTTGTCGAACCGGATTATACGCAACAACCATTATGTATAGTATATCCAGAGACTACGGTATCATTTGAATTGAAACTCGTTTTAGTTCATCTTTTTACCCACTTTTCAAGGTAATCCAGGTGAGGACCCACACAAACACATGAAAGAACTCCTATATCAATTCTTATTTTTTCACTTAATTTCTAGTTCTTGAATACAACTCCCTCCCCCCATTTAATCTTTTGCATTTTGAAATTTAATTAGTTTTATTTAGGCCAATTAATAGAAGTTCTCTTGGGATCGACCTCTTACTTCACTATTACTATGTGTTAGTTCTAGTTGTAGTTAGAGCATTATAAATTTAATTTGTTTCGGGTAAGATAGAATTAACGATACAATGTTTGAGATAATATATTGAGGGAAGATATATTTTTCTCTTTTGAGATAATAGTTTATAAGGAATAATTTAGGGGCGTTCAAGCCTCCAATTTATAGGTGAAATAGCCCACACAATGTTTGGATCTCCCATTACAATAAATAACATTTTCATTTATTATAACATATAAATTATTTAAAAGCTCTTGTTGTCTACCATATTTATTTTATAAGCTTTCTCACTCATCATTTGTTATTCGGATTAAAATAATCAACACTCCATATACAAACTATTATAATCCATATTAAAATAGTCTCAACTCTAAATACTTTATTATAATATAAAGGCTATAGATTAAAATAGTCTCCACGTGAAATACATTATTACAACCCAAAACTATAATAACCAATTTAGCAACTTTATAACTAACCTACAAGAACCCTTTTGTGATTTGAATTCTATTTGTTGTATATTGTACGTCAGAGGATCTCTTTCTTTTCCCTTTTCTTTAGAGAGATTGGTTAATTACATATCCAATTCACTCTATTTAGCTTTTGGTGTGTTTAAGTCAATCAATCTCAAATGCCTTAAGTTTAGAATTTATACTTAGATAACTTGTAGTTTGACTTGCATTTCAATTTAGTCATAAAAGCGACAGTGACAAGTAAGTTTTGTAGTTGTATAAAAGGGAGAACATTATATTATGTTTACGGCAGCATCATCCAATTTAGGTTTTGAAGTCTATCTTGGGTTGTTCATTCTAAATATTAATTTAAATGGCAGGCCTTTATCCCCTAACTATGGTGTTAATGGGTCGTACTAGAAATGGAAAAAGTGCAACTGGAAATAGTATTCTTGGAAGGAAGTTATTTGGACAAGCAGTAAATGTCATAGACACTCCCGATAAGAAATAAGTAATTTATTAATAAGTATTCATTCAATGTATTACACATTTATCTTTGTGTAGCTAGCTCAATTGTTCTGACATAAATCTTTTTTTCTCTCATCTTTAAATATTTCAAATATAGAAAAATTCCACTATCTATCAACGATGGATATTTATAAACTATTATAATTTATCTGTCTATCAATGACTAATATTTATAGACTATTATCATTTATCACTATTAATAAGTAATAGACTACTGTCATCAATCAATGTCTATCATTGATAGAATGATATCTGTTATATTTATAAATAAAATGGTTCACTTTCCTATATTTGAGAACAACCCATTTATCAATGACTTAAATATATTTTCAAAGTTTTATTTAATTGGTACTTTTAAATTATTTTTTTACACATAAATTCTAAGTTATATTATTTTGATCTATGTACTTTCATAAATTTTTCTTTTTAACTTTTAACCATTTCTTAAAAAAATGGCTAAATTATAGAAAAATGTTCCTGAACTTTACACTTTGTGTCTAAAATGCCTTTGAAGTTTCAAAAGTTTCAAAACTACCTTTAAACTTCCAAAATAGGTGCAAAAATACCCTTGTCGTTAGTTTGGATGGAAAGTATTAAACTTTTGTTGCAAAAATACCCTTGAACTTTCAAAAGTTTCAAAAATACCCTTAAACTTAAAAAAAAAAAAAAAAGTTAAACAATACCCTTTCTGTTATATTAATAGAAACCATTAGTACCGTCTTACCTCTCAATTTTTCATCTTTTTCTCTCCTCCTTTCTTCAATACACTCTTTATCCCCCCCCCCCCCCAAAAAAAAAAAAAAAAAAAAAAAAAAAAAACTATTTGACACTTGTTTATCTAAAATAAATAAATAAATAAAATTGCACACTTTAATTGAAGTATATGAACTATAAGAAGAAGAAAGATAATAAATAAAGCAGCAAATGATTTTAAGATTTGTATATTTTAACAAAATTGTACGATAATAGTTGTATGTATATTGATAGTCAAATACTATTTTTATTTGACTATTCGTCGTTTTGGTATATTTTGAGAGGAGATTTTGATTTTGAAAGTTTGTGAAATTTTGTTGGGTTTTGTGTTTTAACTTAAAATTTTGGTTTTTATTTTGGTTGTAGAGAAAATTGGTGCAAGCTAAGAATTGGAAAATTAAGAAAAGTATGAGAGTATCTATATGAAAAGATGAGGATATCTATATAATTTGTTTTAATGTTTGTTATTTTCGAACTTAAGAGAACCTCAAACAAGTTGATCACCATATTAATGGTAGGAGCATTTTTTTAAAACTTTTTGTTTTAATTTTTAAAGTTATTTTCTCTAAAGGAACTAAGGGTTTTTGTTTAGATACTAATAATGGTGGAGGTATTTTTGAACTTTTAGTTGAGCATATTTTTTAAATAAATTTTTTAAAGTTCAGAGGTATTTTTTAAACAAAACTTTAATTGTTTTCATCCAAAACTAAAAACAAGGGTATTTTTTGAACTACTTTTTTAAAGTTTAAGAGTATTTTTGAAACTTTTGATTAACGTGATTATGTTGTATTTAGAATACAAGTATAACGACAAGGGTACTACCGTGCTGAAAATTGTGATAAAAAAAACGGATAATGAGACAAAATATGCCCCATATTATTGGTAGGAATTTATTAGTGATAGACCATATCGTTGGTAAGAGTCTATAACCGATAGAAGTCTATCGCGGATAGACTTTGTTATATTTACAATTTTTTTAAAATGATGTTATATAGTTGGTTATTATCCCAAAAAATGCCACCATTTGTAATTACCATTTAAAATAATTTCCTTATTTTATAATTAACATCAATAACTAAAAGTGAGTATGTAGTGAAAAATCAAAATTAAAAGTCTAAATCTCAAAGACTATGGATCACATTGTAACAAATTCAAATTTTAAGGATAAAATTATAACATTTTAAAATTTAAGGATTAAATTAAAATCAAATTTAAAGAAAAAAAAAATCTTTCCCAATAGAAAAATTAGTATCTTCCTCTCACGATGTCTCGACCTACAATTGTCATATATTGACAGAACCATGGTCCTCCGGCTATGATTGAAAATATGGTAAATCGTGAATCTGAATTACTATCGATTAAAAATTTAAGGAAACTTTATTAATTAGTTATCATATTGTTCATTTAATATATAAAAGCACATTTTTTAATAGAATTTCTAACCATAATTAATTCAAAAGCGATTTAAATTCAAGACTTAGGTTTAGTTTAAAATTACAGAAACTAGAAAAATTAGTTCAAAACTAAAATAATGTTTAATAAATTTTAATTTTAAATTAAAAAAAACTAGTTGTTGTGTTTGATAAATTAATACTAAATTTAGTAGATTATACTTTCAATTATTTTTTATATTAATTGAAGTATAAGTTAAGCTCAAGCATACAAATATAGTCTTCAACAGCCTTTTACATTTTCTTTACAGTTTGTTATGTAACTACTTGTATCAGCTAAAAAGTATAAATATGCATCATTTATATTTCGTGGTACAATTTTGATCATAAGCTTACAAGAAAAGCTACAAGATTTGTAAAAAAAGTGACTTAGCTCTTGAAATAAAAAGTTGTGGACGTTGGCACTCTATTGTCGAACCACGTACATCTCCGTGTAGCTCTTCTTCTCTTCTTTCTCTTTATCATATTGCATGTTCATCTTCTTCTTCATTCACACAGTAAACTCACGAAAACAATAAGAAAGAAAAAGGGTTAGAGAGAGTTTTCTGCAAACAGATGAGAGAACAAGAGAGAGAAAGAAAATAATTTATTTGTAAATTTCTTTTCCCATTAGAACAAAGTGGTGTCACTTCCATCAGGCAGAGTAAGTGGATTTTTCCACGTGTTGCACATCAGCTGGAAGATCGTGGAGCAACTAGGGCCAAGTTATCTACCTACCAAATATTTGGTGCAAATTAACCAGGCTTTGGATCAAGGATTGGATCAGCTAAAGACCAACATTCATCATTTGGACTTTTCTTCAAGAAATTCAAGTGTGCAGGCCCAACATTAATATTTAATTTATAATTTATGATAATATAATTATTTCAAAATATATATGATTTAAACTGCAACTATTAATCTGAATTGTTTAATAATTTTTTTTTAAAAAATAATTATTATAATAAATTGAATCAATTAAAATTTTGGAATAGATGTGAGAATAAATAATTATGGAATAGGGAATGTACCAAATTTTTGGAGTGCAACAAAAAACCAAAAAACCAACAAAAAAAAAAAAAGCCAACTCAATCCTATCCTTTGGTTTTGTTTGGTTTTTTAGTATAAAATTCGACATCTTGGTTTATATTTGAAGAAAACAAAAATGTATTGGTTCATATCGAATTTTTATTGGAAAAAACAATCAAAACCAAATCAAACCAAGGGTGTATACATATCTTTAGCTATGTTTTAGATTTTAATTATTCTAGTGCTTATATATTTGTTGTTTAGAAAAAGACCAATTGTTATGGAGAAAAAAATGCAAAGAAAAAATATACAATTTCAAGTTATAGAGAAAAACGGTCAATTTTAATTTAAAATTAGCAAAAAGGACCAATTAAAAAAAAGTATAAATAAATATAAAAAATCAAAAAAAAAGAAAGAGCCAAAAATGAGAACCAAATTGATAATAACAGAACAAAATAGAAACCAATCTATTGACTTGTTATTTATTAGACATTGGTTTGGATCATTTTTTATAAAATAAATTGGTTTGGTTTGGTTCTCGGTGGTTCCCAAAACGGACAAAAACAAACCGACTATTATCCTTATCAAATGGTTAAGAAATCTAAAATCTAAAAGTTGTATCTAATAGCTTTTACACGTTTGATCAAATTAAAAGGTGATCATTATGACTATATTAATAAATAATTTTTTATTAAACAATTTAAGCGGATAAGATTTTCGTACAGTGGCAAACACAATCTTAAACCTTGCCTTAGAATTCTTGATTGATTTTCTCCGGCGTTAACACCAGAAATAAAAGCACATTTAATCAGTTATAAACACTTCAAAAAATATAAAGTCTCATTCGTTAATGATTTTGTTTTAAATTTTCTATTTCTTGATTTATAATTGTTTTCTGAATCTGTGTTTACGGTTGTTTTCATATTTCTTTTTATAAAATAACATTTAACATAGTTTTAAAAAATTATTTTTTTATTGTTTTAACATAGTTTTAAAAAATTATTTTTTATTGTCTTCCAATACTATTTGTGAAATAGTTTTCTTCAGTTTTTTATTTTTGAAAATCCCATATTTTAAACTTATTTATGCATTTATAATTAATTAATAGAAAAATAAGAGAATTTACACAAAATAGCAAAAATTGATCTTCTTTGACTGAGGTTGATAGAAATCTATCAATATATTTTTTTTATTTTTGTTAATAGTTTGACATTTTTTCTATAAGTGAAAATTTTTCAAATTCTAAATCAAATTAATAGATAAAATGTTTATTTAATAAAAATGAAATCAAAATAAAGAAAATGTGGGAAACAAACACATTTTTTCAAAATAAAAAAACGAAAAAAACATCATAAAGCAAGACCTAAACAAACCAAAAACTAATCAAAATAACAAAATCTTATTGACATTGATCAGCTCACAATCTAATGCATGCATTGGACAAATTGTGTAGGTCTAATTCGACTTATTGCAAGGATCAGAGCATATCAAGAGGAAAATAGTGAAATGTTTGGAATTAGTAAGAGAAAGCATTCATGCTATTCTGTTGGTTTCTCAGCGAAAAACCAATTCACTCGAGAAGAAAAAGCCACCTTCAAAACCCTACAAAATTTATTGGGATCTACGATTGTGAATTTCGGATCTACGATGACGACGATCATGACGACGACGACAATGGCAACGAAGGCGGCACCTTCGACGATTACTTGCTTGGCTGTCTTGTGGCCTTAAAGGATATCCTAGCCGCTTGCAAGAGACGGTATGTACGTTTTGACAACAACAAAACCAGCAGTGGAAGCAAGAAAAGTGGAGAAGTGAATAAGCTTTTAGATTTAGTGAAAGAAGTGATGGATCAAAATGGACAGCATTTACACATAGCTTGTTTCTTGCTAACAAGTTTGAGGACAAGGCGGAAGAAATAAAACGCACGCTTGAGAAGCAAATAGAAGAAGAAAGAGAAGCAAGGCGTAAAGCGGAAGAGAAATATCAAGAGATGTAAAAACAACATGGGAATGATATTCAAAGACTCACTCAGTTGCAACAGCAGTTGCTAGAGCTACAAAAAAATCAACAAGTGCTAGCAAAAAGGCCACCTCCAGTTCCACCTAAAATCGATCTCATTTGTACTATTGTCTGACTAGTAAACATATTATTATAATAATAAACTCATTTAACCACATGAATAAATTACATATAATTGTGTGTGTATATTATTGCATAACATATGTTGTAATAATGGTTGAATAAATAAACGAATAAAATAAAAAATGATTAGTTTCTACTGCTTTTCTTTTTCTTTATATATGGTATATTCTTAGGTTGTTTGGGCACTGAGATGAGATATGATCTCATATATTTGTGGAGTTTTTATGTCTTAAGGAGTTCATATGTCTATATGTTTGTGTGTTTGGGGTGCTGAGTTGAGTCCATGTGTCAAGGATGTCTAATACAATTTTTTCTGATACAAATAATATTATCTTATGATGATTATTTTTGTTTAAAAATTTTTTATTCAATAATTCTACGCATTTTCTTTTAATAAAATATAGATTATACTTTGTTTTATTTTTGTAAAGTACACATATTTTGGAGTTTTGGAGAAAAGGTGTTTACTGTTTAGTTTGCATCATGTATTTTATTTTATTTTTCAATTTAAGCAACCATTTTACAAATTTATGCATGTAACATTTCTAGTTATGTTGGATAAAATTATATTGGATTCATTGAAATAAAACAAATTTGAATTTATATTGTAACTGAAGTATTCTCAAAATGTAATTGTACTATAATGACCCTATTAATGTTCTGTTACATGGTTGACACAAAAGAAATGCAACAAAAGCCACATTCTTTGGTCCACTTATATGATGCAAAAGACTATGTTTTAAGAATACAATTAGAAAGACTAGATTTTGACATTTAATTATATAACTAAAAGTAGCTCATCCTATCTTGTTGAGGATTCCACATTAAAAAAATTAGGGACCTCACAATATTTATAAGATAGATTGATTACTCCTCCCACTACCAATCAATTTTGAGATGGAACTCTAAGTTATCTAATATATCTTATAAATATTGGGAGATCTCTTGATTTTTCTAACGTGAAAATCTTCAACAATATTAGAACTTGTTTGGTAGGTAATCTAAAAACATAATTTTGAAAACAAAAGATTCGATGAAAATAGAGTTGTAAGTTTTCATATATGCATTATTGAAAACGTGAGAACGTGTGAATGTGTAGTAGAGTAGGATTCATCTTGAGAGAGGATCGAATCCATTTTAGAGGGCATCTTAGTTTGTTGGGTTGATTGAAAGGTTATGTTTACTGTTTTTCCAGATTTCTTCTTTTACTACTTTACTTTTTTTTTTTTTTTTTTTTTTTTTTTTTTTTTTTTTTTTTTTTTTTTTTTTAATTTCTTCTTGTTATTTCCTTATTTATTATATTGCAATCCATGACATTGGATTTAATGAAGTCCATTCATTCTTATCTTTCTATGGACTAGGTTTTCTAAGGGATTCAGTCATATGGATACCTCCAAGATTTTATGACTTGAGTTCTTGCTAATTGATCACATTGATTTAATCTTTATATTTCTTTTGTTGATTTTTTTGTAATCTTGTTAAGTTGAATCGATCACTTAACTTAACATGTTATGGAATCTTAAAATTGAGAAGGTTGAGATATAAACCGATTTCACAAAGGAATAGAAAACTAAGAGCCTAGAGAGAGGATTGTGGTGTATGCTTAGAGATAGGTTCATTTTATACATAGGACTATGGACTATGTAATATATATATATATATAATTGGTTTTGTTCAGTTTTAGCTAACATAAACAGTTTAATTTTATAATATATATGTGAAAATTGAGTTGTGTACAAAGGCCATTGAAATTTTATTTTGTTCATGTATAGATGAAAGAGAAATATTATTAGTTTGCACAAGCACTATGTCATTTGAGGTTAGGGGGAATCAAACCTCTAACCTCGACAGGTTGATAGTACCAAACACTTTGATAGTTGAGCTATGTTTATTTTGGCAATAAGGTTTAAATATTGATTCACTTATGACAATTTAGAAGTTTAATTGATATGATTACAAGACTCACATAATATTTTTGGAACAAAATTTAAAAAAGAATGTAAATTGCACCAAAATTATAGAGTTTAAATAAATACAAAAGATATGATATATTTAATGCTGAAATTTTTTCAAAAGTATATTCTCTTGTACGGAAAATTCCTTTCTTTTCTCTTTTTGGAGGAAAATTCATTGTTTATAATCCACTCCATTTGGATTCCAGTGTTTTGAGTCGGTCAATATCTCGTGGTTAAGTTTAGGATTTATACCTAGATTACTTATCCTTTCCCTTGACTTCCATTTCAATTTACTCATCAAACTGACGGTAATAGTGTGTTTTACAGTTCTATAAGAGGGGAACATGTCTCTTTTTACCGCAACATATGCAGAAGCTCATTCCTCTTTGTAGCTTAATCGATCTTCTTACTATTTAAATAAATAATAATGGCGATTCTTCCTTCCCTAACTATGGTGTTAATGGGTCGTACTGGAAATGGGAAAAGTGCAACTGGAAATAGTATTCTTGGAAAAAAGGTGTTCACGTCAAGAAAAAGTTCATCCGGCGTTACAAAAACTTCTACCTTGGAGAGATGTGTACGAAATGATGGGCAAATCATAAATGTCATCGATACTCCTGGTATGACATTACTAATCAACACTCTGTTTGATAACTATTATTTAGGTTTTTTTAATATAATTTAATCTTCTTTTGGTAACTTCTTTTTTTGTTTTTAGTTCTTGTTTTTAGTTTTTGGTTATTGAAAATTAAGCAAAAATAAAATAGTTACTTAACAATGCTTTAGTTTTTTTTTTCTTTTGATTTTGAAAATTATACATATAAACACTAATTTCATCTATTATTTTATATATCTTGTTGTATTCATTTTAGAAGTATTTTAAAATCAAAGTTAAAATTTGAAATTAAAAAAAGTAATTTTAAAAAACTTTTTTTTATTTGAAAATTAATTTGTTGTTCTAATGCCGTGATAGGAAATACAAAAACCATGAGTAAAAAATTAAGAAAAAATTTCCTTAGGTTGTTATTTATTTATTTATTTATTTTATAACTAAGCTTAAAACACACTATCACTGCTCATGAATTTTCTTATTTTCTTGTCTTCTTATTAGAAGTGCTTTCAAAAATTGTCTTATACTTGATTTTGTTTTAGGAATTTGACCAAAGTTTTTTGAAAAATAGTTTTGGGAAACTTGATTTTATTTTGGAAAAAGTTAATATTATTGAAGTATATAATTCTCCCATTCATATTTTTTTATACATCATTAAGTGATGAATTATTTTTATCTATAGGTCTCACACAATTCTTAAATGTTTATTTTATGGTAAATAACGAATGGAAGGTCGTAATACGAAGTTTTTTCCATACCACATATTTTCTTTAGTTTGACTAACAATAAACATTTGTTAGTTAGGGCAGATGAAAATTATGGTAAAGAAGTTATAAGAAAATAATCACAATTTTTAAAAATCAAATAATTATCAAATGATCACAATCAATTAAACTTGACTATAAGAATTGAGACTACACATATATAAGAATTAATGCATAAATAATTTTTAAATGAAATCTTAATAAATGGTTATGACCATTTATGTGTTCAATTGATTAATTTATAATTTTCAAATGAAATCTTAATAACAATCCTTATTTTCAACCATTAATCAAACAACAATAATATATATAGAAATCTTTTGACGTTGATTTCTCACCATGCAAAAAATTATGAAAAAATGTGTAGGAATGTTCGATTTATCCAATGGAACAGAATTCACCTCAAGAGAAATAACCAAGTGCATAAAATTGGCAAGTGGATGCATTCACGCAGTTATTTTAGTTTTTTCAGTAAGGAACCGATTCAGTCAAGAAGAAGAAGCTACCATTAAAACCCTACAAAATACATTTGGGCCCAAAATTGTTGATTACACCATTGTCATCTTAACGGGAGGCGACGAGTTCGATGACGGCAATGACATAGAAGATTACTTGAGCCATGAATGTCCTGCGGCTTTGAAAGATATTCTAGCTGCCTGCAATAACAGATGTGTGATTTTTGACAACAAAACTAAGAGTGAAGCAAAGAAGGAAGAACAAGTGAATGAGCTTTTGGATTTGGTGAAGGAAATTATCGACCAAAATGGAGGAAAGCCCTACAGACCTCCTTTGATTTCTAATAAAAAGCTTGAGAAGGAATTTGATGAAGTCAAAAGAAAGCTTGAACAGTCTTGCACGCAAGGCATTTATTCTGATCCCAAGCTTCAGGAAAAGTTGAATGAGGTAGATCCTACATCCTTAAATCTATCATTTTTTCATCAATTTTTATCCAATTAGATTCTGGATTTAATTAGTAAAGTATTTTTTTTTTAACTCAACTCAATTTTTGCTAATTTCACCCACAGAGTAAGTTAAAAACCTCTTTAATCTCACTAATTTCAGAAATATCAAGTTTTGTACGAATTTATATTTTATTTAGTACACAAATTAACAATTGAATCATTTGTTAAAATTAAACTCACAATGTTTAATAAAAATGAAGCTCTAATGTTGTTTTTCTTTTAAACTTAATTTTTAATTTTGTATCATACATGTGTTTTATAATGCTTATTAATTTTGTAATTATTGTAATTTCAATTATGCTTATTAATTTTGTAATTTTTGTTTCATTTTCTTTTTAAAATTTTTATATTAAGTATAAAAATGAAACTATAAGTATTTTTTAAACATTAATTTCAAGAAAATAAACTTAACTGAGTTTAAGTCTCTTTTGACATAAAAATTTAGTTCACGCTCGAGGCAAACGACATGTTTCCAAACAAAGATTAGAAGATGAAAGAGAAGCACGTCGTCAAGTAGAAGAGAAAACACAACGAATACAGAAACAATATAATGATGAAATTCAGAAGCTCAATGCTTATTAATTTTGTAATTTTTGTTTCACCCGTCGAGGTTGAGCAAAATTATGAACATGATAATCTAATTCAACCAACACCTCATAATCTAATTCAACGAACACCTCATAATCTTGATCAGCCAACACCCGTCGAGGTTGAACAAAATTATGAATATCCTATTCTAGTTCAACCAGCACCTCATAATCTAATTCAGCCAGCACCTGTCGAGGTTGAGCGAATTTCTGAATGTCGTAATATAATTCGATCAATAATTAGAAGCCTAATACGTCTACTTAGAATGTTATCATAAACATTGTAATTAGTATGATTGCATGCATTATATGTGTAGTTTAAATATATTTAAACCTTATTTGAATAAGGCACTGCCATCTTGATGTGTCTCTTTGTATATTGTATTGTTAAATGATCGATATAATGGATTGTTATCATATATATCATATATGTTATATATATTTCAGTTTGATGTTTTTCATGTGAACAATGGACTATTAAAATATATTAATTGTATATTTGAGAGTGATTATGAAATGGTTAAAATAACTTTTATCGATCATTTTCAAAATTATTGTACAATATATTTTTAATCATTCAAAGCCAAATTTTATGACGGAAAAAATGTGTTTAAAAGTCAAAATTACACGTTTCAAAGTGATTATGAACACAGTAAAAGTAATTTTAACAATTTCCAAAATCACTAAAAAACATGCAATGAATAAGTCATTTTAATATATATATGTATTTTGTTGGTTTTTTTACCCATAATATCAAATTAATTAATTAATTGATGTTTTGATAATAACAAAGTTGCTCTTATTCACCAAAAAGTTTAGTGTTTTGAACTGTGATTATGTAGAGCTAACAAAGCTGCTCTTATTAACTAACAATTTTAGTGTTTTGAAGTGTGATTACGTAGAGTTGGGAACAACGAATTCAACGCAAATAAACTTAACGGAAAAATCCCAAGCAAATTCTTTTTCATCAAAGTAAACAATTGAAAGGTGTCATTTGGAGCATGGGAGGAATGACACATGTAGACTTTTGATTTTTTTTTATTATTTTTAAAAAGAAAATGAATTTAATATTATTTTATGTTTGTATCCAAGTACTAGTTTTGATGTATAGTAAAATTTTACTTTTTGTTGAGTTCTAAAAGAAAATGATTTTAAAAAGTAATATTATATTATGTTTGTATTAACAACTAGTTGAGTTTAAATTTTTACCATTCAATTTTCCTTTATCAATATCCAATGGCCCAAATTGAATTTGATTTTCACTTACCCATATCTTGTTAGAATCTTCATCCTCTCCGAAATTAAAACAACAATTACACATTTTTTATAATCCTAAAAACCATCATGTTTACTCTCTCAAAGCTCTATTTTTTTCTTTTCATCTTATTATTGCGAGAGAGATATTATATTGTGAGGATGTATTTATTGAGTGCTCAAATTTGTGAATCTACTCTTTACGAGAGTTTTTCCTCATCTTGTTCTTCATTTCCAAATCATTGTAAGGGTTGCTTTTCATCCTGGGAAAAGATTGGTTTTAACGGTTTGATCCTGGGAATGATCGATTTTGTTCTTGCGTCTGAAAAAAGAATGTTGTAGAGGTCTGACTCTAAGCCGTAGAAAGAGTCAAGTGTGAGTGACATATCCAATAGGAGTTTGGGAAGGGGATGTAGGTCGGTTGTACCGAACCATTATAAATTTCTTGTGTCAATTTCACTATCCCTCTCATATTTAATTTTGCAATTAATTTATTATTATATTTTATTTGCATGAATTTAATTCCTATAATTTATTTTTGAAATTAATTGTTCACATTTGTCTATTTAGGTTGGCTGAATTTATCTGTGCATGTTTATGTTACCAACCTTGTTATGAAAATTAAATTGGATGCTTGAATTTGTTTATGTCACTTTATTGGTCATTTAAAGTGAATGTATATGTATGAATCTCTTATTTAAATTACTTATTTTTCAAAAAGTATATTAGTTTGCTTAATTTGGCCCATATTAGAAAAAAGTTTTAATTAGCTTTAATAAACACATTCACTCTCCTCCCCTCCCCCCTCTAGGATTGTCATATTGGTCCTACATATTTTAGAGGGGGAAATGAGAAGAGGTAAATAACGTAACCGATAATCATTTTTTAATTTTAAATGACAAATAAAAGGTAGGGGTATTTGTGAAGGAATTGAAATCCTCAGGGAAATGCATGAACGTGTGTGCCTTTGAAAATCGTTTTGGAAATTCATGAAAAATAAAGAAAGAAGAGGACAAACATATTGTCATAAGCATGCTTTTTACAGGAATGAGAAGACTTACCCTCGACTACTTTATTAAAAAAATCCTTCTCCAAAACCACACAAACAGGCACGACACCCACGTACAGTCACGAACTAGACACTACCACTTGTGATTTCTTGCTATTCTTCGACAAGATTGAGATGGTGGGATCTCACATTTGGTAGAGAAAAATTTTGCATAGTACTTTTCTGTAAAACCTTTTAGAGAGAAATCTTGTGTGTGTGAGAGTTAAAATCTACAAAAGAACTCTTCTTCTGTGTACTTAAAATCACATAGCACTTCTTTGAAAAACCAGAAAGATGGAATATTGAATTGGTTGGAGGAGAAGTTATAATTCCCCTCGACCAATATGTAGAATAACTCCCTTTAGGGGTTATTTTCATTTAATAATTAATTTAATATATATATATATATACATTAAATCAAATCAAATTTAATATATATAGTTAAATAAATATTAATTAATTAACAATTAATTAACTAGCAAAGTATATATCATATATTTAATTTCATTTGAATCATATTCAAATAATATCCTCTCACATAACCTAGAGGTTTAATTTGAATCTCATTCATATAAATAATATTTGAATCTTATTCAAATATTTATTTCTCTCATATAACCTACAAATTCAATATGAATCTCATTCATATTAATTTAACCTATATATATAATATGAATCACATTCATATTGTTTAATATTTGAATCTTACTCAAATTCAATATTCTCTAATGTAATAAAGTATAATTTTGAATCTTATTCTAAATTGAAATGTATCTATATACATTATATTAATTGTATCTGATGCAATTAATTCTCTTATTTAATTCGAACAATTCAAATTAATCCAAAATTATATGATTCTTGTTTTACCCTTAGTGAGCTAGTAAGAGTACCTAATGGACTTACATAATAGAAACTCAATTTATACGAGATTAATTAATTAAACTCTTTAATTAAATTAATCAACTTTCATTAACTTTAGATCGCTCCACTAAAAACCCACGGTTGCACTCCTCGCATTGTATACATATTTCTGTGTCCATGTATATAACCAATCAACAGTAAGTCAACCCTTCACGAATCGCTCCCAATTACATTGGGGTCAAATTACCGTTTTACCCTTGTAATTACATATAACTCCTTAAGTCTCATTGATCCTCTAATGAACAACCTATTTATGGTTCTACCATAAATAAAACCCTCTTAGACCAGTGAGAAGGAGGACCCCATTGTTCAAGACTCGGAGTCAATACTTAAGTGAACAATTCATCTGAGTACCCCAAAGATGAGAAGAAGTTAATTCCATCTTGTGTAGCTATGTTTCCAGCTCCCTACTTGGACAATTCCCCGAAAGAGTAGGCTTATAAAGTTGACAGACTACTGTCACCCATATAAATAAAAGGACTATCCATGCACACACACACACACGTACGCACGCACACACACACACACGCATGCACGCACGCACGAACGCACACGCACACACACACACACACATACATTCATCAGGAAACGCACATTCACTCTGTGTTGCGCAGTCTCGTACGCACACACACGTGCGCGCACACGCACGTCCATACGCACGCGCACACACGCGCACACACACACACATCTACACACACGCGCATCACCACACGTACGCGTGCACATACACACACGCATACGCACACACACACATGCACGCACACACGTCCGCGCACACACACACACACACACGCACGCACGCACGTACGCACACACATATATACACACACACACACAATATTAATTATATCTTATATAATTAATTCTCTTTAGTAATTTGACCTTATGGACCTATAAATTGGAGCTTTAATGGCACTTGATTAATTAATTAAACTTTTTAGTTAGATTAATCAACTTCTATTAACTATTGATCACTCTACTAAAGACCGAAAACTATACTCTTCGCATTATAGATATATTTCTAAGTTCATTGTGTTGGGGTTGATTCCCTAAATCTCTTAAGGTCCTATAGTTTGTAAATGTATCGAACAAACTCATTTTCTATGTAATAAAATATATGATATTTTATTCCATATTTTTTGTTGCATTAACCACAAACCAATAAACTAACATTCAAGGTTATCTTGTAACTTAAACATGTATGTAGAGGCATACGGGTGGATCATGTTTAAGTGATAACCTAAATGGTCTGTAGTAGATGGATAAGGTTGGGTACCTTATCCTTGTGACACTACGAGTATGACCCGCTTTGTAGGTATTACAATTATTGTAAAATGCTACAAATGATTTGATCCTGATCATTCATGTATAGACATGTGAGCAGAGATATTCTATACAATGGAGTTTGTATAAGACTGGACCACGAAATGCTTAGTCTCATTATATAACACCGTTCATAATAGAGACTTACATTTCACCAGGATGACCATAGGTAACATCACCTGAATTCTTAGTGAGTTGTGAACTCCTGCCTATGAGGGTGGTCCTTTGATTTTATGGTGAGAGTGGCCAGATCGCCGACTCAACAAGCCTACCATCTTGGGGATTGGTCTGATTGAGGAGCTGGGAACACAGCTACACAAGAAGAAATTCACTCCTTCCCTGAGGTCGGGGTAAGTAGATAAATTGCTCCCTTAAGGGCTGATTCCGGGGCTTGAACAATGTGACGCCACACCCTCTCCTGGGCCGAGAGTGGTTTAGTCATAGTTGGACTATGATTTATTGTTCGTTAGTGGGATCAGTGGTACTTAAGGAGTTAGATGTAACTATAGGGGAAAAATGGTAGTTTTGGCCTAACTGTAGTTACGAGCAATTTGTGAAGGGTCATCGTACTGTTGATTGGTTATATCCAATGGACACATAAATAAATCTGTAGTGCGAAAAGTGCAACTGTCGGTCTTTAGTGGAGTGTCCGACAATTAACGAATGGGGAATAATTTAATTAAAGAGTTTAATTAATTATTCGTGTACCGCTGGAGCTTCAAGCTACAGGTCCAGGAGGTCCCCATGGTAGATCAATAGGATTAAATGAGAATCAGTTTTTGGATTAATTTGAATTGTTAAAATTAATAGAGTTATAATTAAGTTATTTTAATTATATGTGATATAATTATTATAATTTATTTGATATATTATAGCTTAACTGGGAGGAAATAAATATTTGAATAAGATTCAAGTATTATTAATATGAATTGGATTCATAATTGTTAAATTTAATATAAATGTAATTTATATTAAATACCATATAAGAGAGAAAAGAAACTATAGGTTATATTGCCTGTGATACAATATTGAATCTATAAGTTATATGTTATATTTGATATAATATATAATTTAATATATCTATATATATATATATATAGATATATATAATATGATAAATTAATTATCATATTTATATTTATATATATTAAATATCATTTTTCTTTTATTTGGAATAAAAACAAGGGAGCCTCCCCCTCTTTTCTCTCTACCCACATAAATGAGTGGTTGTGGTATTTTGGTTTTTTGAAAGACAGGAGAGAGTCTCCTTCTTCCACAATCTATTCTTCGATTTTGATATTGGAAAACAATAGAAGAGTTCTGTGTGCAAGATTGAGTTGTTGGTGAAAAATTTCAAACCTTCCTCCTTACTATTAAAATTCCCTTATTCCAAAATAACTAGAGTCCATCATTCCTGGGTTCTCTACCTGAGAATACCGAAGAAGTTTTTGCGGTAGTGTTCGTGCTCTTGATCAAGGTTTTCTCGAAGAAAGTCTTCAAGGCATTCGTGTGTCATTCGAGGGATTCTTGAAGGTTTCTAAAACCTTTTTAATAGTATGCTGTAATTTATATAAATGCATATCTAGTTCTTTATTTAATGTAAAATTTACATTCAAAGAAAAATGGATTTGGGACGATCTTTCTTCTGCTCACGGTTCCCTTCAATTTGGGATCCTTCAGTTGGTATCAGAGCCAGGTTGCTGGTTTACTGATCCCAAATTTTATTTTTTTTATTTTTTTTTATGTTGAATCGATTTTACAGTGATGGTGGGTTCTACATACTCTACATTGTATTTAACGTTCATGTGATGAATGGCTGTGAATGTGGTTTTGTTGATGGATGTTTCGGGATAGGATACTTAGTTTTAAGGCTTATTTTCATTTACAAATTTGGTTTGTAAAGACCCCTATTTTTGGCATAATTATACTATAGAGTCTGTAATTCATTGTTTTGAGTCGCTCATGCTATTCCTAGGGAGCTTCAAAGAAGAAAAGAAGAAGACGAAGCAGTTCTACAAGATCGTGTAGCTTTTGCTAAACGATCTTATAGCTTTTGCTACACGATCGTGTGGCTAATGCTACAAGATTGTGTAGATTTTGCTACACGATTGTGTACCATTTGCTACAAGATCGCACAACAAGTTTGCTACATGATCACTACAAAGAGTTCATTGAAGTGCAGTTCGGTTCGAGTGGTTCAAGGCATGGTTCACCTATTTAGAACCAGATGACTTTTACTCATGTAACAATTAGCCTTTTAAGTTTTCTTTTAGGTGTCCTCTCC
Organism: Benincasa hispida; assembly: GCF_009727055.1. Classification (NCBI taxonomy): domain Eukaryota; kingdom Viridiplantae; phylum Streptophyta; class Magnoliopsida; order Cucurbitales; family Cucurbitaceae; genus Benincasa; species Benincasa hispida. Next base: position 50,992,571 of record NC_052359.1, read on the forward strand.
CGATCCACTAACTGTTTATATTAAATATACATATGGTATATGTTTTTTTTTATTATATGTCATATTGTGTATCATATATTTTTAAAAACCCACATAGGTTATGCATTTATATTCATGCACCATTTTATATTATAAGTGTTATAATATACGTATATGCATGATTTAAATTATTTAGCATGCTCATGCATCATATAATATAAATGTTATAGTATATGTATGCATGCATTATAACATATCCTGATGGAACACGAGACATACGCAGCGGAATAAGGATCTAATTACACTCTAATTGCTTTTAATTAAAAGGAAATTAGCATGCAAATGAAGGGAAAAAAACAGTAAATTAACATGGATAGAACACAACCTTTGTAGCTCCCGAACGACGCTTTTCCTCGCTGAATCTCGACCAGAACTCTTTCGAACCACTACTAGAGCTGACCTACTATTCTTTGGACTCAGAATCGGGTTGTTGGACCCAATGGATGAAGAACTCGAAAGAGAGAAAGAGATGGAAAAGAAGATGGAATTTTGGGTTGGGTTTGGATTTCTAATTTTTCTCAAAAGTAGTGATTTTTTCAGCCCAAATTTAGAAAACAATTTTGGCAAAATGGCAAAAGTTTTTAATCCAAATTGAAAAGCCCATATTTATAGAAAAAGGTCATGCAAAATTGCATGAAACAAATTCATAAAAATCCAACACCTAGAATCTACTAAGTGGGCTTAATGTCTCCACTATAAACCAACACCTAGCCCATTATTTTGTTAGTGGAATTACCCAACAAAAGTTTGGATTTTCCCACTAACTTTAGTCAAAGGGCAAAATAGTCATTTTGTCAAAGTCAAACTTTGACCAAAAAGTCAACATTTTGACTTTTTATGATTTTTTTCGTGTGGACTAATTTTGACCTCCCGAGCATGAATCCACATTCATATTTTCTCGAAATTCAAATCACATTTGAATATAAGGTTAGTCAAAGTTTTGACTTTTCAAAGTCAAAAGTCAACTCTTTGACTTTTTGCACATTTGACCATTTCGTCATTATTCGAGCTTCCGAATATGAACATATTCATATTTTGATATTTAAATCACATTTAAATATTAAAGCTGTATCTCTAAACTGAAAAATCAACTACTATATGACATACACTTGTCGGTTTCTCTTCTTCACCTAATTCGAACAATCAAATTATTCTATCATACTGTTCTAAGTTTATTCCATATGAGCTAGTAAGGAATCTAATGGACCTATAGATCATGACTCCAATGATCCGAGATTAGCTGGCTAAAACTCTTTTAGACGGAGCTAATCAACATTCGTTAACTAACGGGTCATTCCACTATAATCCCGTAGTTACACTCCCCTCATTATAAGATATATTTGTGTCCATATTAATAACCATGATTAGTAAGCTAATCCTTCACAGGTTGTTTTTGTAATCTCAGCTGGGCATAAAATCCGTTTAAATCCTAAGACTACATCTTGTTCCTTAAGTTACACTGATCCTCTAATGAACAATGGTTTAAGGTTCAACCTATAAAACCGAACCCTCTTGGGCCAAGGAGAGGGTGGGGGCCCCTTGTTCAAAACCTGGATTCAGTACTAAAGGGAACAACCTATCTACTATCCCTATAACGGGTAGGAGTGAATTCCGTCTTGCACCCTATGTTCCTATCTATCCACCTGATCTTACCTCTGAAATGGGAGGCTTATTGGGCCAGCGATAATGAGTTGCCCTCACCTATGCAGATCTAAGGATAATTTCAAGTGAACAGAAGTCCATAGTTAGCTCAGGATTAAGATTAAGTTACTGATAACGGGTAGAAATGCACGTTATCATAGTGCTAAGTTCTTAAACAATATTGGATTGTATTGATGAAATATGTTAATTTGCGTCCATTAAGCATCAATTTCATAATATTGCGGTCGCATGCGTTCATCTCATTAGAACAGTTGATTTTTCTATTTTTGTGCAGAATATGCGTTGACGTAATGCAAGAATTGTGATCATAGGAAATCTTTGGTCGAGCGCAACTTCACCGCAAGGCTTTGCGATGATCGTGCTCGCAAACATTCGCCCAAGAAGGATTGCTGCAATTTGGTCGGTGCAACATGGTGGGTGCATCTGGGTGAAAGACTAATTAAGCACGATGGGATATAAAGCTGATGACAGTCGAATCTGAATTAAGTTAACAACCGTTAATGATCAAAAGTACATTAAGCTTTTCGGTGACAAATATTCAATGCATCAATTAGGAATTAAAGCTGTCCCATCTGTACAATCATGAGAGAGAAGCCGCCTTTCACCATGGATGCTCTAAAAATACCAAGGGTAGCCTTCAAAAAACACTACAGGAATTCTGGCTTCTCCAGACGCCATATATCATCGGGAGAGTGTGGAAAATTCATCGGGAGAGGATCTCCCGATGCATAAAAGGTTGTCAAGAGTTTGGTCGGGAGAAATCCGTCGGGAGAGGATCTCCCGACGAACTTTTGAACGGCGTCGGGAGTTAGGGGGAACTCCCAACGCTTAGTATACGGCGTCGGGAGTTCTTGGAATTCCCGATGGGCTACACCGCGTCTGGAGTTCCCCCTAACTCCCGACGCCACATAGGCATTCGGAATTCCCCCTAACTCCCAACGCTGCGTCTGTCTCTTATACACATCTAGATGTGTATAAGAGACAGCCACATAGGCGTCCGGAGTTGCCCCTAACTCCCGACGCCGCATCGAGGGATCCTATATGGATAAACAATTCAATTTCCTATATGGATAAAATTTAATATATCGTTTGTAATTTTTAAAAATTTGATCTGAAATCCTGTGAAACATATTATACCAAATAAAGATTCACATAAAAGAAAATGAAGCCCATTTTATAACAATTGATTAGTTCACCATTCTTTAGTTCGAAGTTCATACGCACGTCTTTGTTCATAGTTTTCTTTCATTTTAAGGCGGACGCGAGGGAGGAAGTTGTGCCGGCAGATCATTCCGGTAAGCTTGGTAGAGCGCCAAAAGCTTCAAGGACAGAGAAAGGGCCGACCCCTGCGGGAGTAGGAACATCTTTAGAATCGAATAGAGACTTCAGTGTAAAAGCTTCGGTCAGCAAGGAATTGCTACCAGGCTCTCTACCTTTAACTTCCATTGTTATTTTGTACTCAAACTTATTTATAAAAATAGAATTTCCTTCTCTATATATGTTCACTCCCTATTATTTACGCTTGAGTAGCTAAACCAGTTGAATGGGTTGAGAAGCATTTAGCTAGCACAACTAGGGAATCTTCATGCTATGCGATTATCTTGTATTATGTATGCTTCATTCGTCCATTAGAGATACTCAAGAGGGTAGTCTAAGGATAGAATCTAGACTTGGGAAGGTCAGGTTAGAATCTAGGTTCGGAAGAGCCAGGTTAGAACGCATAATCAAGAGATAGAAGCTTAGGAATAAGTACTATTTGTTATCAATGCATCGCATGCATCCTAGAGATAGGATATGATTGTATGCAGTCACCTTGCTTTTATGCATTTTTCATCATCGCATAGGACATGAGTAGATACTTAGGGATAAGCTCTATGGACACTTTTGCATTCAACACATGCATCCTAGACTTAGAAGCATCGCATTTTTATTGGAAAATGACTTGTTATGCATGGTTGTAACATGATCGCATAGTCTGACACATTCCCAAGTAACGCTAGCTAAAGACCTTCTCAACCCATTCATCGCATACTCATTGCATCTATCACACAACTTCCTTTTCTCAAATTTGCTGCATTTGTTATTTATCTTCATTAACTCAATCAAAACAAACCATCAATTAATTTATTTGGTTACTGCAAGGCTTTCATAAAAATTACCAACGTAATCTGTTTTCACAAGTCCCTGTGTTCGACCCTGGACTTACCAGGAAACTCAGAGGAATTTACACTTGGATTCTGCTGGGGAAACTTGAGTGCATAACGCAATTTCATCAACGCATAGCATCCACATTTCCACTTCATAAAACCAAGAATCAGTTACCTAGGTCATCAATTAACGAAATAGTTAGTTTTATAAATAAAACAGCATTTAGAACGTAAAAAGTGACTATTTCATGGTTTAGTCTTATGAAAACTTATTGTATAGGATGCCCTCACTCACATATCTCTATATGAACGATTCAGGATCACATCGTTTGTGCTAACTACAAAGTGGGTCGCATCCATAGTGTCCCCAAAACAAGGCGCCCAACCTTATCCCTATATTATAGACCATTTTGGCTATATATTTGAACTTGATCCACATTTATGTCACTACATAAAGTTCAAACTACATTAAATAGCCTTAGGACCTTAGTTTATTGGATTCAAGATTATAATTTCATTAACAATTTTATCAAAAAACAAAACAAAATACGTTTATTAATTTACAAACTACGAGTCTTAGGACATAAAATCCAACATATCCATGCATCATTATAATTGTTACAATATATGGTTGAATGAATGTATGGAAGTATGCTATAGTATGATTCATTACCTAGTTATATAATTGTTATATATATTAGTAATGAATGGAGATTGCATGAAGCATGATATTACCTTGTGTTAATTTATAAATGTTATGATTAACTGAAGTATGTCAAGCATGCAAAATGTTTTAATTGTGTCATTTATTAATAATCATTATAACTAAATGAAATTAGAATTAAAATCAATAATTAAGAGTTGCATGCAAACCTTAGGCTATAATCATTTTTTAAAATTTGTTTTAAAATATGATTGAGATAAACCTAAGCTCACATTTCCAATAATGAGATTAGAAATCTTAGTATAATATTTTAATTGGTTTAATAGGATTAAATTGATTCTTAATAAAAGATTAAATATGTAACAAATGTATCTATAAGAGACATTTAGTCTAAGGTGGGTTCTGGCTAGGCTGGGGCACTTAAGTTGATGGAAACATCACACCCCTACCTGGAAAGGTGAATTAGATAGATTTGTTACATGCATGCAAGTTTGATCGAAGTCTATTAAAGAGTTGAGACTTCAATCAAAATTGTTTAAACATAAAAAACAAGCTTTGCGTTTGAGCAAATTAAACAAAGACTTAGATAAAATCAGTAGTCGAATTTTTCCCAAGTTAATTATGAAGGAACTCTTAACGAAAAGCATCCATGAGCTCGTTCAGATCTTTCCGATTTCATCGTGACCGAAATACAACACATATATTCCAACAGACAGTTATGCAAATTAATACTAATTAACGGCATGCTTCGAACACTAAAAAACAAGGGAAAGAGTTCTCATACCAGTTCAAGACCCTCTTCACACATTGAACTCAGAAGCAGCAGAAGAACCTCTACTCACACTCTATCGCTCAGCAAACCAGTCGGCAGCAGCAGCACGATCGTTTACACGAATGGTAGCAACACGAACAAGTGAACAGCGGCGACGACACCACCAGTTGGAGCCCTTGGTATTCTCGGAGTAAGAATCCAAAGTGTGGTCTTTGGTGAATTTGGTAGAGGTTGGAAAAAAGACGGATTGTGTAAACGATAAGCAAGTGGGAGAGAAAGAGCTATCGTATAGCTAGTGTGCTTATCATTTAGAAGAAGCTACATGATCGTGTAGGTTTTACTAATCGATCGTTTAATAAAAGGTAGACGATCGTTTAGAAAACACGGCACGCTATGCGATCGTTTAGGAAAGCTAAGCGGTCAATTAGGGATGGGCGTGCAATCGTTTAGGCGCTGGTGTGTGATCGTTTAGACGATGAACGACTATCGTATAGGCTCTCAAGATAGGCAATCGTTACATTTTCACACCGATTGCAAATTTTCAAACTTTTTTCAAAATGAAACAAATTTTCATTTTATTCTTTGGTTACAATAACCGACTTTGGATTCTCTCACTAACGCACGGTTGAGGAGAGGTTTTCGGCCAATTATCATATAATTAACCAATTTAATAATTAATGAATATAATCATATTATATTCTTACCCTATAGTTTGATATCACATATCTACTATAGTAATTTCTCCTCCACTTGATATAAATCATATTTATATCTAATTTCTACCAAAATAATGTATCTCAATACATTTAGTCATTATATCATATATAATTATCCAGTCCAATTATATCATATATAATCGAAACTCCCTCTTTGTCAATTTGAACATTTCAAACTTGACCCAAACACTGATTCTCGACTTTATCCAAGCTACCTAGGGAACCTAATGGACCTAGGCTTTGAAGCTCCAACGGTACCGTGGAATAGCTTAACTAAAAACTCTTTCGCACACAGATCACCATCTATTTAACTGTCAGGCGTTCCACTAAAGACCAACAGCTAAACTCTTCTACCACAAATACATTTTTGTGTCCATGGATATAACCAATCCATGAGTACAATGACCCTTCACAGATGCTCGTAAGTACAGCTGGGCTAATTTATGCGTTTTGCCCCTATATATTACATCTCACTCCTTAAAGTACCACTGATCCTTCTAATGAACAATACAACATAGTCCAACTATGTTGAACACCTTTCGGGGCCAAGACAAGGTGTGTGGCGCCACATTTCGTTCAAGCCCTGGAATTAACCCTTAAGGGAGTTATCTATCTACCTACCCCTTCCTCGTGGAAAGGAGTGAATTCACATTCTGTGTAACTAAGTTACCAGCTACCAAATCAGCATGAATCCCCAAAATATGGTAGGTTTTGAATCGGCGGACTGGCCACTCGCCCACCCATACAAAAGCAAAGGACCGCCCTTCAATGGGTAGAAGTTTCCCGACTCACTCAAGATTGAGGTCATGTTACCTATGGTCATCCTAGTGAAGTGAAGTCTCTGTCATGAACGGTGTTATATAATGAGACATTAACACTTCGTGGTCAGGTTTTATACAAACTCTTTGTATAGGACGCTTCTGCTCGCATGGCCTCTACACGAATGATCAAGATCAGACCATCTGTCACAAGTCACAACACTTGTGACCATTCCACAAAGTGGGCCGCATTCGTAGCGTTACAAGGATAAGGTTTCCCTCCTATATCCATATACTACAGACTATTTTGGTTAGCAATCAAGACATGATCCACTTGTATGTCACCACATACATGCTTAAGTTACATACAAATAACAAGGGATTTTATGTTTATTGGTTTGTGGTAAAGAAAATAAAACATACAACTGAGCAAAAACAAGATGTGAAGTAAGATATCATATATTATACAACACAAGCGTTCGTACAAACTCAGGATACGAGACTTTAGGAAATCAACCCCAACAATCTCCCATTTGTCCTAAAGCGAAGTGGGGTGTAAATAAAAAATAGTACAAAACGTTAAACTAAGGCATAAAAGCCCAGTACAAGAAAATCTCCCACTTGCCCTAGTCCAGCCGCGAGCGATCCTGTAGACCCATGCTCCGTAGGTGACCCTCAAAAATTGTAGCCGTGAGAGCCTTCGTAAACGGGTTAGCAACATTATGCTCCGAAACGATCTTCGTGACGATCACATCCCCTTGATACACTATCTTACAGATCAAATGATACTTTCGCACTATGTGTTTGCCGATGCTTAATTTTATTGAATGAAAATGTTGATGATATACATTGATGGATTGCGTTGTGCACTCAAGTTTTCCCAACGAAATCCAAGTGTAAATTCCTCTGAGTTTTCTGGTTAGTCCAGGGTCGAACACAGGGACTTGTGAAAACAGTTGCGTCAGTGATTTTATGAAAACTTGCAGTAAACAGTTAAATAAATTGTTGGGTAGTTGTTTGCGTTGATGAAAATGAAGTAAATAAAGGCGGCAGATTTGAGAAAGATAGTTGTGTTGATAGATGCAATGAGTATGCAGTGAATGGGTTGAGAAGGTCTTTTAGCTAGCGTGACTCGAGAATGCGTCAAACCTTGCGATCATGTTACAACCATGCACAACAAGTCATTTCCCAATGTAAATGCGATGCTCCTAAGTCTAGGACGCATGTGTTGAATGCAAAATGTCCATAGAGCTTATCTCTAAGTCTCTACTCTCGTCCTATGCGTTGATGCAAATGCATGAAGCAAGGTGTCCGTATACAACCATATCTTATTGCTAAGATGCATGCGATGCGTTAATAACAAATAGTGCTCATTCCTAAGCGCCTATCTCCCGTTTATGTGTTCTAATCTGGTTCTTCCAAACCTAGATTCTGACTGGACCTTTCCAAGTCTAGATCCTGTCTTTAGACTACCCTCCCGAGTATCTCTCATAGACGAATGAAGCATACATAAACAAGATAATCACAAAGATGAAGATTCCCTCGCTCTGCTAGCTAACTACTTCTCAACCCATTCAACTAATTTAGCTACTCATGCATGAATAACAGAGAGTGAACAGATATAGAGAAAGATATTCCATTCTTATAACCGAGTTGAGTACAAAAGGACAATGGAAAGTAAAGGTAGAGAGCCTGGTAGCAATTCCTTGCTGCCCAAGGCTTTTTATACTGAATGTTTATTCTGATCTACAAATGTCTCCGCTTCCGCAGGCATCGGCCCTCTCTCTATCTTGGTGCTTCTGGTGCTTTCCCAAGCTTGCCGGAATGATCTACCGGCACACCTTCTTCCTCACGTCCGCCTTAAAATGAAGGAAACTATGGACAGAGGCGTGAACTTGTAAAGTGATGAAGTAATCGACTGCTTAACCCCTTCTCTGAAGAATACACTTGGTATTTATAGGACATCAAAGGTGAAAGGTGGCTTCTCTCTCTCGGTTGTACAGATGGGACAACTTTAATTCCTGACTGATGCGCCGAATAATTGTCACCGATAAAGCTAGATGTACTTTGTGACCGTGATCGACTGTCAACTTGATTTGAATCTGACTGCCATCAGCTTTCTGTCCCATCGATCTTAATTATCCTTTCACCCAGGTGCGCCCACCATGTTGCGCTGACCAAGTTGCAGTGATTCTTCTTGGGCGAATGTATACGAGCACAATCAACGCAAAGTCTTATGGTGAAGTTGTGCTCGACCAATGTATTCCTATGATCGTAATCTTACATTGTGTTAACGCATATTATGCACAAAAATATAAGATCAACTGCTCTAATGCGTTGGACGCATGCGACCGCAATATTATAGAATTTATGCTTAATGGACACAATTTAACACATTCTATCAACGCAATCCAACATTGTTTAAGAACTTAGCACTATGATAACATGCATTTTTGCCCGTTATCATTTGCCGCGCCTGTGACTCCTCAGCTCCTTGGAGTTCTCCACTGCCCCACTATTATCACAATATAGGGTAATGGGCCGAGACATATCTAGAACAAATTATAATTCTATAAAGAACTTCCTGAGCTAGACGACCTCCTTAGCAGCTTCGCAAGCTGCTACGTACTCTGCCTCCATAGTGGAGTCGGCGATGCACCCCTTCTTATGCTTCGCCACACTACATCTCCTCCGTTAAGAGTAAAGACTGACCCTGATATGGACTTGCGAGTGTCCTTATCAGTCTGAAAGTCAGAATCTGTGTATCCTGTAAGGATCAAATCTTTAGATCCATACACGAGCATGTAGTCCCTTGTTCTCCGAAGATACTTGAGCATGTTTTTCACTACGGTCCAGTGACCCTTGCCTAGGTTAGACTGATACCTACTGACTATGCCCACAGTGTAGCAGATGTCTGGACGAGTACAGAGCATCGCGTACATCAAATTGCTAATGACAGACGCATATGGAACCCGTCTCATCTCCTCAACCTCTTGAGGCGTCTTAGGACACATATCCTTAAACAAAGTGACTTCATGCCTGAACGGCAGTAGGCCCCTCTTGGAGTCCTACATCGAGTACTTGAGCAACATCTTGTCAATGTAAAATGCCAGAGACAGTGCTAGCACTTTGTTCCTACATCCCGAAAGATTTATATACAAAGAAAAAACTGAGCCTCTCCCAAATCTTTCATTTAGAATTGGGTCACTAGCAAGTTCTTAACTGCAGTCAGTAGACCTACATCATTTCCAATGAGTAGTATATTGTTTACGTACAACACTAAGAAGACTACTGAAGCATTGATGATCTTCTTGTAGATACAAGGTTCATCAACGTTTTGGTCAAAGCCATACGACTTGATCGTAGTATCAAACTGTAGGTTCCAAGATCGAGATGTCTGTTTTAGTCCATAAATGGACTGATTCAGCTTGTAAAACTTTTGCTCTTGACCTTGGGCTATGAATCCCTCGGGTTGCACCATGTAAATGGTCTCCTCAAGATTGCCATTCAGAAAGATCGTCTTGACGTCCATTTTCCAGATCTCATAATTATAATAAGCTGCAATGGATAGGAGGATGCAGATCGACTTTCAGATGGCAACAGGCAAGAAAGTCTCCTCATAGTCGACTCCCTCTACTTGGGTATAACCCTTTGCCACAAGTCAAGCCTTGAAGGTCTGTACCTTCCCATCAGCACCCTGTTTACGCTTGTAGATCCATTTACAACCTATAGGTCTTACCCCATCAGGCTGATCTACAAGATCCCATACTGAGTTGAAGTACATCGACTCCATCTCGAGATCCATGTCCTTGACCCATTCATCGCTATCAACATCCTCCATTGCCTTCTGATAAGATAGTGAATCCTCAACATTGCCATCTACTACCATAGCAAGGATTTCCGTGATACCTAGATAGCGAATTGGCGGGTTCGCAACCCTCCCACTACGCCGAGGTTCCATCAACTCTTGAGGTGGAACCGACCTACTAGATGAACTCCCATCAACAACTCTTGTTGATGTAGCAGGCTCTTCAACAACTCTTGTTCAAGTTTCAGTAGTTTCATTGGAAAGCTCATGCAACACGACTTTACTTCGTGGATTTTGCTCCCTTATATGATCCTCCTCCCGGAAAGTACCGTTTGTTGAAACAAACACCCTATTTTTCATTGGATCATAAAAATAACCCGCTCGTGTACCTTTGTGGTAGCCTACAAAGAGGCATAAATTCGACTGTGGTTCCAACTTCTTGGGATTAGCCTCAAGCACAGGTGCAGGGCAACCCGAAATGCGAAAGTGACATAAAGTAACTTTACGCCCGTTCCACAACTCCAGAGGTGTTCTCGCAACATTCTTGGAGGGGACACAGTTGAGTATGTATACCGTAGTCTCCACTGCGAAACCTCAAAACGAGTCAGGTAAGGAAGCGTGAATTATCATCGAATGAACCATGTCCCACAAGGTTCTATTTCTGCTCTCCGTTACACCATTTTGCTGAGGCGTACCCAATGCTGAGAGTTGGGAAACGTTTCCATGTTCTATCAAATAGTCCTAGAATGCCGAGTCCAAGAAGTCTCCACCTCGATCCAATCGAAGTGTTTTTATCCGTCTATCCAATGCATTTTCAACTTCAGCCTTGAACTCTTTGAACTTTTCAAAGGATTCAGACTTTTGTTGCATAAGATAAACATACCCGTACCTAGAGTAACCATCAGTAAAATTGATAAAATACTCATAGCCACCTCGGGCTCGTACATTCATAGGACCACAAAGGTCAGAATGTACTAACTTCAAGGAAAGACTCGCACACTGGTAAAGAATTTTCTTTGAACTCACTTAGAAGTCCATTTTTCATCAATCTCTCAATCCTATTGAGATTGATGTGCCCTAAATGAAGATGCCAAAGATGGGCATTTTCTTTTAGAGAAATACGTCGACATTTTGTTTGAGTTACGACAGTTTTAAACAATTCTGTGTTATGGAGGGAATTAATGGCTAACGGCCTTAGCACATATAAATTAGATTCCAGATTTGCTGTACAATAATAACACCATCTTTATGAATAAATGCTTTATCCACATTGAAAGAAATAATGTATTTACATTGGAATAAACACTTTACAGAAATTAGGCTCCTCTTAAGTTCAGGAACAATATATACATCACTCAAAACTAAAAATCTATTCTGTAAAGCTAACTAGAGCCCTCCCACTGCCACAGTTGAGACGATGTGCCCGGTGCCTAATCGCATCGTCATCTCATCAGCCTTCAGCTGTCGCTAGGATTTAATCCCCTAAAAAAAAGAACAAACGTGGTTAGTGGCACCCGAATCAATTATCCAGGCTAAAACATCATTCTCCACTATACAGGTTTCAAGAACTAGGAAATCATATTTACCTTTATCTGCCTTGGCTTTAGCCTTGGCAACCTTCCTCCCTTTTAGATATCGAGGATAGTTCCTCTACCAGTGTCCATCTTTGTTGTAGTGGAAACACTTTCCTTTTTCAACCAGTGGACGCCTCCTTGGGTCGACAGGCGGTGGGTTAGCAGACACCTTCCCTTTTCTCTTACCACCCTTCTTCTTCTTCCCCTTTGGAGAGTTAGAAGTAGAAGGTGCAAACTTCGTTCCTGAGCTCGAACCTCTATGGAATGTCCTGAAGGATGAAGCAACATTTGCCTCACCCTTCTTCCTTTCCTTACTTTTCAGTAAAGATTTGTAGGTCTACAACTCGTTGAGGAGAGTTGTAAGGTTATATTTCACTTTTTTAAGAATGAAATTGCTAATAAAGTGCAAGGAGCTATCCGACAATGAATGCAGGATTATGCTAACTTGGATGCCCTCATCGATGGTAGACCAATTCAACTCCCCCACAATGAAGTGGACCATCATGTTAAGCACATGTTCATGAACAGAGATTCCTTCTTCCATTTTGGAGTCGAATATATATTTAAGAGCCTCATGCATAAGCTATCTAGACGGTTGTCCAAACATCCCTCACAGGGACTCCATGATCTCATGCACTGAGACCATAGGCTCATGTTTCTTGGCCAAGACTTCAGAAAGACTTGCCAAGATGTAGGCTCGGGCCTTCTCATTCGCCCATGTCCATCACTTGTATGCCTCCCAAACATTTTGAGCGATTGTCACCAGTTAATTTTTCGGTGCTTAGGAAAGCTAACGTGGCTGTTGCCATTTTGAAAAAGTTGTTGCTGAAAATACGAACAAAACTTTATTAGATTTTTGCTAAACCACATTTAACCAATCAGATTTGCAAAACAATTTCAAGTACTCTAAGTGAAAGACTTTTATTTTGCAATGATGCCCCAGTGAGGCAGGACAAATGTCACTGATGGGGTGATCAAATGCCCCTTTGCTGGGATAAGAGATTCTCAACCATTAGGCAGAACTAACTTTTGGAACTGAACCTAACAGCCACCATTTTTCGATCCAGAACTGTTAACCTTTTAACAATTCCACGTAAGTGTGACCCCTCGCTTTCGGTGCCAGAGTTCTGCCCTAATGAGCCCACCGTAGGGAAGAAGCAGATTAGAACAAGAGACTAAGTAACCTTATCCTCTTACAAGAGATCAAATAAAGGTGCAATACTTCCATCCTTTAGGGGGACAATCCCAGGGTGCCTCGAGGCGATGCGCAGTAACATTATTCAACCCAAGGAGGGAGACCAAGGGATATGCTCTCGCACTTCCCGCTCCCACTTACTATGAACACTCTCTCCATCCACCTTGATATTGACCTACCCAAACATCATCTGTTAGGGGGACACGCCAAAGGTGCCTCGAGGTCGAGGGTAGATCTCACGGTGTGGACTATTTTGTAGAAACGTGAAAGGTTTAAGTGAAGCATCTTATGCCCTAAATACCTCCTAATGAATGTTCTACCTAGGGGTTCATTAACCTAGACAATCCGACTACTGATTTTAGTCTAAGTCGCCTTTTTTAAATCCTGCTCATAAACAACGTTTGTCTATGAAATATGAACAAGTTCATGTAGTCACATTTAAACACTTTAATGGACCGTTCTTAACTGGCATGCATGCATCAAATCTATCTAATTCACCTTTCCAGGTAAGTTCCTAGGTAGGGGTGTTACGTTTCCGTCAACTTAAATACCCTAGCCTAGGCAGAACCTACCTTAGAAAAAAAGTCCCTTATAGATAGATTTGCTACACTTTAACCTTTTATTAGCCAATTTGCTACACTTTAACCTTTTATTAGCCAACTCAATCCTATTAAACTGATTAAAAGATTAAAGCCTTAGAGTTGCTGTAACATAAAATTAAGATATACGATGATGACCTGACTTTATTTTCTTTATGCGATACTACTTCTAGAAATGCGTTATTAGTGAATGTTCTTGTAGTATGTTGTGCCTTGTCACAAGTTTCCTTGCATTGGAACCAAGTATAATTCCACCGTAAGTTTCTCGGTGTGATCCGAGGTTGAAGACAGGGACTATTTGAGGCTATTGCGTTATGTTTGTGGTACATGCGACCGGGGGTTTTCAATTTTATAAAAGTTGTGTGTAGATGTATTTAAAAATGCGATAAAGTAAAGTAAAGCGATAAAAATGCGGTAATAAAATAAATTGCGATATAGGAAACCTAAGCTAAGATGATACAAGATACAGGTTACATGATACAAGATACCGAGGTTGAGGCTGACTGTGAAGATTATACAACGATGGTGTTACGTGGTGGCAAGTCTTATGTGCGGAGCAGAAATAGAAAAGATAACTAATATAAATAGCACAAGTTCCTTAATTGCGTTAAAGATTTTAAGTACGATTCCGCTTTTCCCTTGGCATACACCTCTCGGTGATCGGCCGCGTTCCCACATCTTTGTGGTAAAACAGGGACAAACGTAACGAACGCAAGGTTGCTTCCATTTCTAGAAGTACTACTGGCTTTAGTTAACGCATTCTTCTAACCTTCTCTCGATAGATCAGAATGGCATCTTCACTTCTGCTCTCACAGGTGAAGTTGTCGTCTATCATGCCTCTTAGCTAAACGCATTTATCTCTTTAGCACATATTTAAGTTACTCGTTTAATCCATATTAATTACCAAGGAATTAAGAAAATTTTATGATTTACGAATGAAGAGATTAAGAAGATGAAATACAGTTGATGAATAGAGTTAGAAACGAATACAAATAAGCGCCAACGTCTTGGCGCCGATCTGGATGGAGATTTGCTTGCCGGTATAGATGGAGCGAATGGAAGGATGAGCTTCCCTCTCAGGCTTGCTCAACCGGTAGCAGGGATCTAAGTATAGAGCTTCGCGGCGGGCATTTGGCAAATTTGCGCTGAGACTCACCTCTTGGCCTTGTCTCTTCTCTTCCCGGCTTGTTTCTGATCAACACTCAGCTCAACCTCTCTCTCAATAATCAATCATCAATTAGCCCCCGTATCAAGTATATCTTTCACTGAATTCTATAGGGGTATTTATAGGTGAAAAGCTTTGACTCTTTAACTTGTGGTCCCCACTTTATTGTTATGAAAAGTCCGAAAATGGTGGAATAATTATTCCTTCTGTTATGTAATCAGACCGTCAAATATGCACAACGGTTAGTTGTACACGTGTCGAAATCCTCCGCATTTGCGTTGCTCATTTGTATCTTTCAATCGGGTGTCCGTATGCGGTGTTGTTTTTATTACCGCATGCGGTTGAAGTTCAGCTCTGGATCGACTGTCGCATTGCGCCGTCATTGCGTTGATCGTCTCTTTATTGTTGATTGACGGGCGCAATGTGACGGAAATGCGTTGTTTAGTTTCTCGTTGAGCCTTGATCGCAAGCCGTGACTTGGTTTCCTACAAAACAGAGTAGAAATATCCTTTTCTACCATCTCGATGATGTTAGTGGGTGTAATTGCGATAAGTTATAATTATTGTATTTCTAAGCTAATTTTCATATAATCGATGCATATTTCTTCTCTTTTGGCCGCAATATTTGAATAAGGCAGCATAAATAACTTGTATTTCTACAAGTTGTCAGTTGCTAATCATATTAGAACCGTGATCTTAGGTTTATGTGATCCAAGTTTAAAACATTTAAAAACCCTGAATTAAACCTATGTGAGCATGCATGTCTTTCTTAGTTTTTTTAGTTCTAATTTCTCTTTAACTTTTAGAAAGAAACAACTAAAATACCATTGCGCACAACAAGGTGTTTATAACATTTATAAAGTAACCTATGTGTCATGCTTCATACAATGTCCGTTCATTACTATACATAACTTCTATATACGCGTAATAACCAAGAAAATATGCTATCATTCACCCTTATACTATAACAATTATAATATAAAGATGATGCACGTCAATGCTTTTTATGCATGCATAAATATAACTCTTATATTATATGATGCATTCTCTAAATTATAACATTTACAGTAAAGAGATGATGCATGACCAATGCATAACCTAAGGTGGGATTTACTATATGTGCATACCATATGACATATAAAAACCATACATCGAATGTATTAAACTAAGGATTAATGGACTGGGATGAGCCTTTATAACAAACCAAAATGAAATAACCCTATCTATTACATTTTTCATCGAGCGAACCGATTAACAAGCGAACTGGGTCTTGAACCACCAGGAGTACTCCATCCTGTAGTCAACGTCGAGGTAGATGATCACCTAGCATGCACTAGACGATAGGCGCAAAAGCTAAGCGATTGTTTAGATGACAACGAGGCTTTGAAGCCTGATCGTCTAGGCGATCACTTAATGCGGCGAAAGGTAAAGAATTTACCGTGCATTGCTAAGCGATAGTTTAGTACTAAGCGATGAAGCTTGATGAACTAAACGATCGTCTAGTGCACGCACGCATTAAATGATACGTGAGCATCCCATCGTTTACACGACCCAATACTCAGCTATCGCTTACCCCATCGTCTGCACGACCCGATCAACACTTGATTGTCTCCTTCCTCAAAGAACTGCAACCCTTGCTTCTATCTTCTTCACGAACGACTCAAGACTTAAACAGACTTTGAAATACAGACTCGATAACGATTATTAATGCCAAAAAACACAGGGGCCTTTATAAACAACTGACAATGTAAAAGAATTAAATCAAACCGAGGTTAACATCAACGAAAACATCCATTAATTCGCACATCCACAACAATTTAACGATTAAACAGAGCAGACATGCACCCACCAAGAATGTATTTGTAATTCTTTGCAACAATGAAATTGGAATATCAGAACCTGGCTTTGATACCAATTGAAGGAACTCTTAATGGAGAGCATCCATGAGCGCGTTTGGATCTTTCCGATTTCATCATGACAGAAATACAACACATAGATTCCAACAGACACTTATGCAAATTAACACTAATTAATGGCATGTTTTGACAGTTGAAGACCTTTTCCACACGTTGAACTTAGAAGCAGCAGAAGAACCTCTATTCACACTCTATCGCCTAGCAAACCATTCGGCTGCAGCAACACGATCGTCTACACGAATGGCAATAACATGAATAGTCACGGACAAGTGAATAGCGGGGATGACACCACCAATTGAGCCCTTGGTATTCTCGGAGTGAGAATCCAAAGTGTGGTCTTTGGTGAATTTGGTAGTGGTCGGAGAAAAGACAGATTGTATAAACGATAAGCAGTGGGAGAGAAAGAGCTATCGTATAGCAAGTGTGCATATCGTTTAGAAGAAGCTACATGATCGTGTAGGTTTTACTAAGTGATCGTTTAACAAAAGGTAGATGATCGTTTAGAAAACATGACACGTTATGCGATCGTTTAGGAAAGCTAAGTGATAGTTTAGGGACGGGCGTACAATCATTTAGGCACTGGTGTGCAATCGTTTAGACGATGAGCAACTATCGTATAGGCTCTCAAGCTAGGCGATCGTTACGTTTTCACACCGATTGCAAATTTTTGAACTTCTTGTGAAATGAAACAAATTTTCATTTTATTCTTCGGTACAATAACCGACTTAAGGGAGCTATCTATCTACTTACCCCTTCCTTGGTGAAAGAGTAAATTCCATCTTGTGTAGCTGAGTTCCCAGCTCCCAAATTAGACGAATCCCCAAAATGGTAGGTTTGAATCGGCGACCTAGCCACTCACACTGATAACGGGCAGAAATGCACATTATTACAACTTAAAGATATAAAATAATATGGGAATGCGACGTTAAAAACATGCAAAATCTCATCCAAAAGCATTAAGTTGAGAACATTGTGATCGCATGCGCCTATCGCATTAAAGCAGCTAATTTACTTATTTTGTGTAGGAAAATGCATTGGCGCAAAGCCAATTGCGATCCAAGGAATTCGGTGCCCGAACACATTAGAACATTGCGATCGCAAAGCTACGCGATCGTATGCGCTCACAGAGATCTGCTCAAGAAGCTGGCCGCATAAAGATGACGCATCAAAGTGAAAGCATAATAAATCATGATGGGACGGAAAGCTGATGACGGTCGAATAGGAATTTAGTTGACAAGTCGTTAACGACACACTATAGCAAGTACACTCAACTTTTCGGTGATCATTAATCGGTGCATCAGACAGAGATTTAATGACCTCCCATCATCACAATCATTAGAGAGAAAAGTTCTTCACCTTGGAGCTCTATAAATACCGAAGGCTACCACCATGAAAAGAGTTTGAGTTCCAGTTCCACTTTTGCTAATTCGATATATACACAGTTCGCCATATACATAGAAAATAGAACATAGATAGCCGTTAGTCTATAATTCATATACTTAAAAGGCGGAGGCAAGCGAAGAGAGATGACGTCGAAAGATCATTCTTGGTTAGCTCGAGAGACTGTCGGAAAGCACTGCAGATGGAGAGAGGGCCAACTCTTGCGAAAGCAAGAACATTCTTTTGGGCAGAGTAGAGTAAAACACAGTGTAAAAGCCTCGAGGAACAAGACATTATTACCGGGCTTCCTATCCCTACTTTCCATTGTCGTTTTGTATTCGAATTTTATTTATAAAATGGAATTTGCATCTCTACATCTGTTCAATCCCTTCACATTACGCATGAGTAGCTAAATTTCTGAATAGGTTGAGAAGCACTTAGCTAGCATGACCTAAGATCTTCATTTTATACGATCATCTTGTCTTATGTATGCGTCATTCACCCTTTAGGGATACTTGAGAGAGTAGTCTAAAGAAAGAACCTAGATTTTAGAGAGTCAGGTTAGAATCTAGGCTTGAGAAAGTTAGATTAGAACCGTATAAGCGAGAGATAGAGACTTAGAGATAAGTTTTGTTTGCTATCATGCATCGCATGCACCCTAGAAATAGGATATGATAGTATGCAATCACCTTGTGTATGTGTGTATCATTCATCATCGCATAGACAAGAATAGAGGCTTAGACATAAGTCCTATAGACATTAACGTATACATCGCATGCGTCCTAAATTAGGAGCTATAGCATTTGCATTGAGAGATGACATGCTATTGTGTGTGTGTAGCATGATCGCATAGCTTGAATGCAATCTTAGGAAGTGTTAGCTAAATCCCTTCTCAACACATTCCCCGCATACTCATTGTAACTTTCGCTGTCATTAACTCTTTACTCAATTCCGCCGCATAGGATTTATACTTCAAACAACATACCAAACTTATTTGTTTTTGTCACTGCAAAGGAATAAAAAAATTACCATCGCATATTGTCTCAATAGTTGATAACGGGTAGAAATGCACGTTATTACAGTGCTAAGTTCTTAAACAATGTTGGCTTGCATTGATAAAATATGTTAGATTGCATCCAAAAAACATTAAGTTTATAACATTGCGGTAGCATGCGTTTATCACATAGAAACAATTAATTTTAGTATTTTTATGCAAAATATGCGTTGACGCAAGGCGAAAAGCGCGATCACAAGAAATCAACGGACGAGCGCAGCATTACCGCAAGGCTTTACGGTGATTTGTGTTTGTAAACATCTGCTCAAGAAGGATTGTCGCATAGAGCCGGCGCAACTTGGTGGGCGCATCTGGGTGAAAAGCATAATTAATCACGATGGGACAGAAAGCTGATGACAGTCGAATCCGAATTAAGTTGACAAGCCGCTAACGATAACAAGTACACTCAGCTTTTTGGTGACAAAATTCGGCGCATCAATCAGAGAATTAAAGCCATCCCATCTATGCAATCATAAGAGAGAAGCCGCCTTTCACCCCGGAAGCTCTATAAATACCGAAGGCATCCTTCAGAAAAGGGGTTCAATTTCATCCGGTTCAGCTGTTCAGCAAGTTCGATTCTTTTTATTCATAGTTTCAGCCTTGTCCATAGTTTTCTTTTATTTTTAAGGCGAAGCAAGAGAAGAGCCGAGACATCGGAACATCGCTCAGGACAACTTGAGAGAGAACCCGGAGGCATAGAAAGCAGAGAGCGGGACTGTTGACATAAAATGCGATGCAAGAATAGAATGCAAGATATAAGGTACGAGCCTATGTCCCCGTTACCAGTTCCCCAGCAACGGCACCATAAACTTGTTGACATTATTTTTATATCTTTAAGCATGTGGAAAAATATGAATATGAATGAATGAACAAGTCCATAAACTTGTAATGCAAATTTTTAAGTCATACAATGATGCACACAAGGTTGAATGATGACTTTATTGTCTGTATGCGATACTACTTCTAGATATGCGTTATTTATGAGAATCTAGTAGTATACTATGCATTGTCACAAGTTTCCTTGTGTTGGAACCAAGTATAATTCCACCGCAAGTTTCTCGGTGTGATCCGAGGTCGAACACAGAGACTGTTTGAGGTTATTGCATTATGTTTGTGATACATGCGACCAAGGGTTTTTCAATTTATAGAAAGGTTGTGTGTACAGGTAATTGAAAATGTGATAAAGTAAAGGTAAGTAATAAAATTGCGGTAAAGGTAAAGTGCGATAAAATAAACCTAAGCCATGATAATATGTCACATCCCGCCCCAGACCACCCTCTTAGCCTAGAAAAGCGCGTGACTACAGCAGTTATCAACCCTTTGGCTGACACTTACTGCCTAATAACTCATGCGAATAACTCTGATACCAAAATATAACATATATACAATGGAATATCTTTAGGCCAAAATTTATTAATTCAAAAACATAACATATTTAGAGTCATTACAACACAAGATTCACAAGTCCCAAAACCCACAAACCCTAGTCCCTATATGAACAACAGTAACATGTGTACAATATTAACAGTAACCACCTAAACAGACGGGCTACAAATCTTTTTATCCTTTAGTGGCAGAGTAGATGCAGAGCTATCTTCAGAGGATTTGACCGTTACCTGTGGGGAGGGGGGGGGGGGAGAAACATTGAAATGAGGTGAGCTTGCGCCCAGTGAGTGACTTAAGAAAGATAATTGATTCTCATGCAAAATCTCAATAAAGAGTTTAACTGAAATATAAGCTTCTACAGTACTTGTACTGCAGTATAAACTTTTTCCAAACATAAAACATATAAAGCTGTTTTAATCGTAAAACAGTAAAACTATTTCTCAGTTTTAGGATAATCCTACTGTGGGTAAAAATAATCCCAACACAAACTACTAGTCAAGAGAGAACCCTTTTTCTCAATCTCTGACTCTACCTACGTGCACGTGGCCATACTAAGTACCGTTATACCTTAGGTACTTCTGTTCAGATACCTTCTCAAACGTCCTTCAGTATTTGATTGGTTTGGTACCTTCTTAAACGTCCTTTAGTACCAATAGATACCTTCTTAAATGTCCTTCAGTATCTAGTTGGGCGGATACCTTCTCAAATGTCCTTCGGTATCGCGTTTTAAGTAAAACTAGTCATAAATGACTTTCTCTTTAAAGCATGTAAAGTATAACACATATAAAAACATGACTTTAAAGGTACTAACGCATGCTGAGTATATTTAACACATATAAATCGCTTTTCAACAATTTCTCACACATGCATGCATTTAAAACATAAGTCATGGTTTGCTTGGAAATTACTTGTAAATAGGGAACATACTCAAGTAGAGAAATTGGGATTCGGGGTTCACATTTACCTCCCCCTTATAAAAATTTCGTCCTCAAAATTTCGCTACAAGTCCATCAATTAAACAACTGCAGATACTTGTTTTTGATTTGCTCTTCGGCTTCCCATGTTGCTTCTTCTGTGTTATGGTTCTGCTATAGTACCTTTACCAATGGGTTTGTCTTATTCCTTAAGACCTGTTCCTTTCTGTCAAGAATCTCCACTGGTTCCTCTTCATAGGACAAATTTTCTCTCAATTGTACCGGTTGCTCAGGCAATATATGGGTAGGATCCGACACATACTTTCTAAGCATTGCCACATGAAACACATCATGAATACGAAATAATTCTGGAGGTAAATACAATCTATATGCCATTGGGCCGACTCTTTCTATTATCTCATAAGGTTCAATATATCTCGGGCTTAATTTTCCTTTCCTACCGAACCTGAGTATTCCTTTCCACGGAGATAACTTCAGAAATACTTTGTCATCAACTTCAAAATCTAATTCTCCTCTTCGCTTATTAGCGTAACTTTTTTGCCTATCTCGAGCCGTCTTAAGATTATCTCTTAGAATCTTAACGTTGTCTGATGTCTGTTGCACAAGTTCTGGACCTAGTAATTTCCTTTCACCAACTTCATCCCAATATATCGGAGTCCTACATGGCCTTCCGTATAGTGCCTCATACGGTGCCATCCTAATACTCGAATGGTAACTATTGTTATATGCAAATTCGATTAACGACAGATGCGTATCCCAATTGCCCTTAAATTGCAATATACATGCTCTCAGCATGTCCTCTAATGTCTGGATGGTTCGTTTAGACTGACCATCCGTCTGTGGATGAAAAGCAGTACTAAAATATAACTTGGTTCCCATAGCTTTCTGCAAACTAGGCCAAAACTTTGAAGTAAATTTGGAGTCTCGATTTGATACAATAGAAACTGGATCTCCAAACTAACTCATGACTCGATCAACATACAGCTTAGCTAATTGGTCTAGGGTATAAGTAACTTTAACAGGTAAAATCTTAGCTGTTTTTGTCAATCTATCCATAATTACCCATATACCATCATAGCTCGCTAGTGTCTTAGGTAATCAAAATAGGAAATCCATTGTAATATGCTCCTATTTCCACTCTGGTACTGGGAGTGGATGAAGTAATCTTGCTGGCCTCTATCTTCCTGGTTTAACTTGTTGACATATTAGGCACCTGTCAACATACTCCGCTATTTCTCTTTTCATACCAGGCCACCAGTACCATCTCTTTAATGTTCTGTACATCTTCGTACTGCCCGGATGGATAGCATAGGCCGAACTATGTGCCTCCTCTAGAATAGCTTGTTTAAGTGCTAAGTCCTTAGGTACACATATCCTACCTTCTTTCAATAGCACTCTGTCAGCTCTTAATTGGTAGTCCGTCCTCAATCCTTTATCTACTTCCTCAGCTAACTTCTGAAAATCAGAATCCTTTAGTTACTCACATAGAATATCTTCTACGAGCGTAGGACGCACTTGAAATGAAGCTAATAACCCTCCTTTTTGACCGATTGATAATGTTGCCCTAGCATTATACAACTTATGAATCAGTGTACCCTTCACTGAATTGATACTAGCTCTAGTTGATTTAGTTTTTCGACTTAAAGCATCAGCTACTACATTTGCTTTACCTGGGTGATAGTCAATGGTACAGTCATAGACTTTGATCAACGCTTCCTGTCTATGTTAAAATAATTACATATTAATATTTCGTTCAGTGAAGCAATTGAGGAGATGCCTGCATATGCGAAGTTTCTGAAGGATATGGTAACCAAGAAGAGAGGCACTAGTAAAGTGTAACAAATCTATCTATAAGGGAACTTTTGTCTAAGGCGGGTTCTGTCTAGGCTGAGGTATTTAAGGTGACGAAAATGGAACACCCCTACCTTGGAACCTACCTGGAAAGGTGAATTAGATAGAGTTGATGCATGCATGCAAGATTAAGGACAGTCCATTAAAGAGCGAGACTATTTTTTGATCAAAGTAAAAAAGACAGTGTAAAAAGCCTTGGGAAGCAAAAGATTGCTACCAGGCTCTTTATTCTCTTCTTGCATTGTTATTTTGATTTCAACTCTATATCTATACAATGGAATTTATTTATCTACATCTGTTCACTCTCTTAGCACGCATGAGTAGATAAATTTGTTGAATTGGTTGAGAATAACTAAGCTAACATGACCTAGGATCTTCATCGCATGCGATTATCTTGTTTTATGTTATGCCCAACACCCCTTTAGAGCTACTCGAGAAAGAGTCTAAAGAAAGAACCTAAAGACTCGAGAGAGCTAGGTTAGAATCTAGACTCGAGAGAGCAAGATTAGATCTACATAAGCAAGAGATAGGGACGTAGAGATAAGCTCTGTTTGCCAACCTGCATCGCATGCACCCTAGAGATAGGTTATGATATTATGCGGTTGCATTATTTGTGTGTGTGTCATTTTGTCATCCCATAGTTAAGAATAGAGGCT
The DNA here is from genome assembly GCF_009727055.1 of Benincasa hispida. Lineage (NCBI taxonomy): Eukaryota > Viridiplantae > Streptophyta > Magnoliopsida > Cucurbitales > Cucurbitaceae > Benincasa > Benincasa hispida. The sequence goes on from NC_052359.1 coordinate 51,016,847, forward strand.
TATGTGTAGGTCCTATAGACTTATCGCATATATCACATTCGTTCTAGTACTAGAAGCCGTAGCATTTGCGTCGAGAGATGGTTTGCTATTGTATGTGTGTTGCATGATCGCATGACATGAACGCATCCTAGGAAGTGTTAGCCGAACCCCTTCTCAACCTATTCACCGCATACTCATCGCATCTCCCATAATATCAACTCTTTTCGAAACTCCGCCGCATTTGTTTATTTTATTACCGCAAACAACAATACCAAATAATTATTTGAGTTACCGATTACCGCAAAGTCTTCTTGAAAATTACCACCACATACCGTTTTCCCAAGTCCTTGAGTTCAACCCTGGACTTTCCAGGAAACTCAGTGGGGTTTATACTTGGATTCCACTGAGAAAACTTGTTGCTTAATGCAATTCCATCACCGCATTTCATTCCATATTTTCACCTCATAAAATAACATATCATGTTTTTAGCACCGTTGCCGAGGACTTCGGAAAATCAGTGTGCTAACGGTAATTTCTCTGATTTCTTTGCAGCTTTCAATCTCTGGCGAATTACGGCCCGGAGATTGAGAGGACGTTCAGATGGAGACTAAGGAGCAACTTGGAAACGAAGCACCAAACGAAAAAAATGTCATGGCGAATCCAATCCTACTTACAAACGATCGCAATAGGCCCATTTAGGACTATGCATTGCCAAACCTCTACGATTTCTCTCCAGGAATCATGAGGCCTGCCCTTGATGGAAGCTGATTTGAAATGAAGCCGGTGATGCTGTAGATGATCCAGACTGCAGGACAATTTGGAGGAAGACGTGGCGAGGACCCGCACGCTCACCTTTGGAGCTTCATAGAAATTTGCAATAATTTTGTGTTCCCAAACATCTCTACTGAAGAAGTTTGACTAACTCTGTTTCCATTTTCTTTGTGTGATCAAGCAAGAAAATGGGCGTATTCTCTCGAACCGAAGAGATCACTTCGTGGGAATAGGTGGTGGAAAAGTTTATGAAGAAGTATTTCCCACCAACTGAGAATGCTATGAGAAGGAAATTAATAACAAATTTTGAACAAGAATTTGACGAATCGCTCAGTGATGCTTGGCAGAGGTTTAAGAAGCTGATAAGGGATTGTCTACACAATAGATTACTAGACTGCCTACAAATGGAGATCTTTTATCACGAATTAAATCCCTCTTCGTAGACGCTGCCAATTGGCAGCCGCTGGTGGTCTGCTAGACGAAACATATGAGGAGGCTAAGAATATCCTCGATTGCATCTCTAAAAATCACGAGGATTGGAGAGAGAGCGATCGGAGATTGAGCATAAAAGATAATGGCGCAAACAACGGGGCCATCGCATCCCTGCAAAACCAGATGACTGCGATGATGATTTTGATTCAATGCATCACAATTAATAACATGGGAGCGAAGAAAGGGTAGGTCAACACAATTGCTCAAACGACCGTAAGTTGTGTCATTTGCGGAGACGCTCATTCGATGGAGGAATGCCCAGAAAATCCGCAGTCAGTGTGCTTCATGAAAAATAATCCCTACTCTGATACATACAACCCCGAGTGGAGAAACCACCCAAATTTCGCGTGAAAAAATCAACAACAAAGCTTTCAACCCATGGCGCAAAAAGAAGGGCCACCCGAATTTTTCCCACGAAATGACGGTCAGACGAGCAATCATGCCAGTAGTTCACAACAATCGCAATCTTCATCCTTAGAGAGCTTGTTGAAGCAGTACATTGAGAAGAACGAATCAGTGCTTCAGAATCAAGCAACGTACATTCAAAATCTCGAAATTCAATTGGGACAAATTGCAGACGAGCTGAAAAATAGACTGCAAGGAGCGTTGCCAAGCTCAACTGAGCTTCCTCGCAATGTTGGGGTACGGGAAAGGAACAATGCTTAGCAGTCTCCTTGCTAAGTGACAAAATGACTGTGGAAGTAGGGGAGAAGCCCATCGCAACCAACTTGAATGCGGTGACAACCGAGGACACATTGACTTATAATTCGGAAAAGCCTGAGAAAATGAACCCCGAAGTTGCTTCCACCCTCAAGCCTTCAGAACATGAGACAGATGAAGTCCAGCTACCACTAGCTCTGCAAAGACTGAAAGAGAAACAAAATGATGAAGAAAAGATCACAATAATGGTAGTAACGCAAAATGTTATGATCCCTCCAAACATGTGCGACCCAGGAATCTCACGATACCATGCTCCATTAGAGGGGTCTACAGTGGCCAAGCACTATATGATCTTGGGGCGAGTATAAATATAATGCCGCTATCAATCTTCAAACGATTGAATATTGGCACTCTCACGCCCACAACAGAGACTCTCCTACTTG